>NW_026909223.1:956580-1275441 GCF_033115175.1 Lepus europaeus | reverse complement strand
GCTTCTACGCACAAGGTGACACCTCATCCCGGCCCAAGGTTGGTGGCAGGAACCCAGGTGGCGCTCGGGGACTCAGCAGGGCCTGCCCCCGGGGCCTGCCCGCAACACCTGATTGCCCGCGGGCGTGTCCGTCCACCCTCAACAAGTTCTGCTGGGACAGCCCTGACCGAGCTCCGAGCTCCTCGCCCTTGGACCGCCCCAGTGGGCTTCAGGAGTGGGTGTGTGGCAGCAGCAGCCCTCCCCACTCACCCACCGAGCGTCGGCCCCACCCGACAAGCCCCTAGGGCGGGCGGGGCTTCCCGGGGGGCCTATTTGCAACATCGGGAAGCGCGGGGCAGTCCGTGTTTGCGGCCCGGGGACACTCGCAGGTGTGTGTGCTCCCCCGTGGCCGGCCGAGGCGGCTAGCCAGCACCAGGGGGCTGTTGGCAGCGCCCCTGGGCAGCCTCCTAGAGCCAGGGGTCTGGCAGGCTCCGGGGGCAAATGGACTACGGAAGCCGAGAGGGGCCCGTCCGCGCCAAAACCCAAAAGGCGCTGCGGCCTCCAGGGAGGGACACAGGGGACACAAGTGGCTGTGTGGCTTGCAGTGCCCGACCAGAGGGAGGGAGGTTGGCTGGCTGCTGACTCGCAGCAGGTGTCAGCCCTTCGGGAAGTGCCCGTGGATGCTTCGGGAATGGGGCCTGCCAACAAAGAACCCCCGTTCCCTGTGGCTGCATCTGGCCAGGGGGCTCCAGGGTCGGGTGCGCCGCGGGCCTGGGGGGCTTCTTGCCTGTGTGCAGGGCTTCTACGCACAAGGTGGCACCTCATCCCGGCCCAAGGGTGGTGGCAGGAACCCAGGTGGCGCTCGGGGACTCAGCAGGGCCTGCCCCCGGGGCCTGCCCGCAACACCTGATTGCACGCGGGCGTGTCCGTCCACCCTCAACAAGTTCTGCTGGGACAGCCCTGACCGAGCTCCGAGCTCCTCGCCCTTGGACCGCCCCAGTGGGCTTCAGGAGTGGGTGTGTGGCAGCAGCAGCCCTCCCCACTCACCCACCGAGCGTCGGCCCCACCCGACAAGCCCCTAGGGCGGGCGGGGCTTCCCGGGGGGCCTATTTGCAACATCGGGAAGCGCGGGGCAGTCCGTGTGTGCGGCCCGGGGACACTCGCAGGTGTGTGTGCTCCCCCGTGGCCGGCCGAGGCGGCTAGCCAGCACCAGGGGGCTGTTGGCAGCGCCCCTGGGCAGCCTCCTAGAGCCAGGGGTCTGGCAGGCTCCGGGGGCAAATGGACTACGGAAGCCGAGAGGGGCCCGTCCGTGCCAAAACCCAAAAGGCGCTGCGGCCTCCAGGGAGGGACACAGGGGACACAAGTGGCTGTGTGGCTTGCAGTGCCCGACCAGAGGGAGGGAGGTTGGCTGGCTGCTGAGGCGCAGCAGGTGTCAGCCCTTCGGGAAGTGCCCGTGGATGCTTCGGGAATGGGGCCTGCCAACAAAGAACCCCCGTTCCCTGTGGCTGCATCTGGCCAGGGGGCTCCAGGGTCGGGTGCGCCGCGGGCCTGGGGGGCTTCTTGCCTGTGTGCAGGGCTTCTACGCACAAGGTGGCACCTCATCCCGGCCCAAGGGTGGTGGCAGGAACCCAGGTGGCGCTCGGGGACTCAGCAGGGCCTGCCCCCGGGGCCTGCCCGCAACACCTGATTGCCCGCGGGCGTGTCCGTCCACCCTCACAAAGTTCTGCTGGGACAGCCCTGACCGAGCTCCGAGCTCCTCACACTTGGACCGCCCCAGTGGGCTTCAGGAGTGGGTGTGTGCCAGCAGCAGCCCTCCCCAGTCAACCACCTTGCGTCGGCCCCACCCGACAAGCCCCTAGGGCGGGCGGGGCTTCCCGGGGGGCCTATTTGCAACGCCAGGAAGCGCGGGGCAGTTCGTGTGTGCGGCCCGGGGACACCCGCAGGTGTGTGTGCTCCCCCCGTGGCCGGCCGAGGCGGCTAGCCAGCACCTGGGGGCTGTTGGCAGCGCCCCTGGGCAGCCTCCTAGAGCCAGGGGTCTGGCAGGCTCCGGGGGCAAATGGACTACGGAAGCCGAGAGGGGCCCGTCCGCGCCAAAACCCAAAACGCGCTGCGGCCTCCAGGGAGGGACACAGGGGACACAAGTGGCTGTGTGGCTTGCAGTGCCCGACCAGAGGGAGGGAGGTTGGCTGGCTGCTGAGGCGCAGCAAGTGTCAGCCCTTCGGGAAGTGCCCGTGGATGCTTCGGGAATGGGGCCTGCCAACTCAGAACCCCCGTTCCCTGTGGCTGCAGCCGGCCAGGGGGCTCCAGGGTCGGGTGCGCCGCGGGCCTGGGGGGCTTCTTGCCTGTGTGCAGGGCTTCTACGCATAAGGTGGCACCTCATCCCGGCCCAAGGGTGGTGGCAGGAACCCAGGTGGCGCTCGGGGACTCAGCAGGGCCTGCCCCCGGGGCCTGCCCGCAACACCTGATTGCCCGCGGGCGTGTCCGTCCACCCTCAAAAAGTTCTGCTGGGACAGCCCTGACCGAGCTCCGAGCTCCTCGCCCTTGGACCGCCCCAGTGGGCTTCAGGAGTGGGTGTGTGCCAGCAGCAGCCCTCCCCACTCACCCACCGAGCGTCGGCCCCGCCCGACAAGCCCCTAGGGATGGCGGGGCTTCCCGGGGGACCTATTTGCAACGCCGGAAAGCACGGGGCAGTCCGTGTGTGCGGCCTGGGGACACCCGCAGGTGTGTGTGCTCCCCCGTGGCTGGCTGCTGCGGCTAGCCAGCACCTGGGGCTGTTGGCAGCGCCCCTGGGCAGCCTCCTAGAGCCAGGGGTCTGGCAGGCTCCGGGGGCAAATGGACTACGGAAGCCGAGAGGGGCCCGTCCGCGCCAAAACCCAAAACGCGCTGCGGCCTCCAGGGAGGGACACAGGGGACACAAGTGGCTGTGTGGCTTGCAGTGCCCGACCAGAGGGAGGGAGGTTGGCTGGCTGCTGAGGCGCAGCAGGTGTCAGCCCTTCGGGAAGTGCCCGTGGATGCTTCGGGAATGGGGCCTGCCAACAAAGAACCCCCGTTCCCTGTGGCTGCATCTGGCCAGGGGGCTCCAGGGTCGGGTGCGCCGCGGGCCTGGGGGGCTTCTTGCCTGTGTGCAGGGCTTCTACGCACAAGGTGGCACCTCATCCCGGCCCAAGGGTGGTGGCAGGAACCCAGGTGGCGCTCGGGGACTCAGCAGGGCCTGCCCCCGGGGCCTGCCCGCAACACCTGATTGCCCGCGGGCGTGTCCGTCCACCCTCACAAAGTTCTGCTGGGACAGCCCTGACCGAGCTCCGAGCTCCTCGCCCTTGGACCGCCCCAGTGGGCTTCAGGAGTGGGTGTGTGCCAGCAGCAGCCCTCCCCACTCACCCACCGTGCGTCGGCCCCGCCCGACAAGCCCCTAGGGATGGCGGGGCTTCCCGGGGGACCTATTTGCAACGCCGGAAAGCACGGGGCAGTCCGTGTGTGCGGCCTTGGGACACCCGCAGGTGTGTGTGCTCCCCCGTGGCCGGCTGCTGCGGCTAGCCAGCACCTGGGGGCTGTTGGCAGCGCCCCTGGGCAGCCTCCTAGAGCCAGGGGTCTGGCAGGCTCTGGGGGCAAATGGACTACGGAAGCCGAGAGGGGCCCGTCCGCGCCAAAACCCAAAACGCGCTGCGGCCTCCAGGGAGGGACACAGGGGACACAAGTGGCTGTGTGGCTTGCAGTGCCCGACCAGAGGGAGGGAGGTTGGCTGGCTGCTGAGGCGCAGCAGGTGTCAGCCCTTCGGGAAGTGCCCGTGGATGCTTCGGGAATGGGGCCTGCCAACTCAGAACCCCCGTTCCCTGTGGCTGCAGCCGGCCAGGGGGCTCCAGTGTCGGGTGCGCCGCGGAACTGGGGGGCTTCTTGCCTGTGTGCAGGGCTTCTACGCACAAGGTGGCACCTCATCCCGGCCCAAGGGTGGTGGCAGGAACCCAGGTGGCGCTCGGGGACTCAGCAGGGCCTGCCCCCGGGGCCTGCCCGCAACACCTGATTGCCCGCGGGCGTGTCCGTCCACCCTCAAAAAGTTCTGCTGGGACAGCCCTGACCGAGCTCCGAGCTCCTCGCCCTTGGACCGCCCCAGTGGGCTTCAGGAGTGGGTGTGTGCCAGCAGCAGCCCTCCCCACTCACCCACCGTGCGTCGGCCCCGCCCGACAAGCCCCTAGGGATGGCGGGGCTTCCCGGGGGACCTATTTGCAACGCCGGAAAGCACGGGGCAGTCCGTGTGTGCGGCCTGGGGACACCCACAGGTGTGTGTGCTCCCCCGTGGCCGGCTGCTGCGGCTAGCCAGCACCTGGGGGCTGTTGGCAGCGCCCCTGGGCAGCCTCCTAGACCCAGGGGTCTGGCAGGCTCCGGGGACAAATGGACTACGGAAGCCGAGAGGGGCCCGTCCGTGCCAAAACCCAAAACGCGCTGCGGCCTCCAGGGAGGGACACAGGGGACACAAGTGGCTGTGTGGCTTGCAGTGCCCGACCAGAGGGAGGGAGGTTGGCTGGCTGCTGAGGCGCAGCAGGTGTCAGCCCTTCGGGAAGTGCCTGTGGATGCTTCGGGAATGGGGCCTGCCAACAAAGAACCCCCGTTCCCTGTGGCTGCATCCGGCCAGGGGGCTCCAGGGTCGGGTGCGCCGCGGGCCTGGGGGGCTTCTTGCCTGTGTGCAGGGCTTCTACGCACAAGGTGGCACCTCATCCCGGCCCAAGGGTGGTGGCAGGAACCCAGGTGGCGCTCGGGGACTCAGCAGGGCCTGCCCCCGGGGCCTGCCCGCAACACCTGATTGCCCGCGGGCGTGTCCGTCCACCCTCACAAAGTTCTGCTGGGACAGCCCTGACCAAGCTCCGAGCTCCTAACACTTGGACCGCCCCAGTGGGCTTCAGGAGTGGGTGTGTGCCAGCAGCAGCCCTCCCCAGTCAACCACCTTGCGTCGGCCCCACCCGACAAGCCCCTAGGGCGGGCGGGGCTTCCCGGGGGGCCTATTTGTAACGCCAGGAAGCGCGGGGCAGTTCGTGTGTGTGGCCCGGGGACACCCGCAGGTGTGTGTGCTCCCCCCGTGGCCGGCCGAGGCGGCTAGCCAGCACCTGGGGGCTTTTGGCAGCGCCCCTGGGCAGCCTCCTAGAGCCAGGGGTCTGGCAGGCTCCGGGGGCAAATGGACTACGGAAGCCGAGAGGGGCCCGTCCGCGCCAAAACCCAAAACGCGCTGCGGCCTCCAGGGAGGGACACAGGGGACACAAGTGGCTGTGTGGCTTGCAGTGCCCGACCAGAGGGAGGGAGGTTGGCTGGCTGCTGAGGCGCAGCAAGTGTCAGCCCTTCGGGAAGTGCCCGTGGATGCTTCGGGAATGGGGCCTGCCAACTCAGAACCCCCGTTCCCTGTGGCTGCATCTGGCCAGGGGGCTCCAGGGTCGGGTGCGCCGCGGGCCTGGGGGGCTTCTTGCCTGTGTGCAGGGCTTCTACGCACAAGGTGGCACCTCATCCCGGCCCAAGGGTGGTGGCAGGAACCCAGGTGGCGCTCGGGGACTCAGCAGGGCCTGCCCCCGGGGCCTGCCCGCAACACCTGATTGCCCGCGGGCGTGTCCGTCCACCCTCAAAAAGTTCTGCTGGGACAGCCCTGACCGAGCTCCGAGCTCCTCGCCCTTGGACCGCCCCAGTGGGCTTCAGGAGTGGGTGTGTGCCAGCAGCAGCCCTCCCCACTCACCCACCGTGCGTCGGCCCCGCCCGACAAGCCCCTAGGGATGGCGGGGCTTCCCGGGGGACCTATTTGCAACGCCGGAAAGCACGGGGCAGTCCGTGTGTGCGGCCTGGGGACACCCGCAGGTGTGTGTGCTCCCCCGTGGCCGGCTGCTGCGGCTAGCCAGCACCTGGGGGCTGTTGGCAGCGCCCCTGGGCAGCCTCCTAGAGCCAGGGGTCTGGCAGGCTCCGGGGGCAAATGGACTACGGAAGCCGAGAGGGGCCCGTCCGCGCCAAAACCCAAAACGCGCTGCGGCCTCCAGGGAGGGACACAGGGGACACAAGTGGCTGTGTGGCTTGCAGTGCCCGACCAGAGGGCGGGAGGTTGGCTGGCTGCTGAGGCGCAGCAGGTGTCAGCCCTTCGGGAAGTGCCCGTGGATGCTTCGGGAATGGGGCCTGCCAACTCAGAACCCCCGTTCCCTGTGGCTGCATCTGGCCAGGGGGCTCCAGGGTCGGGTGCGCCGCGGGCCTGGGGGGCTTCTTGCCTGTGTGCAGGGCTTCTACGCACAAGGTGGCACCTCATCCCGGCCCAAGGGTGGTGGCAGGAACCCAGGTGGCGCTCGGGGACTCAGCAGGGCCTGTCCCCGGGGCCTGCCCGCAACACCTGATTGCCCGCGGGCGTGTCCGTCCACCCTCAAAAAGTTCTGCTGGGACAGCCCTGACCGAGCTCCGAGCTCCTCGCCCTTGGACCGCCCCAGTGGGCTTCAGGAGTGGGTGTGTGCCAGCAGCAGCCCTCCCCAGTCAACCACCTTGCATCGGCCCCACCCGACAAGACCCTAGGGCGGGAGGGGCTTCCCGGGGGGCCTATTTGCAACGCCAGGAAGCGCGGGGCAGTTCGTGTGTGCGGCCCGGGGACACCCGCAGGTGTGTGTGTTCCCCCCGTGGCCGGCCGAGGCGGCTAGCCAGCACCTGGGGGCTGTTGGCAGCGCCCCTGGGCAGCCTCCTAGAGCCAGGGGTCTGGCAGGCTCCGGGGACAAATGGACTACGGAAGCCGAGAGGGGCCCGTCCACGCCAAAACCCAAAACGCGCTGCGGCCTGCAGGGAGGGACACAGGGGACACAAGTGGCTGTGTGGCTTGCAGTGCCCGACCAGAGGGAGGGAGGTTGGCTGGCTGCTGAGGCGCAGCAGGTGTCAGCCCTTCGGGAAGTGCCTGTGGATGCTTCGGGAATGGGGCCTGCCAACAAAGAACCCCGTTCCCTGTGGCTGCATCCGGCCAGGGGGCTCCAGGGTCGGGTGCGCCGCGGGCCTGGGGGGCTTCTTGCCTGTGTGCAGGGCTTCTACGCACAAGGTGGCACCTCATCCCGGCCCAAGGGTGGTGGCATGAACCCAGGTGGCGCTCGGGGACTCAGCAGGGCCTGCCCCCGGGGCCTGCCCGCAACACCTGATTGCCCGCGGGCGTGTCCGTCCACCCTCACAAAGTTCTGCTGGGACAGCCCTGACCGAGCTCCGAGCTCCTCGCCCTTGGACCGCCCCAGTGGGCTTCAGGAGTGGGTGTGTGCCAGCAGCAGCCCTCCCCAGTCAACCACCTTGCGTCGGCCCCACCCGACAAGCCCCTAGGGCGGGCGGGGCTTCCCGGGGGGCCTATTTGCAACACCAGGAAGCGCGGGGCAGTTCGTGTGTGCGGCCCGGGGACACCCGCAGGTGTGTGTGCTCCCCCCGTGGCCGGCCGAGGCGGCTAGCCAGCACCTGGCGGCTGTTGGCAGCGCCCCTGGGCAGCCTCCTAGAGCCAGGGGTCTGGCAGGCTCCGGGGGCAAATGGACTACGGAAGCCGAGAGGGGCCCGTCCGCGCCAAAACCCAAAACGCGCTGCGGCCTCCAGGGAGGGACACAGGGGACACAAGTGGCTGTGTGGCTTGCAGTGCCCGACCAGAGGGAGGGAGGTTGGCTGGCTGCTGAGGCGCAGCAAGTGTCAGCCCTTCGGGAAGTGCCCGTGGATGCTTCGGGAATGGGGCCTGCCAACTCAGAACCCCCGTTCCCTGTGGCTGCATCCGGCCAGGGGGCTCCAGGGTCGGGTGCGCCGCGGGCCTGGGGGGCTTCTTGCCTGTGTGCAGGGCTTCTACGCACAAGGTGGCACCTCATCCCGGCCCAAGGGTGGTGGCAGGAACCCAGGTGGCGCTCGGGGACTCAGCAGGGCCTGCCCCCGGGGCCTGCCCGCAACACCTGATTGCCCGCGGGCGTGTCCGTCCACCCTCAAAAAGTTCTGCTGGGACAGCCCTGACCGAGCTCCGAGCTCCTCGCCCTTGGACCGCCCCAGTGGGCTTCAGGAGTGGGTGTGTGCCAGCAGCAGCCCTCCCCACTCACCCACCGAGCGTCGGCCCCGCCCGACAAGCCCCTAGGGATGGTGGGGCTTCCCGGGGGACCTATTTGCAACGCCGGAAAGCACGGGGCAGTCCGTGTGTGCGGCCTGGGGACACCCGCAGGTGTGTGTGCTCCCCCGTGGCCGGCTGCTGCGGCTAGCCAGCACCTGGGGCTGTTGGCAGCGCCCCTGGGCAGCCTCCTAGAGCCAGGGGTCTGGCAGGCTCTGGGGGCAAATGGACTACGGAAGCCGAGAGGGGCCCGTCCGCGCCAAAACCCAAAACGCGCTGCGGCCTCCAGGGAGGGACACAGGGGACACAAGTGGCTGTGTGGCTTGCAGTGCCCGACCAGAGGGAGGGAGGTTGGCTGGCTGCTGAGGCGCAGCAGGTGTCAGCCCTTCGGGAAGTGCCCGTGGATGCTTCGGGAATGGGGCCTGCCAACAAAGAACCCCCGTTCCCTGTGGCTGCATCTGGCCAGGGGGCTCCAGGGTCGGGTGCGCCGCGGGCCTGGGGGGCTTCTTGCCTGTGTGCAGGGCTTCTACGCACAAGGTGGCACCTCATCCCGGCCCAAGGGTGGTGGCAGGAACCCAGGTGGCGCTCGGGGACTCAGCAGGGCCTGCCCCCGGGGCCTGCCCGCAACACCTGATTGCCCGCGGGCGTGTCCGTCCACCCTCAAAATGTTCTGCTGGGAGAGCCCTGACCGAGCTCCGAGCTCCTCGCCCTTGGACCGCCCCAGTGGGCTTCAGGAGTGGGTGTGTGCCAGCAGCAGCCCTCCCCACTCACCCACCGAGCGTCGGCCCCGCCCGACAAGCCCCTAGGGATGGCGGGGCTTCCCGGGGGACCTATTTGCAACGCCGGAAAGCACGGGGCAGTCCGTGTGTGCGGCCTGGGGACACCCGCAGGTGTGTGTGCTCCCCCGTGGCCGGCTGCTGCGGCTAGCCAGCACCTGGGGGCTGTTGGCAGCGCCCCTGGGCAGCCTCCTAGAGCCAGGGGTCTGGCAGGCTCCGGGGGCAAATGGACTACGGAAGCCGAGAGGGGCCCGTCCGCGCCAAAACCCAAAACGCGCTGCGGCCTCCAGGGAGGGACACAGGGGACACAAGTGGCTGTGTGGCTTGCAGTGCCCGACCAGAGGGAGGGAGGTTGGCTGGCTGCTGAGGCGCAGCAGGTGTCAGCCCTTCGGGAAGTGCCCGTGGATGCTTCGGGAATGGGGCCTGCCAACAAAGAACCCCCGTTCCCTGTGGCTGCATCTGGCCAGGGGGCTCCAGGGTCGGGTGCGCCGCAGGCCTGGGGGGCTTCTTGCCTGTGTGCAGGGCTTCTACGCACAAGGTGGCACCTCATCCCGGCCCAAGGGTGGTGGCAGGAACCCAGGTGGCGCTCGGGGACTCAGCAGGGCCTGCCCCCGGGGCCTGCCCGCAACACCTGATTGCCCGCGGGCGTGTCCGTCCACCCTCAAAAAGTTCTGCTGGGACAGCCCTGACCGAGCTCCGAGCTCATCGCCCTTGGACCGCCCCAGTGGGCTTCAGGAGTGGGTGTGTGCCAGCAGCAGCCCTCCCCAGTCAACCACCTTGCGTCGGCCCCACCCGACAAGCCCCTAGGGCGGGCGGGGCTTCCCGGGGGGCCTATTTGCAACATCGGGAAGCGCGGGGCAGTCCGTGTGTGCGGCCCGGGGACACTCGCAGCTGTGTGTGCTCCCCCGTGGCTGCCGAGGCGGCTAGCCAGCACCTGGGGGCTGTTGGCAGCGCCCCTGGGCAGCCTCCTAGAGCCAGGGGTCTGGCAGGCTCCGGGGGCAAATGGACTACGGAAGCCGAGAGGGGCCCGTCCGCGCCAAAACCCAAAACGCGCTGCGGCCTCCAGGGAGGGACACAGGGGACACAAGTGGCTGTGTGGCTTGCAGTGCCCGACCAGAGGGAGGGAGGTTGGCTGGCTGCTGAGGCGCAGCAGGTGTCAGCCCTTCGGGAAGTGCCCGTGGATGCTTCGGGAATGGGGCCTGCCAACAAAGAACCCCCGTTCCCTGTGGCTGCATCTGGCCAGGGGGCTCCAGGGTCGGGTGCGCCGCGGGCCTGGGGGGCTTCTTGCCTGTGTGCAGGGCTTCTACGCACAAGGTGGCACCTCATCCCGGCCCAAGGGTGGTGGCAGGAACCCAGGTGGCGCTCGGGGACTCAGCACGGCCTGCCCCCGGGGCCTGCCCGCAACACCTGATTGCCCGCGGGCGTGTCCGTCCACCCTCAAAAAGTTCTGCTGGGACAGCCCTGACCGAGCTCCGAGCTCATCGCCCTTGGACCGCCCCAGTGGGCTTCAGGAGTGGGTGTGTGCCAGCAGCAGCCCTCCCCAGTCAACCACCTTGCGTCGGCCCCACCCGACAAGCCCCTAGGGCGGGCGGGGCTTCCCGGGGGGCCTATTTGCAACATCGGGAAGCGCGGGGCAGTCCGTGTGTGCGGCCCGGGGATTCTCGCAGCTGTGTGTGCTCCCCCGTGGCCGGCCGAGGCGGCTAGCCAGCACCTGGGGGCTGTTGGCAGCGCCCCTGGGCAGCCTCCTAGAGCCACGGGTCTGGCAGGCTCCGGGGGCAAATGGACTACGGAAGCCGAGAGGGGCCCGTCCGCGCCAAAACCCAAAACGCGCTGCGGCCTCCAGGGAGGGACACAGGGGACACAAGTGGCTGTGTGGCTTGCAGTGCCCGACCAGAGGGAGGGAGGTTGGCTGGCTGCTGAGGCGCAGCAGGTGTCAGCCCTTCGGGAAGTGCCCGTGGATGCTTCGGGAATGGGGCCTGCCAACAAAGAACCCCTGTTCCCTGTGGCTGCATCCGGCCAGGGGGCTCCAGGGTCAGGTGCGCCGCGGGCCTGGGGGGCTTCTTGCCTGTGTGCAGGGCTTCTACGCACAAGGTGGCACCTCATCCCGGCCCAAGGGTGGTGGCAGGAACCCAGGTGGCGCTCGGGGACTCAGCAGGGCCTGCCCCCGGGGCCTGCCCGCAACACCTGATTGCCTGCGGGCGTGTCCGTCCACCCTCACAAAGTTCTGCTGGGACAGCCCTGACCGAGCTCCGAGCTCCTCGCCCTTGGACCGCCCCAGTGGGCTTCAGGAGTGGGTGTGTGCCAGCAGCAGCCCTCCCCAGTCAACCACCGAGCGTCGGCCCCACCCGACAAGCCCCTAGGGCGGGCGGGGCTTCCCGGGGGGCCTATTTGCAGCGCGAGGAAGCGCGGGGCAGTTCGTGTGTGCGGCCCGGGGACACCCGCAGGTGTGTGTGCTCCCCCCGTGGCCGGCCGAGGCGGCTAGCCAGCACCTGGGGGCTGTTGGCAGCGCCCCTGGGCAGCCTCCTAGAGCCAGGGGTCTGGCAGGCTCCGGGGGCAAATGGGCTACGGAAGCCGAGAGGGGCCCGTCCGCGCCAAAACCCAAAACGCGCTGCGGCCTCCAGGGAGGGACACAGGGGACACAAGTGGCTGTGTGGCTTGCAGTGCCCGACCAGAGGGAGGGAGGTTGGCTGGCTGCTGAGGCGCAGCAGGTGTCAGCCCTTCGGGAAGTGCCCGTGGATGCTTCGGGAATGGGGCCTGCCAACTCAGAACCCCCGTTCCCTGTGGCTGCATCCGGCCAGGGGGCTCCAGGGTCGGGTGCGCCGCGGGCCTGGGGGGCTTCTTGCCTTTGTGCAGGGCTTCTACGCACAAGGTGACACCTCATCCCGGCCCAAGGGTGGTGGCAGGAACCCAGGTGGCGCTCGGGGACTCAGCAGGGCCTGCCCCCGGGGCCTGCCCGCAACACCTGATTGCCCGCGGGCGTGTCCGTCCACCCTCAACAAGTTCTGCTGGGACAGCCCTGACCGAGCTCCGAGCTCCTCGCCCTTGGACCGCCCCAGTGGGCTTCAGGAGTGGGTGTGTGGCAGCAGCAGCCCTCCCCACTCACCCACCGAGCGTCGGCCCCACCCGACAAGCCCCTAGGGCGGGCGGGGCTTCCCGGGGGCCCTATTTGCAACATCGGGAAGCGCGGGGCAGTCCGTGTGTGCGGCCCGGGGACACTCGCAGGTGTGTGTGCTCCCCCGTGGCCGGCCGAGGCGGCTAGCCAGCACCAGGGGGCTGTTGGCAGCGCCCCTGGGCAGCCTCCTAGAGCCAGGGGTCTGGCAGGCTCCGGGGGCAAATGGACTACGGAAGCCGAGAGGGGCCCGTCCGTGCCAAAACCCAAAACGCGCTGCGGCCTCCAGGGAGGGACACAGGGGACACAAGTGGCTGTGTGGCTTGCAGTGCCCGACCAGAGGGAGGGAGGTTGGCTGGCTGCTGAGGCGCAGCAGGTGTCAGCCCTTCGGGAAGTGCCCGTGGATGCTTCGGGAATGGGGCCTGCCAACAAAGAACCCCCGTTCCCTGTGGCTGCATCTGGCCAGGGGGCTCCAGGGTCGGGTGCGCCGCGGGCCTGGGGGGCTTCTTGCCTGTGTGCAGGGCTTCTACGCACAAGGTGGCACCTCATCCCGGCCCAAGGGTGGTGGCAGGAACCCAGGTGGCGCTCGGGGACTCAGCAGGGCCTGCCCCCGGGGCCTGCCCGCAACACCTGATTGCCCGCGGGCGTGTCCGTCCACCCTCACAAAGTTCTGCTGGGACAGCCCTGACCGAGCTCCGAGCTCCTCACACTTGGACCGCCCCAGTGGGCTTCAGGAGTGGGTGTGTGCCAGCAGCAGCCCTCCCCAGTCAACCACCTTGCGTCGGCCCCACCCGACAAGCCCCTAGGGCGGGCGGGGCTTCCCGGGGGGCCTATTTGCAATGCCAGGAAGCGCGGGGCAGTTCGTGTGTGCGGCCTGGGGACACCCGCAGGTGTGTGTGCTCCCCCCGTGGCCGGCCGAGGCGGCTAGCCAGCACCTGGGGGCTGTTGGCAGCGCCCCTGGGCAGCCTCCTAGAGCCAGGGGTCTGGCAGGCTCCGGGGACAAATGGACTACGGAAGCCGAGAGGGGCCCGTCCGCGCCAAAACCCAAAACGCGCTGCGGCCTCCAGGGAGGGACACAGGGGACACAAGTGGCTGTGTGGCTTGCAGTGCCCGACCAGAGGGAGGGAGGTTGGCTGGCTGCTGAGGCGCAGCAAGTGTCAGCCCTTCGGGAAGTGCCCGTGGATGCTTCGGGAATGGGGCCTGCCAACTCAGAACCCCCGTTCCCTGTGGCTGCAGCCGGCCAGGGGGCTCCAGGGTCGGGTGCGCCGCGGGCCTGGGGGGCTTCTTGCCTGTGTGCAGGGCTTCTACGCATAAGGTGGCACCTCATCCCGGCCCAAGGGTGGTGGCAGGAACCCAGGTGGCGCTCGGGGACTCAGCAGGGCCTGCCCCCGGGGCCTGCCCGCAACACCTGATTGCCCGCGGGCGTGTCCGTCCACCCTCAAAAAGTTCTGCTGGGACAGCCCTGACCGAGCTCCGAGCTCCTCGCCCTTGGACCGCCCCAGTGGGCTTCAGGAGTGGGTGTGTGCCAGCAGCAGCCCTCCCCACTCACCCACCGTGTGTCGGCCCCGCCCGACAAGCCCATAGGGATGGCGGGGCTTCCCGGGGGACCTATTTGCAACGCCGGAAAGCACGGGGCAGTCCGTGTTTGCGGCCTGGGGACACCCGCAGGTGTGTGTGCTCCCCCTTGGCCGGCTGCTGCGGCTAGCCAGCACCTGGGGGCTGTTGGCAGCGCCCCTGGGCAGCCTCCTAGAGCCAGGGGTCTGGCAGGCTCCGGGGGCAAATGGACTACGGAAGCCGAGAGGGGCCCGTCCGCGCCAAAACCCAAAACGCGCTGCGGCCTCCAGGGAGGGACACAGGGGACACAAGTGGCTGTGTGGCTTGCAGTGCCCGACCAGAGGGAGGGAGGTTGGCTGGCTGCTGAGGCGCAGCAGGTGTCAGCCCTTCGGGAAGTGCCTGTGGATGCTTCGGGAATGGGGCCTGCCAACAAAGAACCCCCGTTCCCTGTGGCTGCATCCGGCCAGGGGGCTCCAGGGTCGGGTGCGCCGCGGGCCTGGGGGGCTTCTTGCCTGTGTGCAGGGCTTCTACGCACAAGGTGGCACCTCATCCCGGCCCAAGGGTGGTGGCAGGAACCCAGGTGGCGCTCGGGGACTCAGCAGGGCCTGCCCCCGGGGCCTGCCCGCAACACCTGATTGCCCGCGGGCGTGTCCGTCCACCCTCACAAAGTTCTGCTGGGACAGCCCTGACCGAGCTCCGAGCTCCTCACACTTGGACCGCCCCAGTGGGCTTCAGGAGTGGGTGTGTGCCAGCAGCAGCCCTCCCCAGTCAACCACCTTGCGTCGGCCCCACCCGACAAGCCCCTAGGGCGGGCGGGGCTTCCCGGGGGGCCTATTTGCAACGCCAGGAAGCGCGGGGCAGTTCGTGTGTGTGGCCCGGGGACACCCGCAGGTGTGTGTGCTCCCCCCGTGGCCGGCCGAGGCGGCTAGCCAGCACCTGGGGGCTGTTGGCAGCGCCCCTGGGCAGCCTCCTAGAGCCAGGTGTCTGGCAGGCTCCGGGGGCAAATGGACTACGGAAGCCGAGAGGGGCCCGTCCGCGCCAAAACCCAAAACGCGCTGCGGCCTCCAGGGAGGGACACAGGGGACACAAGTGGCTGTGTGGCTTGCAGTGCCCGACCAGAGGGAGGGAGGTTGGCTGGCTGCTGAGGCGCAGCAAGTGTCAGCCCTTCGGGAAGTGCCCGTGGATGCTTCGGGAATGGGGCCTGCCAACTCAGAACCCCCGTTCCCTGTGGCTGCAGCCGGCCAGGGGGCTCCAGGGTCGGGTGCGCCGCGGGCCTGGGGGGCTTCTTGCCTGTGTGCAGGGCTTCTACGCACAAGGTGGCACCTCATCCCGGCCCAAGGGTGGTGGCAGGAACCCAGGTGGCGCTCGGGGACTCAGCAGGGCCTGCCCCCGGGGCCTGCCCGCAACACCTGATTGCCCGCGGGCGTGTCCGTCCACCCTCACAAAGTTCTGCTGGGACAGCCCTGACCGAGCTCCGAGCTCCTCGCCCTTGGACCGCCCCAGTGGGCTTCAGGAGTGGGTGTGTGCTAGCAGCAGCCCTCCCCACTCACCCACCGTGTGTCGGCCCCGCCCGACAAGCCCCTAGGGATGGCGGGGCTTCCCGGGGGACCTATTTGCAACGCCGGAAAGCACCGGGCAGTCCGTGTGTGCGGCCTTGGGACACCCGCAGGTGTGTGTGCTCCCCCGTGGCCGGCTGCTGCGGCTAGCCACACCTGGGGGCTGTTGGCAGCGCCCCTGGGCAGCCTCCTAGAGCCAGGGGTCTGGCAGGCTCCGGGGGCAAATGGACTACGGAAGCCGAGAGGGGCCCGTCCGCGCCAAAACCCAAAACGCGCTGCGGCCTCCAGGGAGGGACACAGGGGACACAAGTGGCTGTGTGGCTTGCAGTGCCCGACCAGAGGGAGGGAGGTTGGCTGGCTGCTGAGGCGCAGCAGGTGTCAGCCCTTCGGGAAGTGCCCGTGGATGCTTCGGGAATGGGGCCTGCCAACAAAGAACCCCCATTCCCTGTGGCTGCATCTGGCCAGGGGGCTCCAGGGTCGGGTGCGCCGCGGGCCTGGGGGGCTTCTTGCCTGTGTGCAGGGCTTCTACGCACAAGGTGGCACCTCATCCCGGCCCAAGGGTGGTGGCAGGAACCCAGGTGGCGCTCGGGGACTCAGCAGGGCCTGCCCCCGGGGCCTGCCCGCAACACCTGATTGCCCGCGGGCGTGTCCGTCCACCCTCATAAAGTTCTGCTGGGACAGCCCTGACCGAGCTCCGAGCTCCTCGCCCTTGGACCGCCCCAGTGGGCTTCAGGAGTGGGTGTGTGCCAGCAGCAGCCCTCCCCAGTCAACCACCTTGCGTCGGCCCCACCCGACAAGCCCCTAGGGCGGGCGGGGCTTCCCGGGGGGCCTATTTGCAACATCAGGAAGCGCGGGGCAGTCCGTGTGTGCGGCCCGGGGACACTCGCAGCTCTGTGTGCTCCCCCGTGGCCGGCCGAGGCGGCTAGCCAGCACCTGGGGGCTGTTGGCAGCGCCCCTGGGCAGCCTCCTAGAGCCACGGGTCTGGCAGGCTCCGGGGGCAAATGGACTACGGAAGCCGAGAGGGGCCCGTCCGCGCCAAAACCCAAAATGCGCTGTGGCCTCCAGGGAGTGACACAGGGGACACAAGTGGCTGTGTGGCTTGCAGTGCCGACCAGAGGGAGGGAGGTTGGCTGGCTGCTGAGGCGCAGCAGGTGTCAGCCCTTCGGGAAGTGCCCGTGGATGCTTCGGGAATGGGGCCTGCCAACAAAGAACCCCTGTTCCCTGTGGCTGCATCCGGCCAGGGGGCTCCAGGGTGAGGTGCGCCGCGGGCCTGGGGGGCTTCTTGCCTGTGTGCAGGGCTTCTACGCACAAGGTGGCATCTCATCCCGGCCCAAGGGTGGTGGCAGGAACCCAGGTGGCGCTCGGGGACTCAGCAGGGCCTGCCCCCGGGGCCTGCCCGCAACACCTGATTGCCTGCGGGCGTGTCCGTCCACCCTCAAAAAGTTCTGCTGGGACAGCCCTGACCGAGCTCCGAGCTCCTCGCCCTTGGACCGCCCCAGTGGGCTTCAGGAGTGGGTGTGTGCCAGCAGCAGCCCTCCCCAGTCAACCACCGTGCGTCGGCCCCACCCGACAAGCCCCTAGGGCGGGCGGGGCTTCCCGGGGGGCCTATTTGCAGCGCGAGGAAGCGCGGGGCAGTTCGTGTGTGCGGCCCGGGGACACCCGCAGGTGTGTGTGCTCCCCCCGTGGCCGGCCGAGGCGGCTAGCCAGCACCTGGGGGCTGTTGGCAGCGCCCCTGGGCAGCCTCCTAGAGCCAGGGGTCTGGCAGGCTCCGGGGGCAAATGGACTACGGAAGCCGAGAGGGGCCCGTCCGCGCCAAAACCCAAAATGCGCTGCGGCCTCCAGGGAGGGACACAGGGGACACAAGTGGCTGTGTGTCTTGCAGTGCCCGACCAGAGGGAGGGAGGTTGGCTGGCTGCTGAGGCGCAGCAGGTGTCAGCCCTTCGGGAAGTGCCCGTGGATGCTTCGGGAATGGGGCCTGCCAACAAAGAACCCCCGTTCCCTGTGGCTGCATCCGGCCAGGGGGCTCCAGGGTCGGGTGCGCCGCGGGCCTGGGGGGCTTCTTGCCTTTGTGCAGGGCTTCTACGCACAAGGTGACACCTCATCCCGGCCCAAGGGTGGTGGCAGGAACCCAGGTGGCGCTCGGGGACTCAGCAGGGCCTGCCCCCGTGGCCTGCCCGCAACACCTGATTGCCCGCGGGCGTGTCCGTCCACCCTCAACAAGTTCTGCTGGGACAGCCCTGACCGAGCTCCGAGCTCCTCGCCCTTGGACCGCCCCAGTGGGCTTCAGGAGTGGGTGTGTGGCAGCAGCAGCCCTCCCCACTCACCCACCGAGCGTCGGCCCCACCCGACAAGCCCCTAGGGCGGGCGGGGCTTCCCGGGGGGCCTATTTGCAACATCGGGAAGCGCGGGGCAGTCCGTGTGTGCGGCCCGGGGACACTCGCAGGTGTGTGTGCTCCCCCGTGGCCGGCCGAGGCGGCTAGCCAGCACCTGGGGGCTGTTGGCAGCGCCCCTGGGCAGCCTCCTAGAGCCAGGGGTCTGGCAGGCTCCGGGGGCAAATGGACTACGGAAGCCGAGAGGGGCCCGTCCGCGCCAAAACCCAAAACGCGCTGCGGCCTCCAGGGAGGGACACAGGGGACACAAGTGGCTGTGTGGCTTGCAGTGCCCGACCAGAGGGAGGGAGGTTGGCTGGCTGCTGAGGCGCAGAAGGTGTCAGCCCTTCGGGAAGTGCCCGTGGATGCTTCGGGAATGGGGCCTGCCAACAAAGAACCCCCGTTCCCTGTGGCTGCATCTGGCCAGGGGGCTCCAGGGTCGGGTGCGCCGCGGGCCTGGGGGGCTTCTTGCCTGTGTGCAGGGCTTCTACGCACAAGGTGGCACCTCATCCCGGCCCAAGGGTGGTGGCAGGAACCCAGGTGGTGCTCGGGGACTCAGCAGGGCCTGCCCCCGGGGCCTGCCCGCAACACCTGATTGCCCGCGGGCGTGTCCGTCCACCCTCAACAAGTTCTGCTGGGACAGCCCTGACCGAGCTCCGAGCTCCTCGCCCTTGGACCGCCCCAGTGGGCTTCAGGAGTGGGTGTGTGGCAGCAGCAGCCCTCCCCACTCACCCACCGAGCGTCGGCCCCACCCGACAAGCCCCTAGGGCGGGCGGGGCTTCCCGGGGGGCCTATTTGCAACATCGGGAAGCGCGGGGCAGTCCGTGTGTGCGGCCCGGGGACACTGGCAGGTGTGTGTGCTCCCCCGTGGCCGGCCGAGGCGGCTAGCCAGCACCAGGGGGCTGTTGGCAGCGCCCCTGGGCAGCCTCCTAGAGCTAGGGGTCTGGCAGGCTCCGGGGGCAAATGGACTACGGAAGCCGAGAGGGGCCCGTCCGCGCCAAAACCCAAAACGCGCTGCGGCCTCCAGGGAGGGACACAGGGGACACAAGTGGCTGTGTGGCTTGCAGTGCCCGACCAGAGGGAGGGAGGTTGGCTGGCTGCTGAGGCGCAGCAGGTGTCAGCCCTTCGGGAAGTGCCCGTGGATGCTTCGGGAATGGGGCCTGCCAACAAAGAACCCCCGTTCCCTGTGGCTGCATCTGGCCAGGGGGCTCCAGGGTCGGGTGCGCCGCGGGCCTGGGGGGCTTCTTGCCTGTGTGCAGGGCTTCTACGCACAAGGTGGCACCTCATCCCGGCCCAAGGGTGGTGGCAGGAACCCAGGTGGCGCTCGGGGACTCAGCAGGGCCTGCCCCCGGGGCCTGCCCGCAACACCTGATTGCCCGCGGGCGTGTCCGTCCACCCTCACAAAGTTCTGCTGGGACAGCCCTGACCGAGCTCCGAGCTCCTCACACTTGGACCGCACCAGTGGGCTTCAGGAGTGGGTGTGTGCCAGCAGCAGCCCTCCCCAGTCAACCACCTTGCGTCGGCCCCACCCGACAAGCCCCTAGGGCGGGCGGGGCTTCCCGGGGGGCCTATTTGCAACGCCGGGAAGCGCGGGGCAGTTCGTGTGTGCGGCCCGGGGACACCCGCAGGTGTGTGTGCTCCCCCCGTGGCCGGCCGAGGCAGCTAGCCAGCACCTGGGGGCTGTTGGCAGCGCCCCTGGGCAGCCTCCTAGAGCCAGGGGTCTGGCAGGCTCCGGGAGCAAATGGACTTCGGAAGCCGAGAGGGGCCCGTCCGCGCCAAAACCCAAAATGCGCTGCGGCCTCCAGGGAGGGACACAGGGGACACAAGTGGCTGTGTGTCTTGCAGTGCCCGACCAGAGGGAGGGAGGTTGGCTGGCTGCTGAGGCGCAGCAGGTGTCAGCCCTTCGGGAAGTGCCCGTGGATGCTTCGGGAATGGGGCCTGCCAACAAAGAACCCCCGTTCCCTGTGGCTGCATCCGGCCAGGGGGCTCCAGGGTTGGGTGCGCCGCGGGCCTGGGGGGCTTCTTGCCTTTGTGCAGGGCTTCTACGCACAAGGTGACACCTCATCCCGGCCCAAGGGTGGTGGCAGGAACCCAGGTGGCGCTCGGGGACTCAGCAGGGCCTGCCCCCGTGGCCTGCCCGCAACACCTGATTGCCCGCGGGCGTGTCCGTCCACCCTCAACAAGTTCTGCTGGGACAGCCCTGACCGAGCTCCGAGCTCCTCGCCCTTGGACCGCCCCAGTGGGCTTCAGGAGTGGGTGTGTGGCAGCAGCAGCCCTCCCCACTCACCCACCGAGCGTCGGCCCCACCCGACAAGCCCCTAGGGCGGGCGGGGCTTCCCGGGGGGCCTATTTGCAACATCGGGAAGCGCGGGGCAGTCCGTGTGTGCGGCCCGGGGACACTCGCAGGTGTGTGTGCTCCCCCGTGGCCGGCCGAGGCGGCTAGCCAGCACCTGGGGGCTGTTGGCAGCGCCCCTGGGCAGCCTCCTAGAGCCAGGGGTCTGGCAGGCTCCGGGGGCAAATGGACTACGGAAGCCGAGAGGGGCCCGTCCGCGCCAAAACCCAAAACGCGCTGCGGCCTCCAGGGAGGGACACAGGGGACACAAGTGGCTGTGTGGCTTGCAGTGCCCGACCAGAGGGAGGGAGGTTGGCTGGCTGCTGAGGCGCAGCAGGTGTCAGCCCTTCGGGAAGTGCCCGTGGATGCTTCGGGAATGGGGCCTGCCAACAAAGAACCCCCGTTCCCTGTGGCTGCATCTGGCCAGGGGGCTCCAGGGTCGGGTGCGCCGCGGGCCTGGGGGGATTCTTGCCTGTGTGCAGGGCTTCTACGCACAAGGTGGCACCTCATCCCGGCCCAAGGGTGGTGGCAGGAACCCAGGTGGTGCTCGGGGACTCAGCAGGGCCTGCCCCCGGGGCCTGCCCGCAACACCTGATTGCCCGCGGGCGTGTCCGTCCACCCTCAACAAGTTCTGCTGGGACAGCCCTGACCGAGCTCCGAGCTCCTCGCCCTTGGACCGCCCCAGTGGGCTTCAGGAGTGGGTGTGTGGCAGCAGCAGCCCTCCCCACTCACCCACCGAGCGTCGGCCCCACCCGACAAGCCCCTAGGGCGGGCGGGGCTTCCCGGGGGGCCTATTTGCAACATCGGGAAGCGCGGGGCAGTCCGTGTGTGCGGCCCGGGGACACTGGCAGGTGTGTGTGCTCCCCCGTGGCCGGCCGAGGCGGCTAGCCAGCACCAGGGGGCTGTTGGCAGCGCCCCTGGGCAGCCTCCTAGAGCTAGGGGTCTGGCAGGCTCCGGGGGCAAATGGACTACGGAAGCCGAGAGGGGCCCGTCCGCGCCAAAACCCAAAACGCGCTGCGGCCTCCAGGGAGGGACACAGGGGACACAAGTGGCTGTGTGGCTTGCAGTGCCCGACCAGAGGGAGGGAGGTTGGCTGGCTGCTGAGGCGCAGCAGGTGTCAGCCCTTCGGGAAGTGCCCGTGGATGCTTCGGGAATGGGGCCTGCCAACAAAGAACCCCCGTTCCCTGTGGCTGCATCTGGCCAGGGGGCTCCAGGGTCGGGTGCGCCGCGGGCCTGGGGGGCTTCTTGCCTGTGTGCAGGGCTTCTACGCACAAGGTGGCACCTCATCCCGGCCCAAGGGTGGTGGCAGGAACCCAGGTGGCGCTCGGGGACTCAGCAGGGCCTGCCCCCGGGGCCTGCCCGCAACACCTGATTGCCCGCGGGCGTGTCCGTCCACCCTCACAAAGTTCTGCTGGGACAGCCCTGACCGAGCTCCGAGCTCCTCACACTTGGACCGCACCAGTGGGCTTCAGGAGTGGGTGTGTGCCAGCAGCAGCCCTCCCCAGTCAACCACCTTGCGTCGGCCCCACCCGACAAGCCCCTAGGGCGGGCGGGGCTTCCCGGGGGGCCTATTTGCAACGCCGGGAAGCGCGGGGCAGTTCGTGTGTGCGGCCCGGGGACACCCGCAGGTGTGTGTGCTCCCCCCGTGGCCGGCCGAGGCAGCTAGCCAGCACCTAGGGGCTGTTGGCAGCGCCCCTGGGCAGCCTCCTAGAGCCAGGGGTCTGGCAGGCTCCGGGAGCAAATGGACTACGGAAGCCGAGAGGGGCCCGTCCGCGCCAAAACCCAAAACGCGCTGCGGCCTCCAGGGAGGGACACAGGGGACACAAGTGGCTGTGTGGCTTGCAGTGCCCGACCAGAGGGAGGGAGGTTGGCTGGCTGCTGAGGCGCAGCAAGTGTCAGCCCTTCGGGAAGTGCCCGTGGATGCTTCGGGAATGGGGCCTGCCAACTCAGAACCCCCGTTCCCTGTGGCTGCAGCCGGCCAGGGGGCTCCAGGGTCGGGTGCGCCGCGGGCCTGGGGGGCTTCTTGCCTGTGTGCAGGGCTTCTACGCATAAGGTGGCACCTCATCCCGGCCCAAGGGTGGTGGCAGGAACCCAGGTGGCGCTCGGGGACTCAGCAGGGCCTGCCCCCGGGGCCTGCCCGCAACACCTGATTGCCCGCGGGCGTGTCCGTCCACCCTCAAAAAGTTCTGCTGGGACAGCCCTGACCGAGCTCCGAGCTCCTCGCCCTTGGACCGCCCCAGTGGGCTTCAGGAGTGGGTGTGTGCCAGCAGCAGCCCTCCCCACTCACCCACAGTGCGTCGGCCCCGCCCGACAAGCCCCTAGGGATGGCGGGGCTTCCCGGGGGACCTATTTGAAACGCCGGAAAGCACGGGGCAGTCCGTGTGTGCGGCCTGGGGACACCCGCAGGTGTGTGTGCTCCCCCTTGGCCGGCTGCTGCGGCTAGCCAGCACCTGGGGGCTGTTGGCAGCGCCCCTGGGCAGCCTCCTAGAGCCAGGGGTCTGGCAGGCTCCAGGGGCAAATGGACTACGGAAGCCGAGAGGGGCCCGTCCACGCCAAAACCCAAAACGCGCTGCGGCCTCCAGGGAGGGACACAGGGGACACAAGTGGCTGTGTGGCTTGCAGTGCCCGACCAGAGGGAGGGAGGTTGGCTGGCTGCTGAGGCGCAGCAGGTGTCAGCCCTTCGGGAAGTGCCTGTGGATGCTTCGGGAATGGGGCCTGCCAACAAAGAACCCCCGTTCCCTGTGGCTGCATCCGGCCAGGGGGCTCCAGGGTCGGGTGCGCCGCGGGCCTGGGGGGCTTCTTGCCTGTGTGCAGGGCTTCTACGCACAAGGTGGCACCTCATCCCGGCCCAAGGGTGGTGGCAGGAACCCAGGTGGCGCTCGGGGACTCAGCAGGGCCTGCCCCCGGGGCCTGCCCGCAACACCTGATTGCCCGCGGTCGTGTCCGTCCACCCTCACAAAGTTCTGCTGGGACAGCCCTGACCGAGCTCCGAGCTCCTCACACTTGGACCGCCCCAGTGGGCTTCAGGAGTGGGTGTGTGCCAGCAGCAGCCCTCCCCAGTCAACCACCTTGCGTCGGCCCCACCCGACAAGCCCCTAGGGCGGGCGGGGCTTCCCGGGGGGCCTATTTGCAACGCCAGGAAGCGCGGGGCAGTTCGTGTGTGTGGCCCGGGGACACCCGCAGATGTGTGTGCTCCCCCCGTGGCCGGCCGAGGCGGCTAGCCAGCACCTGGGGGCTGTTGGCAGCGCCCCTGGGCAGCCTCCTAGAGCCAGGGGTCTGGCAGGCTCCGGGGGCAAATGGACTACGGAAGCCGAGAGGGGCCCGTCCGCGCCAAAACCCAAAACGCGCTGCGGCCTCCAGGGAGGGACACAGGGGACACAAGTGGCTGTGTGGCTTGCAGTGCCCGACCAGAGGGAGGGAGGTTGGCTGGCTGCTGAGGCGCAGCAAGTGTCAGCCCTTCGGGAAGTGCCCGTGGATGCTTCGGGAATGGGGCCTGCCAACTCAGAACCCCCGTTCCCTGTGGCTGCAGCCGGCCAGGGGGCTCCAGGGTCGGGTGCGCCGCGGGCCTGGGGGGCTTCTTGCCTGTGTGCAGGGCTTCTACGCACAAGGTGGCACCTCATCCCGGCCCAAGGGTGGTGGCAGGAACCCAGGTGGCGCTCGGGGACTCAGCAGGGCCTGCCCCCGGGGCCTGCCCGCAACACCTGATTGCCCGCGGGCGTGTCCGTCCACCCTCACAAAGTTCTGCTGGGACAGCCCTGACCGAGCTCCGAGCTCCTCGCCCTTGGACCGCCCCAGTGGGCTTCAGGAGTGGGTGTGTGCCAGCAGCAGCCCTCCCCAGTCAACCACCTTGCGTCGGCCCCACCCGACAAGCCCCTAGGGTGGGCGGGGCTTCCCGGGGGGCCTATTTGCAACGCCGGAAAGCACGGGGCAGTCCGTGTGTGCGGCCTTGGGACACCCGCAGGTGTGTGTGCTCCACCGTGGCCGGCTGCTGCGGCTAGCCAGCACCTGGGGGCTGTTGGCAGCGCCCCTGGGCAGCCTCCTAGAGCCAGGGGTCTGGCAGGCTCCGGGGGCAAATGGACTACGGAAGCCGAGAGGGGCCCGTCCGCGCCAAAACCCAAAACGCGCTGCGGCCTCCAGGGAGGGACACAGGGGACACAAGTGGCTGTGTGGCTTGCAGTGCCCGACCAGAGGGAGGGAGGTTGGCTGGCTGCTGAGGCGCAGCAGGTGTCAGCCCTTCGGGAAGTGCCCGTGGATGCTTCGGGAATGGGGCCTGCCAACAAAGAACCCCCATTCCCTGTGGCTGCATCTGGCCAGGGGGCTCCAGGGTCGGGTGCGCCGCGGGCCTGGGGGGCTTCTTGCCTGTGTGCAGGGCTTCTACGCATAAGGTGGCACCTCATCCCGGCCCAAGGGTGGTGGCAGGAACCCAGGTGGCGCTCGGGGACTCAGCAGGGCCTGCCCCCGGGGCCTGCCCGCAACACCTGATTGCCCGCGGGCGTGTCCGTCCACCCTCAAAAAGTTCTGCTGGGACAGCCCTGACCGAGCTCCGAGCTCCTCGCCCTTGGACCGCCCCAGTGGGCTTCAGGAGTGGGTGTGTGCCAGCAGCAGCCCTCCCCACTCACCCACCGAGCGTCGGCCCCGCCCGACAAGCCCCTAGGGATGGCGGGGCTTCCCGGGGGACCTATTTGCAACGCCGGAAAGCACGGGGCAGTCCGTGTGTGCGGCCTGGGGACACCCGCAGGTGTGTGTGCTCCCCCGTGGCTGGCTGCTGCGGCTAGCCAGCACCTGGGGCTGTTGGCAGCGCCCCTGGGCAGCCTCCTAGAGCCAGGGGTCTGGCAGGCTCCGGGGGCAAATGGACTACGGAAGCCGAGAGGGGCCCGTCCGCGCCAAAACCCAAAACGCGCTGCGGCCTCCAGGGAGGGACACAGGGGACACAAGTGGCTGTGTGGCTTGCAGTGCCCGACCAGAGGGAGGGAGGTTGGCTGGCTGCTGAGGCGCAGCAGGTGTCAGCCCTTCGGGAAGTGCCCGTGGATGCTTCGGGAATGGGGCCTGCCAACAAAGAACCCCCGTTCCCTGTGGCTGCATCTGGCCAGGGGGCTCCAGGGTCGGGTGCGCCGCGGGCCTGGGGGGCTTCTTGCCTGTGTGCAGGGCTTCTACGCACAAGGTGGCACCTCATCCCGGCCCAAGGGTGGTGGCAGGAACCCAGGTGGCGCTCGGGGACTCAGCAGGGCCTGCCCCCGGGGCCTGCCCGCAACACCTGATTGCCCGCGGGCGTGTCCGTCCACCCTCAAAAAGTTCTGCTGGGACAGCCCTGACCGAGCTCCGAGCTCATCGCCCTTGGACCGCCCCATTGGGCTTCAGGAGTGGGTGTGTGCCAGCAGCAGCCCTCCCCAGTCAACCACCTTGCGTCGGCCCCACCCGACAAGCCCCTAGGGCGGGCGGGGCTTCCCGGGGGGCCTATTTGCAACATCGGGAAGCGCGGGGCAGTCCGTGTGTGCGGCCCGGGGACACTCGCAGCTGTGTGTGCTCCCCGTGGCCGGCCGAGGCGGCTAGCCAGCACCTGGGGGCTGTTGGCAGCGCCCCTGGGCAGCCTCCTAGAGCCACGGGTCTGGCAGGCTCCGGGGGCAAATGGACTACGGAAGCCGAGAGGGGCCCGTCCGCGCCAAAACCCAAAATGCGCTGCGGCCTCCAGGGAGGGACACAGGGGACACAAGTGGCTGTGTGGCTTGCAGTGCCGACCAGAGGGAGGGAGGTTGGCTGGCTGCTGAGGCGCAGCAGGTGTCAGCCCTTCGGGAAGTGCCCGTGGATGCTTCGGGAATGGGGCCTGCCAACAAAGAACCCCTGTTCCCTGTGGCTGCATCCGGCCAGGGGGCTCCAGGGTCAGGTGCGCCGCGGGCCTGGGGGGCTTCTTGCCTGTGTGCAGGGCTTCTACGCACAAGGTGGCATCTCATCCCGGCCCAAGGGTGGTGGCAGGAACCCAGGTGGCGCTCGGGGACTCAGCAGGGCCTGCCCCCGGGGCCTGCCCGCAACACCTGATTGCCTGCGGGCGTGTCCGTCCACCCTCAAAAAGTTCTGCTGGGACAGCCCTGACCGAGCTCCGAGCTCCTCGCCCTTGGACCGCCCCAGTGGGCTTCAGGAGTGGGTGTGTGCCAGCAGCAGCCCTCCCCAGTCAACCACCGTGCGTCGGCCCCACCCGACAAGCCCCTAGGGCGGGCGGGGCTTCCCGGGGGGCCTATTTGCAACGCGAGGAAGCGCGGGGCAGTTCGTGTGTGCGGCCCGGGGACACCCGCAGGTGTGTGTGCTCCCCCCGTGGCCGGCCGAGGCGGCTAGCCAGCACCTGGGGGCTGTTGGCAGCGCCCCTGGGCAGCCTCCTAGAGCCAGGGGTCTGGCAGGCTCCGGGGGCAAATGGACTACGGAAGCCGAGAGGGGCCCGTCCGCGCCAAAACCCAAAATGCGCTGCGGCCTCCAAGGAGGGACACAGGGGACACAAGTGGCTGTGTGGCTTGCAGTGCCCGACCAGAGGGAGGGAGGTTGGCTGGCTGCTGAGGCGCAGCAGGTGTCAGCCCTTCGGGAAGTGCCCGTGGATGCTTCGGGAATGGGGCCTGCCAACTCAGAACCCCCGTTCCCTGTGGCTGCATCCGGCCAGGGGGCTCCAGGGTCGGGTGCGCCGCGGGCCTGGGGGGCTTCTTGCCTTTGTGCAGGGCTTCTACGCACAAGGTGACACCTCATCCCGGCCCAAGGGTGGTGGCAGGAACCCAGGTGGCGCTCGGGGACTCAGCAGGGCCTGCCCCCGGGGCCTGCCCGCAACACCTGATTGCCCGCGTGCGTGTCCGTCCACCCTCAACAAGTTCTGCTGGGACAGCCCTGACCGAGCTCCGAGCTCCTCGCCCTTGGACCGCCCCAGTGGGCTTCAGGAGTGGGTGTGTGGCAGCAGCAGCCCTCCCCAGTCAACCACCTTGCGTCGGCCCCACCCGACAGGCCCCTAGGGTGGGCGGGGCTTCCCGGGGGGCCTATTTGCAACATCGGGAAGCGCGGGGCAGTCCGTGTGTGCGGCCCGGGGACACTCGCAGGTGTGTGTGCTCCCCCGTGGCCGGCCGAGGCGGCTAGCCAGCACCTGGGGGCTGTTGGCAGCGCCCCTGGGCAGCCTCCTAGAGCCACGGGTCTGGCAGGCTCCGGGGGCAAATGGACTACGGAAGCCGAGAGGGGCCCGTCCGCGCCAAAACCCAAAACGCGCTGCAGCCTCCAGGGAGGGACACAGGGGACACAAGTGGCTGTGTGGCTTGCAGTGCCCGACCAGAGGGAGGGAGGTTGGCTGGCTGCTGAGGCGCAGCAGGTGTCAGCCCTTCGGGAAGTGCCCGTGGATGCTTCGGGAATGGGGCCTGCCAACTCAGAACCCCCGTTCCCTGTGGCTGCAGCCGGCCAGGGGGCTCCAGTGTCGGGTGCGCCGCGGAACTGGGGGGCTTCTTGCCTGTGTGCAGGGCTTCTACGCACAAGGTGACACCTCATCCCGGCCCAAGGGTGGTGGCAGGAACCCAGGTGGCGCTCGGGGACTCAGCAGTGCCTGCCCCCGGGGCCTGCCCGCAACACCTGATTGCCCGCGGGCGTGTCCGTCCACCCTCAAAAAGTTCTGCTGGGACAGCCCTGACCGAGCTCCGAGCTCCTCGCCCTTGGTCCGCCCCAGTGGGCTTCAGGAGTGGGTGTGTGCCAGCAGCAGCCCTCCCCACTCACCCACCGTGCGTCGGCCCCACCCGACAAGCCCCTAGGGCGGGCGGGGCTTCCCGGGGGGCCTATTTGCAATGCCGGGAAGCGAGGGGCAGTCCGTGTGTGCGGCCTGGGGACACCCGCAGGTGTCTGTGCTCCCCCGTGGCCGGCTTCTGCGGCTAGCCAGCACCTGGGGGCTGTTGGCAGCACCCCTGGGCAGCCTCCTAGAGCCAGGGGTCTGGCAGGCTCCGGGGGCAAATGGACTACGGAAGCCGAGAGGGGCCCGTCCGCGCCAAAACCCAAAACGCGCTGCGGCCTCCAGGGAGGGACACAGGGGACACAAGTGGCTGTGTGGCTTGCAGTGCCCGACCACAGGCAGGGAGGTTGGCTGGCTGCTGAGGCGCAGCAGGTGTCAGCCCTTCGGGAAGTGCCCGTGGATGCTTCGGGAATGGGGCCTGCCAACTCAGAACCCCCGTTCCCTGTGGCTGCATCCGGCCAGGGGGCTCCAGGGTCGGGTGCGCCGCGGGCCTGGGGGGCTTCTTGCCTGTGTGCAGGGCTTCTACGCACAAGGTGGCACCTCATCCCGGCCCAAGGGTGGTGGCAGGAACCCAGGTGGCGCTCGGGGACTCAGCAGGGCCTGCCCCCGGGGCCTGCCCGCAACACCTGATTGCCCGCGGGCGTGTCCGTCCACCCTCAAAAAGTTCTGCTGGGACAGCCCTGACCGACCTCCGAGCTCATCGCCCTTGGACCGCCCCAGTGGGCTTCAGGAGTGGGAGTGTGGCAGCAGCAGCCCTCCCCAGTCAACCACCTTGCGTCGGCCCCACCCGACAAGCCCCTAGGGATGGCGGGGCTTCCCGGGGGGCCTATTTGCAACATCGGGAAGCGCGGGGCTGTCCGTGTGTGCGGCCCGGGGACACCCGCAGGTGTGTGTGCTCCCCCGTGGCCGGCTGCTGCGGCCAGCTAGCACCTGGGGGCTGTTGGCAGCGCCCCTGGGCAGCCTCCTAGAGCCAGGGGTCTGGCAGGCTCCGGGGGCAAATGGACTATGGAAGCCGAGAGGGGCCCGTCCGCGCCAAAACCCAAAACGCGCTGCGGCCTCCAGGGAGGGACACAGGGGACACAAGTGGCTGTGTGGCTTGCAGTGCCCGACCAGAGGGAGGGAGGTTGGCTGGCTGCTGAGGCGCAGCAGGTGTCAGCCCTTCGGGAAGTGCCCGTGGATGCTTCGGGAATGGGGCCTGCCAACTCAGAACCCCCGTTCCCTGTGGCTGCAGCCGGCCAGGGGGCTCCAGGGTCGGGTGCGCCGCGGGCCTGGGGGGCTTCTTGCCTGTGTGCAGGGCTTCTACGCACAAGCTGGCACCTCATCCCGGCCCAAGTGTGGTGGCAGGAACCCAGGTGGCGCTCGGGGACTCAGCAGGGCCTGCCCCCGGGGCCTGCCCGCAACACCTGATTGCCCGCGGGCGTGTCCGTCCACCCTCAAAAAGTTCTGCTGGGACAGCCCTGACCGAGCTCCGAGCTCCTCACCCTTGGACCGCCCCAGTGGGCTTCAGGAGTGGGTGTGTGCCAGCAGCAGCCCTCCCCAGTCAACCACCTTGCGTCGGCCCCACCCGACAAGCCCCTAGGGCGGGCGGGGCTTCCCGGGGGGCCTATTTGCAACGCCGGGAAGCACGGGGCAGTTCGTGTGTGCGGCCCGGGGACACCCGCAGGTGTGTGTGCTCCCCCCGTGGCCGGCCGAGGCGGCTAGCCAGCACCTGGGGGCTGTTGGCAGCGCCCCTGGGCAGCCTCCTAGAGCCAGGGGTCTGGCAGGCTCCGGGGGCAAATGGACTACGGAAGCCGAGAGGGGCCCGTCCGTGCCAAAACCCAAAACGCGCTGCGGCCTCCAGGGAGGGACACAGGGGACACAAGTGGCTGTGTGGCTTGCAGTGCCCGACCAGAGGGAGGGAGGTTGGCTGGCTGCTGAGGCGCAGCAGGTGTCAGCCCTTCGGGAAGTGCCCGTGGATGCTTCGGGAATGGGGCCTGCCAACAAAGAACCCCCGTTCCCTGTGGCTGCATCCGGCCAGGGGGCTCCAGGGTCGGGTGCGCCGCGGGCCTCGGGGGCTTCTTGCCTGTGTGCAGGGCTTCTACGCACAAGGTGGCACCTCATCCCGGCCCAAGGGTGGTGGCAGGAACCCAGGTGGCACTCGGGGACTCAGCAGGGCCTGCCCCCGGGGCCTGCCCGCAACACCTGATTGCCCGCGGGCGTGTCCGTCCACCCTCAAAAAGTTCTGCTGGGACAGCCCTGACCGAGCTCCGAGCTCCTCGCCCTTGGACCGCCCCAGTGGGCTTCAGGAGTGGTGTGTACCAGCAGCAGCCCTCCCCAGTCAACCACCTTGCGTCGGCCCCACCCGACAAGCCCCTAGGGCGAGCGGGGCTTCCCGGGGGGCCTATTTGCAACGCCGGGAAGCGCGGGGCAGTTCGTGTGTGCGGCCCGGGGACACCCGCAGGTGTGTGTGCTCCCCCCGTGGCCGGCCGAGGCGGCTAGCCAGCACCTGGGGGCTGTTGGCAGCGCCCCTGGGCAGCCTCCTAGAGCCAGGGGTCTGGCAGGCTCCGGGGGCAAATGGACTACGGAAGCCGAGAGGGGCCCGTCCGTGCCAAAACCCAAAACGCGCTGCGGCCTCCAGGGAGGGACACAGGGGACACAAGTGGCTGTGTGGCTTGCAGTGCCCGACCAGAGGGAGGGAGGTTGGCTGGCTGCTGAGGCGCAGCAGGTGTCAGCCCTTCGGGAAGTGCCCGTGGATGCTTCGGGAATGGGGCCTGCCAACAAAGAACCCCCGTTCCCTGTGGCTGCATCCGGCCAGGGGGCTCCAGGGTCGGGTGCGCCGCGGGCCTGGGGGGCTTCTTGCCTGTGTGCAGGGCTTCTACGCACAAGGTGGCACCTCTTCCCGGCCCAAGGGTGGTGGCAGGAACCCAGGTGGCGCTCGGGGACTCAGCAGGGCCTGCCCCCGGGGCCTGCCCGCAACACCTGATTGCCCGCGGGCGTGTCCGTCCACCCTCAACAAGTTCTGCTGGGACAGCCCTGACCGAGCTCCGAGCTCCTCACCCTTGGACCGCCCCAGTGGGCTTCAGGAGTGGGTGTGTGCCAGCAGCAGCCCTCCCCAGTCAACCACCTTGTGTCGGCCCCACCCGACAAGCCCCTAGGGCGGGCGGGGCTTCCCGGGGGTCCTATTTGCAACGCCGGGAATCGCGGGGCAGTTCGTGTGTGCGGCCCGGGGACACCCGCATGTGTGTGTGCTCCCCCCGTGTCCGGCCGAGGCGGCTAGCCAGCACCTGGGGGCTGTTGGCAGCGCCCCTGGGCAGCCTCCTAGAGCCAGGGGTCTGGCAGGCTCCGGGGGCAAATGGACTACGGAAGCCGAGAGGGGCTAGTCCGTGCCAAAACCCAAAACGCGCTGCGGCCTCCAGGGAGGGACACAGGGGACACAAGTGGCTGTGTGGCTTGCAGTGCCCGACCAGAGGGAGGGAGGTTGGCTGGCTGCTGAGGCGCAGCAGGTGTCAGCCCTTCGGGAAGTGCCCGTGGATGCTTCGGGAATGGGGCCTGCCAACAAAGAACCCCCGTTCCCTGTGGCTGCATCCGGCCAGGGGGCTCCAGGGTCGGGTGCGCCGCGGGCCTCGGGGGCTTCTTGCCTGTGTGCAGGGCTTCTACGCACAAGGTGGCACCTCATCCCGGCCCAAGGGTGGTGGCAGGAACCCAGGTGGCGCTCGGGGACTCAGCAGGGCCTGCCCCCGGGGCCTACCCGCAACACCTGATTGCCCGCGGGCGTGTCCGTCCACCCTCAAAAAGTTCTGCTGGGACAGCCCTGACCGAGCTCCGAGCTCCTCGCCCTTGGACCGCCCCAGTGGGCTTCAGGAGTGGGTGTGTGCTAGCAGCAGCCCTCCCCAGTAAACCACCGTGCGTCGGCCCAACCTGACAAGCCCCTAGGGCGGGCGGGGCTTCCCGGGGGGCCTATTTGCAGCGCCAGGAAGCGCGGGGCAGTTCGTGTGTGCGACCCGGGGACACCCGCAGGTGTGTGTGCTCCCCACGTGGCCGGCCGAGGCGGCTAGCCAGCACCTGGGGGCTGTTGGCAGCGCCGCTGGGCAGCCTCTTAGAGCCAGGGGTCTGGCAGGCTCCGGGGGCAAATGGACTACGGAAGCCGAGAGGGGCCCGTCCGCGCCAAACCCCAAAACGCGCTGCGGCCTCCAGGGAGGGACACAGGGGACACAAGTGGCTGTGTGGCTTGCAGTGCCCGACCAGAGGGAGGGAGGTTGGCTGGCTGCTGAGGCACAGCAAGTGTCAGCCCTTCGGGAAGTGCCCGTGGATGCTTCGGGAATGGGGCCTGCCAACTCAGAACCCCCGTTCCCTGTGGCTGCAGCCGGCCAGGGGGCTCCAGGGTCGGGTGCGCCGCGGGCCTGGGGGGCTTCTTGCCTGTGTGCAGGGCTTCTACGCACAAGCTGGCACCTCATCCCGGCCCAAGGGTGGTGGCAGGAACCCAGGTGGCGCTCGGGGACTCAGCAGGGCCTGCCCCCGGGGCCTGCCCGCAACACCTGATTGCCCGCGGGCGTGTCCGTCCACCCTCAAAAAGTTCTACTGGGACAGCCCTGACCGAGCTCCGAGCTCCTCGCCCTTGGACCGCCCCAGTGGGCTTCAGGAGTGGGTGTGTGCCAGCAGCAGCCCTCCCCACTCACCCACCGTGCGTCGGCCCCGCCCAACAAGCCCCTAGGGCCGGCGGGGCTTCCCGGGGGGCCTATTTGCAATGCCGGAAAGCACGGGGCAGTCCGTCTGTGCGGCCTGGGGACACCCGCAGCTGTGTGTGCTCCCCCGTGGCCGGCTGCTGCGGCTGGCCAGCACCTGAGGGCTGTTGGCAGCGCCCCTGGGCAGCCTCCTAGAGCCAGGGGTCTGGCAGGCTCCGGGGGCAAATGGACTACGGAAGCCGAGAGGGGCCCGTCCGCGCCAAAACCCAAAACGCGCTGCGGCCTCCAGGGAGGGACACAGGGGACACAAGTGGCTGTGTGGCTTGCAGTGCCCGACCAGAGGGAGGGAGGTTGGCTGGCTGCTGAGGCGCAGCAGGTGTCAGCCCTTCGGGAAGTGCCCGTGGATGCTTCGGGAATGGGGCCTGCCAACAAAGAACCCCCGTTCCCTGTGGCTGCATCCGGCCAGGGGGCTCCAGGGTCGGGTGCGCCGCGGGCCTCGGGGGCTTCTTGCCTGTGTGCAGGGCTTCTACGCACAAGGTGGCACCTCATCCCGGCCCAAGGGTGGTGGCAGGAACCCAGGTGGCACTCGGGGACTCAGCAGGGCCTGCCCCCGGGGCCTGCCCGCAACACCTGATTGCCCGCGGGCGTGTCCGTCCACCCTCAAAAAGTTCTGCTGGGACAGCCCTGACCGAGCTCCGAGCTCCTCGCCCTTGGACCGCCCCAGTGGGCTTCAGGAGTGGTGTGTACCAGCAGCAGCCCTCCCCAGTCAACCACCTTGCGTCGGCCCCACCCGACAAGCCCCTAGGGCGAGCGGGGCTTCCCGGGGGGCCTATTTGCAACGCCGGGAAGCGCGGGGCAGTTCGTGTGTGCGGCCCGGGGACACCCGCAGGTGTGTGTGCTCCCCCCGTGTCCGGCCGAGGCGGCTAGCCGGCACCTGGGGGCTGTTGGCAGCGCCCCTGGGCAGCCTCCTAGAGCCAGGGGTCTGGCAGGCTCCGGGGGCAAATGGACTACGGAAGCCGAGAGGGGCCCGTCCGTGCCAAAACCCAAAACGCGCTGCGGCCTCCAGGGAGGGACACAGGGGACACAAGTGGCTGTGTGGCTTGCAGTGCCCGACCAGAGGGAGGGAGGTTGGCTGGCTGCTGAGGCGCAGCAGGTGTCAGCCCTTCGGGAAGTGCCCGTGGATGCTTCGGGAATGGGGCCTGCAACAAAGAACCCCCGTTCCCTGTGGCTGCATCCGGCCAGGGGGCTCCAGGGTCCGGTGCGCCGCGGGCCTGGGGGGCTTCTTGCCTGTGTGCAGGGCTTCTACGCACAAGGTGGCACCTCTTCCCGGCCCAAGGGTGGTGGCAGGAACCCAGGTGGCGCTCGGGGACTCAGCAGGGCCTGCCCCCGGGGCCTGCCCGCAACACCTGATTGCCCGCGGGCGTGTCCGTCCACCCTCAACAAGTTCTGCTGGGACAGCCCTGACCGAGCTCCGAGCTCCTCACCCTTGGACCGCCCCAGTGGGCTTCAGGAGTGGGTGTGTGCCAGCAGCAGCCCTCCCCAGTCAACCACCTTGCGTCGGCCCCACCCGACAAGCCCCTAGGGCGGGCGGGGCTTCCCGGGGGGCCTATTTGCAACGCCGGGAATCGCGGGGCAGTTCGTGTGTGCGGCCCGGGGACACCCGCATGTGTGTGTGCTCCCCCCGTGTCCGGCCGAGGCGGCTAGCCAGCACCTGGGGGCTGTTGGCAGCGCCCCTGGGCAGCCTCCTAGAGCCAGGGGTCTGGCAGGCTCCGGGGGCAAATGGACTACGGAAGCCGAGAGGGGCCAGTCCGTGCCAAAACCCAAAACGCGCTGCGGCCTCCAGGGAGGGACACAGGGGACACAAGTGGCTGTGTGGCTTGCAGTGCCCGACCAGAGGGAGGGAGGTTGGCTGGCTGCTGAGGCGCAGCAGGTGTCAGCCCTTCGGGAAGTGCCCGTGGATGCTTCGGGAATGGGGCCTGCCAACAAAGAACCCCCGTTCCCTGTGGCTGCATCCGGCCAGGGGGCTCCAGGGTCGGGTGCGCCGCGGGCCTCGGGGGCTTCTTGCCTGTGTGCAGGGCTTCTACGCACAAGGTGGCACCTCATCCCGGCCCAAGGGTGGTGGCAGGAACCCAGGTGGCGCTCGGGGACTCAGCAGGGCCTGCCCCCGGGGCCTGCCCGCAACACCTGATTGCCCGCGGGCGTGTCCGTCCACCCTCAAAAAGTTCTGCTGGGACAGCCCTGACCGAGCTCCGAGCTCCTCGCCCTTGGACCGCCCCAGTGGGCTTCAGGAGTGGGTGTGTGCCAGCAGCAGCCCTCCCCAGTAAACCACCGTGCGTCGGCCCAACCTGACAAGCCCCTAGGGCGGGCGGGGCTTCCCGGGGGGCCTATTTGCAGCGCCAGGAAGCGCGGGGCAGTTCGTGTGTGCGACCCGGGGACACCCGCAGGTGTGTGTGCTCCCCACGTGGCCGGCCGAGGCGGCTAGCCAGCACCTGGGGGCTGTTGGCAGCGCCGCTGGGCAGCCTCTTAGAGCCAGGGGTCTGGCAGGCTCCGGGGGCAAATGGACTACGGAAGCCGAGAGGGGCCCGTCCGCGCCAAACCCCAAAACGCGCTGCGGCCTCCAGGGAGGGACACAGGGGACACAAGTGGCTGTGTGGCTTGCAGTGCCCGACCAGAGGGAGGGAGGTTGGCTGGCTGCTGAGGCGCAGCAAGTGTCAGCCCTTCGGGAAGTGCCCGTGGATGCTTCGGGAATGGGGCCTGCCAACTCAGAACCCCCGTTCCCTGTGGCTGCAGCCGGCCAGGGGGCTCCAGGGTCGGGTGCGCCGCGGGCCTGGGGGGCTTCTTGCCTGTGTGCAGGGCTTCTACGCACAAGGTGGCACCTCATCCCGGCCCAAGGGTGGTGGCAGGAACCCAGGTGGCGCTCGGGGACTCAGCAGGGCCTGCCCCCGGGGCCTGCCCGCAACACCTGATTGCCCGCGGGCGTGTCCGTCCACCCTCAAAAAGTTCTACTGGGACAGCCCTGACCGAGCTCCGAGCTCCTCGCCCTTGGACCGCCCCAGTGGGCTTCAGGAGTGGGTGTGTGCCAGCAGCAGCCCTCCCCACTCACCCACCGTGCGTCGGCCCCGCCCAAAAAGCCCCTAGGGCCGGCGGGGCTTCCCGGGGGGCCTATTTGCAATGCCGGAAAGCACGGGGCAGTCCGTCTGTGCGGCCTGGGGACACCCGCAGCTGTGTGTGCTCCCCCGTGGCCGGCTGCTGCGGCTGGCCAGCACCTGAGGGCTGTTGGCAGCGCCCCTGGGCAGCCTCCTAGAGCCAGGGGTCTGGCAGGCTCCGGGGGCAAATGGACTACGGAAGCCGAGAGGGGCCCGTCCGCGCCAAAACCCAAAACGCGCTGCGGCCTCCAGGGAGGGACACAGGGGACACAAGTGGCTGTGTGGCTTGCAGTGCCCGACCAGAGGGAGGGTGGTTGGCTGGCTGCTGAGGCGCAGCAAGTGTCAGCCCTTCGGGAAGTGCCCGTGGATGCTTCGGGAATGGGGCCTGCCAACTCAGAACCCCCGTTCCCTGTGGCTGCAGCCGGCCAGGGGGCTCCAGGGTCGGGTGCGCCGCGGGCCTGGGGGGCTTCTTGCCTGTGTGCAGGGCTTCTACGCACAAGGTGGCACCTCATCCTGGCCCAAGGGTGGTGGCAGGAACCCAGGTGGCGCTCGGGGACTCAGCAGGGCCTGCCCCCGGGGCCTGCCCGCAACACCTGATTGCCCGCGGGCGTGTCCGTCCACCCTCAAAAAGTTCTACTGGGACAGCCCTGACCGAGCTCCGAGCTCCTCGCCCTTGGACCGCCCCAGTGGGCTTCAGGAGTGGGTGTGTGCCAGCAGCAGCCCTCCCCAGTAAACCACCTTGCGTCGGCCCCACCTGACAAGCCCCTAGGGCGGGCGGGGCTTCCCGGGGGGCCTATTTGCAGCGCCAGGAAGCGCGGGGCAGTTCGTGTGTGCGGCCCGGGGACACCCGCAGGTGTGTGTGCTCCCCCCGTGGCCGGCCGAGGCGGCTAGCCAGCACCTGGGGGCTGTTGGCAGCGCCCCTGGGCAGCCTCCTAGAGCCAGGGGTCTGGCAGGCTCCGGGGGCAAATGGACTACGGAAGCCGAGAGGGGCCCATCCGCGCCAAAACCCAAAACGCGCTGCGGCCTCCAGGGAGGGACACAGTGGACACAAGTGGCTGTGTGGCTTGCAGTGCCCGACCAGAGGGAGGGTGGTTGGCTGGCTGCTGAGGCGCAGCAAGTGTCAGCCCTTCGGGAAGTGCCCGTGGATGCTTCGGGAATGGGGTCTGCCAACTCAGAACCCCCGTTCCCCGTGGCTGCATCCGGCCAGGGGGCTCCAGGGTCGGGAGCGCCGCGGGCCTGGGGGGCTTCTTGCCTGTGTGCAGGGCTTCTACACACAAGGTGGCACCTCATCCCGGCCCAAGGGTGGTGGCAGGAACCCAGGTGGCGCTCGGGGACTCAGCAGGGCCTGCCCCCGGGGCCTGCCCGCAACACCTGATTGCCCGCGGGCGTGTCCGTCCACCCTCAAAAAGTTCTGCTGGGACAGCCCTGACCGAGCTCCGAGCTCCTCGCCCTTGGACCGCCCCAGTGGGATTCAGGAGTGGGTGTGTGGCAGCAGTAGCCCTCCCCAGTAAACCACCGTGCGTCGGCCCCACCCGACAAGCCCCTAGGGCGGGCGGGGCTTCCCGGGGGGCCTATTTGCAATGCCGGGAAGCGAGGGGCAGTCCGTGTGTGCGGCCTGGGGACACCCGCAGGTGTGTGTGCTCCCCCGTGGCCGGCTGCTGCGGCTAGCCAGCACCTGGGGGCTGTTGGCAGCGCCCCTGGGCAGCCTCCTAGAGCCAGGGGTCTGGCAGGCTCCGGGGGCAAATGGACTACGGAAGCCGAGAGGGGCCCGTCTGCGCCAAAACCCAAAACGCGCTGCGGCCTCCAGGGAGGGACACAGGGGACACAAGTGGCTGTGTGGCTTGCAGTGCCCGACCAGAGGGAGGGAGGTTGGCTGGCTGCTGAGGCGCAGCAGGTGTCAGCCCTTCGGGAAGTGCCCGTGGATGCTTCGGGAATGGGGCCTGCCAACAAAGAACCCCCGTTCCCTGTGGCTGCATCCGGCCAGGGGGCTCCAGGGACGGGTGCGCCGCGGGCCTGGGGGGCTTCTTGCCTGTGTGCAGGGCTTCTACGCACAAGGTGGCACCTCATCCCGGCCCAAGGGTGGTGGCAGGAACCCAGGTGGCGCTCGGGGACTCAGCAGGGCCTGCCCCCGGGGCCTGCCCGCAACACCTGATTGCCCGCGGGCGTGTCCGTCCACCCTCAAAAAGTTCTGCTGGGACAGCCCTGACCGAGCTCCGAGCTCCTCGCCCTTGGACCGCCCCAGTGGGCTTCAGGAGTGGGTGTGTGCCAGCAGCAGCCCTCCCCAGTCAACCACCTTGCGTCGGCCCCACCCGACAAGCCCCTAGGGCGAGCGGGGCTTCCCGGGGGGCCTATTTGCAACGCCGGGAAGCGCGGGGCAGTTCGTGTGTGCGGCCCGGGGACACCCGCAGGTGTGTGCTCCCCCCGTGGCCGGCCGAGGCGGCTAGCCAGCACCTGGGGGCTGTTGGCAGCGCCCCTGGGCAGCCTCCTAGAGCCAGGGGTCTGGCAGGCTCCGGGGGCAAATGGACTACGGAAGCCGAGAGGGGCCCGTCCGCGCCAAAACCCAAAACGCGCTGCGGCCTCCAGGGAGGGACACAGGGGACACAAGTGGCTGTGTGGCTTGCAGTGCCCGACCAGAGGGAGGGTGGTTGGCTGGCTGCTGAGGCGCAGCAAGTGTCAGCCCTTCGGGAAGTGCCCGTGGATGCTTCGGGAATGGGGCCTGCCAACTCAGAACCCCCGTTCCCCGTGGCTGCATCCGACCAGGGGGCTCAAGGGTCGGGTGCGCCGCGGGCCTGGGGGGCTTCTTGCCTGTGTGCAGGGCTTCTACGCACAAGGTGGCACCTCATCCCGGCCCAAGGGTGGTGGCAGGAACCCAGGTGGCGCTCGGGGACTCAGCAGGGCCTGCCCCCGGGGCCTGCCCGCAACACCTGATTGCCCGCGGGCGTGTCCGTCCACCCTCACAAAGTTCTGCTGGGACAGCCCTGACCGAGCTCCGAGCTCCTCGCCCTTGGACCGCCCCAGTGGGCTTCAGGAGTGGGTGTGTGGCAGCAGCAGCCCTCCCCAGTCAACCACCTTGCGTCGGCCCCACCCGACAAGCCCCTAGGGCGAGCGGGGCTTCCCGGGGTCCTATTTGCAACGCCGGGAAGCGCGGGGCAGTTCGTGTGTGCGGCCCGGGGACACCCGCAGGTGTGTGTGCTCCCCCCGTGGCCGGCCGAGGCGGCTAGCCAGCACCTGGGGGCTGTTGGCAGCGCCCCTGGGCAGCCTCCTAGAGCCAGGGGTCTGGCAGGCTCCGGGGGCAAATGGACTACGGAAGCCGAGAGGGGCCCGTCCGCGCCAAAACCCAAAACGCGCTGGGGCCTCCAGGGAGGGACACAGGGGACACAAGTGGCTGTGTGGCTTGCAGTGCCCGACCAGAGGGAGGGAGGTTGGCTGGCTGCTGAGGCGCAGCAAGTGTCAGCCCTTCGGGAAGTGCCCGTGGATGCTTCGGGAATGGGGCCTGCCAACTCAGAACCCCCGTTCCCTGTGGCTGCATCCGGCCAGGGGGCTCCAGGGTCGGGTGCGCCGCGGGCCTGGGGGGCTTCTTGCCTGTGTGCAGGGCTTCTACGCACAAGGTGGCACCTCATCCCGGCCCAAGGGTGGTGGCAGGAACCCAGGTGGCGCTCGGGGACTCAGCAGGGCCTGCCCCCGGGGCCTGCCCGCAACACCTGATTGCCTGCGGGCGTGTCCGTCCACCCTCAAAATGTTCTGCTGGGACAGCCCTGACCGAGCTCCGAGCTCCTCGCCCTTGGACCGCCCCAGTGGGCTTCAGGAGTGGGTGTGTGCCAGCAGCAGCCCTCCCCAGTAAACCACAGTGCGTCTGCCCCACCTGACAAGCCCCTAGGGCGGGCGGGGCTTCCCGGGGGGCCTATTTGCAGCGCCAGGAAGCGCGGGGCAGTTCGTGTGTGCGGCCCGGGGACACCCGCAGGTGTGTGTGCTCCCCCCGTGGCCGGCCGAGGCGGCTAGCCAGCACCTGGGGGCTGTTGGCAGCGCCCCCGGGCAGCCTCCTAGAGCCAGGGGTCTGGCAGGCTCCGGGGGCAAATGGACTACGGAAGCCGAGAGGGGCCCGTCCGCGCCAAAACCCAAAACGCGCTGCGGCCTCCAGGGAGGGACACAGGGGACACAAGTGGCTGTGTGGCTTGCAGTGCCCGACCAGAGGGAGGGAGGTTGGCTGGCTGCTGAGGCGCAGCAGGTGTCAGCCCTTCGGGAAGTGCCCGTGGATGCTTCGGGAATGGGGCCTGCCAACTCAGAACCCCCGTTCCCTGTGGCTGCAGCCGGCCAGGGGGCTCCAGTGTCGGGTGCGCCGCGGAACTGGGGGGCTTCTTGCCTGTGTGCAGGGCTTCTACGCACAAGGTGGCACCTCATCCCGGCCCAAGGGTGGTGGCAGGAACCCAGGTGGTGCTCGGGGACTCAGCAGGGCCTGCCCCCGGGGCCTGCCCGCAACACCTGATTGCCTGAGGGCGTGTCCGTCCACCCTCAAAAAATTCTGCTGGGACAGCCCTGACCGAGCTCCGAGCTCCTCGCCCTTGGACCGCCCCAGTGGGCTTCAGGAGTGGGTGTGTGCCAGCAGCAGCCCTCCCCAGTCAACCACCTTGCGTCGACCCCACCCGACAAGCCCCTTGGGCGGGCGGGGCTTCCCGGGGGGCCTATTTGCAACATCGGGAAGCGCGGGGCAGTCCGTTTGTGCGGCCCGGGGACACCCGCAGGTGTGTGTGCTCCCCCCGTGGCCGGCCGAGGCGGCTAGCCAGCACCTGGGGGCTGTTGGCAGCGCCCCTGGGCAGCCTCCTAGAGCCAGGGGTCTGGCAGGCTCCGGGGACAAATGTACTAGGGAAGCCGAGAGGGGCCCGTCCGCGCCAAAACCCAAAACGCGCTGCGGCCTCCAGGGAGGGACACAGGGGACACAAGTGGCTGTGTGGCTTGCAGTGCCCGACCAGAGGGAGAGAGGTTGGCTGGCTGCTGAGGCGCAGCAAGTGTCAGCCCTTCGGGAAGTGCCCGTGGATGCTTTGGGAATTGGGCCTGCCAACTCAGAACCCCCGTTCCCTGTGGCTGCAGCCGGCCAGGGGGCTCCAGGGTCGGGTGCGCCGCGGGCCTGGGGGGCTTCTTGCCTGTGTGCAGGGCTTCTACGCACAAGGTGGCACCTCATCCCGGCCCAAGGGTGGTGGCAGGAACCCAGGTGGCGCTCGGGGACTCAGCAGGGCCTGCCCCCGGGGCCTGCCCGCAACACCTGATTGCCTGCGGGCGTGTCCGTCCACCCTCAAAAAGTTCTGCTGGGACAGCCCTGACCGAGCTCCGAGCTCCTCGCCCTTGGACTGCCCCAGTGGGCTTCAGGAGTGGGTGTGTGCCAGCAGCAGCCCTCCCCAGTAAACCACCGTGCGTCGGCCCCACCTGACAAGCCCCTAGGGCGGGCGGGGCTTCACGGGGGGCCTATTTGCAGCGCCAGGAAGCGCGGGGCAGTTCGTGTGTGCGGCCCGGGGACACCCGCAGGTGTGTGTGCTCCCCCCGTGTCCGGCCGAGGCGGCTAGCCAGCACCTGGGGGCTGTTGGCAGCACCGCTGGGCAGCCTCTTAGAGCCAGGGGTCTGGCAGGCTCCGAGGGCAAATGGACTACGGAAGCCGAGAGGGGCCCGTCCGCGCCAAACCCCAAAACGCGCTGCGGCCTCCAGGGAGGGACACAGGGGACACAAGTGGCTGTGTGGCTTGCAGTGCCCGACCAGAGGGAGGGAGGTTGGCTGGCTGCTGAGGCGCAGCAGGTGTCAGCCCTTCGGGAAGTGCCCTTGGATGCTTTGGGAATTGGGCCTGCCAACTCAGAACCCCCGTTCCCCGTGGCTGCATTCGGCCAGGGGGCTCCAGGGTCGGGTGCGCCGCGGGCCTGGGGGGCTTCTTGCCTGTGTGCAGGGCTTCTACGCACAAGGTGGCACCTCATCCCGGCCCAAGGGTGGTGGCAGGAACCCAGGTGGCGCTCGGGGACTCAGCAGGGCCTGCCCCCGGGGCCTGCCCGCAACACCTGATTGCCCGCGGGCGTGTCTGTCCACCTCAAAACGTTCTGCTGGGACAGCCCTGACCGAGCTCCGAGCTCCGAGCTCCTCGCTCTTGGACCGCCCCAGTGGGCTTCAGGAGTGGGTGTGTGCCAGCAGCAGCCCTCGCCAGTAAACCACCGTGCGTCGGCCCCACCCGACAAGCCCCTAGGGCGGGCGGGGCTTCCCGGGGGGCCTATTTGCAGCGCCAGGAAGCGCGGGGCAGTTCGTGTGTGCGGCCCGGGGACACCCGCAGGTGTGTGTGCTCCCCCCGTGGCCGGCCGAGGCGGCTAGCCAGCACCTGGGGGCTGTTGGCAGCGCCGCTGGGCAGCCTCCTAGAGCCAGGGGTCTGGCAGGCTCCGGGGGCAAATGGACTACGGAAGCCGAGAGGGGCCCGTCCGCGCCAAAACCCAAAACGCGCTGCGGCCTCCAGGGAGGGACACAGGGGACACAAGTGGCTGTGTGGCTTGCAGTGCCCGACCAGAGGGAGGGAGGTTGGCTGGCTGCTGAGGCGCAGCAGGTGTCAGCCCTTCGGGAAGTGCCCTTGGATGCTTTGGGAATTGGGCCTGCCAACTCAGAACCCCCGTTCCCCGTGGCTACATCCGGCCAGGGGGCTCCAGGGTTGGGTGCGCCGCGGGCCTGGGGGGCTTCTTGCCTGTGTGCAGGGCTTCTACGCACAAGGTGGCACCTCATCCCGGCCCAAGGGTGGTGGCAGGAACCCAGGTGGCGCTCGGGGACTCAGCAGGGCCTGCCCCCGGGGCCTGCCCGCAACACCTGATTGCCCGCGGGCGTGTCCGTCCACCCTCAAAAAGTTCTGCTGGGACAGCCCTGACCGAGCTCCGAGCTCCTCGCCCTTGGACCGCCCCAGTGGGCTTCAGGAGTGGGTGTGTGCCAGCAGCAGCCCTCCCCAGTCAACCACCTTGCGTCGACCCCACCCGACAAGCCCCTAGGGCGAGCGGGGCTTCCCGGGGGGCCTATTTGCAACGCCGGGAAGCGCGGGGCAGTTCGTGTGTGCGGCCCGGGGACACCCGCAGGTGTGTGTGCTCCCCCCGTGGCCGGCCGAGGCGGCTAGCCAGCACCTGGGGGCTGTTGGCAGCGCCCCTGGGCAGCCTCCTAGAGCCAGGGGTCTGGCAGGCTCCGGGGGCAAATGGACTACGGAAGCCGAGAGGGGCCCGTCCGCGCCAAAACCCAAAACGCGCTGCGGCCTCCAGGGAGGGACACAGGGGACACAAGTGGCTGTGTGGCTTGCAGTGCCCGACCAGAGGGAGGGAGGTTGGCTGGCTGCTGAGGCGCAGCAGGTGTCAGCCCTTCGGGAAGTGCCCGTGGATGCTTCGGGAATGGGGCCTGCCAACTCAGAACCCCCGTTCCCTGTGGCTGCATCCGGCCAGGGGGCTCCAGGGTCGGGTGCGCCGCGGGCCTGGGGGGCTTCTTGCCTGTGTGCAGGGCTTCTACGCACAAGGTGGCACCTCATCCCGGCCCAAGGGTGGTGGCAGGAACCCAGGTGGCGCTCGGGGACTCAGCAGGGCCTGCCCCCGGGGCCTGCCCGCAACACCTGATTGCCTGCGGGCGTGTCCGTCCACCCTCAAAAAGTTCTGCTGGGACAGCCCTGACCGAGCTCCGAGCTCCTCGCCCTTGGACCGCCCCAGTGGGCTTCAGGAGTGGGTGTGTGCCAGCAGCAGCCCTCCCCACTCACCCACCATGCGTCGGCCCCACCCGACAAGCCCCTAGGGCGGGCGGGGCTTCCCGGGGGGCCTATTTGCAATGCCGGGAAGCGAGGGGCAGTCCGTGTGTGCGGCCTGGGGACACCCGCAGGTGTGTGTGCTCCCCCGTGGCCGGCTGCTGCGGCTAGCCAGCACCTGGGGGCTGTTGGCAGCGCCCCTGGGCAGCCTCCTAGAGCCAGGGGTCTGGCAGGCTCCGGGGGCAAATGGACTACGGAAGCCGAGAGGGGCCCGTCCGCGCCAAAACCCAAAACGCGCTGCGGCCTCCAGGGAGGGACACAGGGGACACAAGTGGCTGTGTGGCTTGCAGTGCCCGACCAGAGGGAGGGAGGTTGGCTGGCTGCTGAGGCGCAGCAGGTGTCAGCCCTTCGGGAAGTGCCCTTGGATGCTTCGGGAATGGGGCCTGCCAACTCAGAACCCCCGTTCCCTGTGGCTGCAGCCGGCCAGGGGGCTCCAGGGTCGGGTGCGCCGGGGGCCTGTGGGGCTTCTTGCCTGTGTGCAGGGCTTCTACGCACAACGTGACACCTCATCCCGGCCCAAGGGTGGTGGCAGGAACCCAGGTGGTGCTCTGGGACTCAGCAGTGCCTGCCCCCGGGGCCTGCCCGCAACACCTGATTGCCCGCGGGCGTGTCCGTCCACCCTCAAAAAGTTCTGCTGGGACAGCCCTGACCGAGCTCCGAGCTCATCGCCCTTGGACCGCCCCAGTGGGCTTCAGGAGTGGGTGTGTGCCAGCAGCAGCCCTCCCCAGTCAACCACCTTGCGTCGGCCCCACCCGACAAGCCCCTAGGGCGGGCGGGGCTTCCCGGGGTGCCTATTTGCAACATCGGGAAGCGCGGGGCATTCCGTGTGTGAGGCCCGGGGACACCCGCAGGTGTGTGTGCTCCCCCGTGGCCGGCTGCTGCGGCTAGCCAGCACCTGGGGGCTGTTGGCAGCGCCCCTGGGCAGCCTCCTAGAGCCAGGGGTCTGGCAGGCTCCGGGGGCAAATGGACTACGGAAGCCGAGAGGGGCCCGTCCGCGCCAAATCCCAAAACGCGCTGCGGCCTCCAGGGAGGGACACAGGGGACACAAGTGGCTGTGTGGCTTGCAGTGCCCGACCAGAGGGAGGGAGGTTGGCTGGCTGCTGAGGCGCAGCAGGTGTCAGCCCTTCGGGAAGTGCCCGTGGATGCTTCGGGAATGGGGCCTGCCAACAAAGAACCCCCGTTCCCTGTGGCTGCATCCGGCCAGGGGGCTCCAGGGTCGGGTGCGCCGCGGGCCTGGGGGGCTTCTTGCCTGTGTGCAGGGCTTCTACGCACAAGGTGGCACCTCATCCCGGCCCAAGGGTGGTGGCAGGAACCCAGGTGGCGCTCGGGGACTCAGCAGGGCCTGCCCCCGGGGCCTGCCCGCAACACCTGATTGCCCGCGGGCGTGTCCGTCCACCCTCAAAATGTTCTCCTGGGACAGCCCTGACCGAGCTCCGAGCTCCTCGCCCTTGGACCGCCCCAGTGGGCTTCAGGAGTGGGTGTGTGCCAGCAGCAGCCCTCCCCAGTCAACCACCTTGCGTCGGCCCCACCCGACAAGCCCCTAGGGCGGGCGGGGCTTCCCGGGGGCCCTATTTGCAACGCCAGGAAGCGCGGGGCAGTTCGTGTGTGCTGCCCGGGGACACCCGTAGCTGTGTGTGCTCCCCCCGTGGCCGGCCGAGGCGGCTAGCCAGCACCTGGGGGCTGTTGGCAGCGCCCCTGGGCAGCCTCCTAGAGCCAGGGGTCTGGCAGGCTCCGGGGGCAAATGAACTACGGAAGCCGAGAGGGGCCCGTCCGCGCCAAAACCCAAAACGCGCTGCGGCCTCCAGGGAGGGACACAGGGGACACAAGTGGCTGTGTGGCTTGCAGTGCCCGACCAGAGGGAGGGAGGTTGGCTGGCTGCTGAGGCGCAGCAGGTGTCAGCCCTTCGGGAAGTGCCCGTGGATGCTTCGGGAATGGGGCCTGCCAACAAAGAACCCCCGTTCCCTGTGGCTGCATCCGGCCAGGGGGCTCCAGGGTCGGGTGCGCCGCGGGCCTGGGGGGCTTCTTGCCTGTGTGCAGGGCTTCTACGCACAAGGTGGCACCTCATCCCGGCCCAAGGGTGGTGGCAGGAACCCAGGTGGCGCTCGGGGACTCAGCAGGGCCTGCCCCCGGGGCCTGCCCGCAACACCTGATTGCCCGCGGGCATGTCCGTCCACCCTCAAAATGTTCTGCTGGGACAGCCCTGACCGAGCTCCGAGCTCCTCGCCCTTGGACCGCCCCAGTGGGCTTCAGGAGTGGGTGTGTGGCAGCAGCAGCCCTCCCCTGTCAACCACCTTGCGTCGGCCCCACCCGACAAGCCCCTAGGGCGGGCGGGGCTTCCCGGGGGGCCGATTTGCAACGCCAGGAAGCGCGGGGCAGTTCGTGTGTGCGGCCCGGGGACACCCGTAGCTGTGTGTGCTCCCACCGTGGCCGGCCGAGGCGGCTAGCCAGCACCTGGGGGCTGTTGGCAGCGCCCCTGGGCAGCCTCCTAGAGCCAGGGGTCTGGCAGGCTCCGGGGGCAAATGGACTACGGAAGCCGAGAGGGGCCCGTCCGCGCCAAAACCCAAAACGCGCTGCGGCATCCAGGGAGGGACACAGGGGACACAAGTGGCTGTTGGCTTGCAGTGCCCGACCAGAGGGAGGGAGGTTGGCTGGCTGCTGAGGCGCAGCAGGTGTCAGCCCTTCGGGAAGTGCCCGTGGATGCTTCGGGAATGGGGCCTGCCAACAAAGAACCCCCGTTCCCTGTGGCTGCATCCGGCCAGGGGGCTCCAGGGTCGGGTGCGCCGCGGGACTAGGGGGCTTCTTGCCTGTGTGCAGGGCTTCTACGCACAAGGTGGCACCTCATCCCGGCCCAAGGGTGGTGGCAGGAACCCAGGTGGCGCTCGGGGACTCAGCAGGGCCTGCCCCCGGGGCCTGCCCGCAACACCTGATTGCCCGCAGGCGTGTCCGTCCACCCTCACAAAGTTCTGCTGGGACAGCCCTGACCGAGCTCCGAGCTCCTCGCCCTTGGACCGCCCCAGTGGGCTTCAGGAGTGGGTGTGTGCCAGCAGCAGCCCTCCCCACTCACCCACCGTGCGTCGGCCCCGCCCGACAAGCCCCTAGGACCGGCGGGGCTTCCCGGGGGACGTATTGGCAACGCCGGGAAGCGCGGGGCAGTCCGTGTGTGCGGCCCGGGGACACCCGCAGGTGTGTGTGCTCCCCCGTGGCCGGCTGCTGCAGCTAGCCAGCACCTGGGGGCTGTTGGCAGCGCCCCTGGGCAGCCTCCTAGAGCCAGGGGTCTGGCAGGCTCCGGGGGCAAATGGACTACGGAAGCCGAGAGGGGCCCGTCCGCGCCAAAACCCAAAACGCGCTGCGGCCTCCAGGGAGGGACACAGGGGACACAAGTGGCTGTGTGGCTTGCAGTGCCCGACCAGAGGGAGGGAGGTTGGCTGGCTGCTGAGGCGCAGCAGGTGTCAGCCCTTCGGGAAGTGCCCGTGGATGCTTCGGGAATGGGGCCTGCCAACTCAGAACCCCCGTTCCCTGTGGCTGCATCCGGCCAGGGGGCTCCAGGGTCGGGTGCGCTGCGGGCCTGGGGGGCTTCTTGCCTGTGTGCAGGGCTTCTACGCACAAGGTGGCACCTCATCCCGGCCCAAGGGTGGTGGCAGGAACCCAGGTGGCGCTCGGGGACTCAGCAGGGCCTGCCCCCGGGGCCTGCCCGCAACACCTGATTGCCCGCGGGCGTGTCCGTCCACCCTCACAAAGTTCTGCTGGGACAGCCCTGACCGAGCTCCGAGCTCCTCGCCCTTGGACCGCCCCAGTGGGCTTCAGGAGTGGGTGTGTGCCAGCAGCAGCCCTCCCCACTCACCCACCGTGCGTCGGCCCCACCCGACAAGCCCCTAGGGCGGGCGGGGCTTCCCGTGGAGCCTATTTGCAACGCCAGGAAGCGCGGGGCAGTTCGTGTGTGCGGCCCGGGGACACCCGCAGCTGTGTGTGCTCCCCCCGTGGCCGGCCGCTGCGGCTGGCCAGCACCTGGGGGCTGTTGGCAGCGCCCCTGGGCAGCCTCCTAGAGCCAGGGGTCTGGCAGGCTCCGGGGGCAAATGGACTACGGAAGCCGAGAGGAGCCCGTCCGCGCCAAAACCCAAAACGCGCTGCGGCCTCCAGGGAGGGACACAGGGGACACAAGTGGCTGTGTGGCTTGCAGTGCCCGACCAGAGGGAGGGAGGTTGGCTGGCTGCTGAGGCGCAGCAGGTGTCAGCCCTTCGGGAAGTGCCCGTGGATGCTTCGGGAATGGGGCCTGCCAACTCAGAACCCCCGTTCCCTGTGGCTGCAGCCGGCCAGGGGGCTCCAGGGTCGGGGGCGCCGCAGGCATGGGGGGCTTCTTGCCTGTGTGCAGGGCTTCTACGCACAAGGTGGCACCTCATCCCGGCCCAAGGGTGGTGGCAGGAACCCAGGTGGCGCTCGGGGACTCAGCAGGGCCTGCCCCCGGGGCCTGCCCGCAACACCTGATTGCCCGCGGGCGTGTCCGTCCACCCTCACAAAGTTCTGCTGGGACAGCCCTGACCGAGCTCCGAGCTCCTCACCCTTGGACCGCCCCAGTGGGCTTCAGGAGTGGGTGTGTGCCAGCAGCAGCCCTCCCCAGTCAACCACCTTGCGTCGGCCCCACCCGACAAGCCCCTAGGGCGGGCGGGGCTTCCCGGGGGGCCTATTTGCAACGCCGGGAAGCGCGGGGCAGTTCGTGTGTGCGGGCCGGGGACACCCGCAGGTGTGTGTGCTCCCCCCGTGGCCGGCCAAGGCGGCTAGCCAGCACCTGGGGGCTGTTGGCAGCGCCCCTGGGCAGCCTCCTAGAGCCAGGGGTCTGGCAGGCTCCAGGGGCAAATGGACTACGGAAGCCGAGAGGGGCCCGTCCGCGCCAAAACCCAAAACGCGCTTCGGCCTCCAGGGAGGGACACAGGGGACACAAGTGGCTGTGTGGCTTGCAGTGCCCGACCAGAGGGAGGGAGGTTGGCTGGCTGCTGAGGCGCAGCAGGTGTCAGCCCTTCGGGAAGTGCCCGTGGATGCTTCGGGAATGGGGCCTGCCAACTCAGAACCCCCGTTCCCTGTGGCTGCAGCCGGCCAGGGGGCTCCAGGGTCGGGTGCGCCGCGGGCCTGGGGGGCTTCTTGCCTGTGTGCAGGGCTTCTACGCACAAGGTGGCACCTCATCCCGGCCCAAGGGTGGTGGCAGGAACCCAGGTGGCGCTCGGGGACTCAGCAGGGCCTGCCCCCGGGGCCTGCCCGCAACACCTGATTGCCCGCGGGCGTGTCCGTCCACCCTCACAAAGTTCTGCTGGGACAGCCCTGACCGAGCTCCGAGCTCCTCACCCTTGGACCGCCCCAGTGGGCTTCAGGAGTGGGTGTGTGCCAGCAGCAGCCCTCCCCAGTCAACCAACTTGCGTCGGCCACACCCGACAAGCCCCTAGGGCGGGCGGGGCTTCCCGGGGGGCCTATTTGCAACGCCGGGAAGCGCGGGGCAGTTCGTGTGTGCGGGCCGGGGACACCCGCAGGTGTGTGTGCTCCCCCCGTGGCCGGCCAAGGCAGCTGGCCAGCACCTGGGGGCTGTTGGCAGCGCCCCTGGGCAGCCTCCTAGAGCCAGGGGTTTGGCAGGCTCCGGGGACAAATGGACTACGGAAGCCAAGAGGGGCCCGTCCGCGCCAAAACCCAAAACGCGCTGCGGCCTCCAGGGAGGGACACAGGGGACACAAGTGGCTGTGTGGCTTGCAGTGCCCGACCAGAGGGAGGGAGGTTGGCTGGCTGCTGAGGCGCAGCAGGTGTCAGCCCTTCGGGAAGTGCCCGTGGATGCTTCGGGAATGGGGCCTGCCAACTCAGAACCCCCGTTCCCTGTGGCTGCATCCGGCCAGGGGGCTCCAGGGTCGGGTGCGCCGCGGGCCTGGGGGGGATTCTTGCCTGTGTGCAGGGCTTCTACGCACAAGGTGGCACCTCATCCCGGCCCAAGGGTGGTGGCAGGAACCCAGGTGGCGCTCGGGGACTCAGCAGGGCCTGCCCCCGGGGCCTACCCGCAACACCTGATTGCCCGCGGGCGTGTCCGTCCACCCTCAAAAAGTTCTGCTGGGACAGCCCTGACCGAGCTCCGAGCTCCTCGCCCTTGGACCGCCCCAGTGGGCTTCAGGAGTGGGTGTGTGCCAGCAGCAGCCCTCCCCACTCACCCACCGTGCGTCGGCCCCACCCGACAAGCCCCTAGGGCGGGCGGGGCTTCCCGGGGGGCCTATTTGCAACGCCGGGAAGCACGGGGCAGTTCGTGTGTGCGGCCCGGGGACACCCGCAGGTGTGTGTGCTCCCCCCGTGGCCGGCCGAGGCGGCTAGCCAGCACCTGGGGGCTGTTGGCAGCGCCCCTGGGCAGCCTCCTAGAGCCAGGGGTCTGGCAGGCTCTGGGGGCAAATGGACTACGGAAGCCGAGAGGGGCCCGTCCGCGCCAAAACCCAAAACGCGCTGCGGCCTCCAGGGAGGGACACAGGGGACACAAGTGGCTGTGTGGCTTGCAGTGCCCGACCAGAGGGAGGGAGGTTGGCTGGCTGCTGAGGCGCAGCAGGTGTCAGCCCTTCGGGAAGTGCCCGTAATGCTTCGGGAATGGGGCCTGCCAACTCAGAACCCCCGTTCCCTGTGGCTGCAGCCGGCCAGGGGGCTCCAGGGTTGGGGGCGCCGCGGGCCTGGGGGGCTTCTTGCCTGTGTGCAGGGCTTCTACACACAAGGTGGCACCTCATCCCGGCCCAAGGGTGGTGGCAGGAACCCAGGTGGCGCTCGGGGACTCAGCAGGGCCTGCCCCCGGGGCCTGCCCGCAACACCTGATTGCCCGCGGGCGTGTCCGTCCACCCTCACAAAGTTCTGCTGGGACAGCCCTGACCGAGCTCCGAGCTCCTCGCCCTTGGACCGCCCCAGTGGGCTTCAGGAGTGGGTGTGTGCCAGCAGCAGCCCTCCCCAGTCAACCACCTTGCGTCGGCCCCACCCGACAAGCCCCTAGGGTGGGCGGGGCTTCCCGAGGGGCCTATTTGCAACGCCGGGAAGCACGGGGCAGTTCGTGTGTGCGGCCCGGGGACACCTGCAGGTGTGTGTGCTCCCCCCGTGGCCGGCCGAGGCGGCTAGCCAGCACCTGGGGGCTGTTGGCAGCGCCCCTGGGCAGCCTCCTAGAGCCAGGGGTCTGGCAGGCTCCGGGGGCAAATGGACTACGGAAGCCGAGAGGGGCCCGTCCGCGTCAAAACCCAAAACGCGCTGCGGCCTCCAGGGAGGGACACAGGGGACACAAGTGGCTGTGTGGCTTGCAGTGCCCGACCAGAGGGAGGGAGGTTGGCTGGCTGCTGAGGCGCAGCAGGTGTCAGCCCTTCGGGAAGTGCCCGTGGATGCTTCGGGAATGGGGCCTGCCAACTCAGAACCCCCGTTCCCTGTGGCTGCATCCGGCCAGGGGGCTCCAGGGTCGGGTGCGCCTCGGGCCTGGGGGGCTTCTTGCCTGTGTGCAGGGCTTCTACGCACAAGGTGGCATCTCATCCCGGCCCAAGGGTGGTGGCAGGAACCCAGGTGGCGCTCGGGGACTCAGCAGGGCCTGCCCCCGGGGCCTGCCCGCAACACCTGATTGCCCGCGGGCGTGTCCGTCCACCCTCAAAAAGTTCTGCTGGGACAGCCCTGACCGAGCTCCGAGCTCCTCGCCCTTGGACCGCCCCAGTGGGCTTCAGGAGTGGGTGTGTGCCAGCAGCAGCCCTCCCCACTCACCCACCATGCGTCGGCCCCGCCCGAAAAGCCCCTAGGGACGGCGGGGCTTCCCGGGGGGCCTATTTGCAACGCCGGGAAGCGCGGGGCAGTCCGTGTGTGCGGCCTGGGGACACCCGCAGGTGTGTGTGCTCCCCCGTGGCCGGCTGCTGCAGCTAGCCAGCACCTGGGGGCTGTTGGCAGTGCCCCTGGGCAGCCTCCTAGAGCCAGGGGTCTGGCAGGCTCCGGGGGCAAATGGACTACGGAAGCCGAGAGGGGCCCGTCCGCGCCAAAACCCAAAACGAGCTGTGGCCTCCAGGGAGGGACACAGGGGACACAAGTGGCTGTGTGGCTTGCAGTGCCCGACCAGATGGAGGGAGGTTGGCTGGCTGCTGAGGCGCAGCAGGTGTCAGCCCTTCGGGAAGTGCCCGTGGATGCTTCGGGAATGGGGCCTGCCAACTCAGAACCCCCGTTCCCTGTGGCTGCATCCGGCCAGGGGGCTCCAGGTTCGGGTGCGCCGCGGGCCTGGGGGGCTTCTTGCCTGTGTGCAGGGCTTCTACGCACAAGGTGACACCTCATCCCGGCCCAAGGGTGGTGGCAGGAACCCAGGTGGCGCTCGGGGACTCAGCAGGGCCTGCCCCCGGGGCCTGCCCGCAACACCTGATTGCCCGCGGGCGTGTCCGTCCACCCTCAAAAAGTTCTGCTGGGACAGCCCTGACCGAGCTCCGAGCTCCTCACACTTGGACCGCCCCAGTGGGCTTCAGGAGTGGGTGTGTGCCAACAGCAGCCCTCCCCAGTCAACCACCTTGCGTCGGCCCCACCCGACAAGCCCCTAGGGCGGGCGGGGCTTCCCGGGGGGCCTATTTGCAACATCGGGAAGCGCGGGGCAGTTCGTGTGTGCGGCCCGGGGACACCCGCAGGTGTGTGTGCTCCCCTGTGGCCGGCTGCTGTGGCTAGCCAGCACCTGGGGGCTGTTGGCAGCACCCCTGGGCAGCCTCCTAGAGCCAGGGGTCTGGCAGGCTCCGGGGGCAAATGGACTACGGAAGCCGAGAGGGGCCCGTCCGCGCCAAAACCCAAAACGCGCTGCGGCCTCCAGGGAGGGACACAGGGGACACAAGTGGCTGTGTGGCGTGCAGTGCCCGACCAGAGGGAGGGAGGTTGGCTGGCTGCTGAGGCGCAGCAGGTGTCAGCCCTTAGGGAAGTGCCCTTGGTGCTTCGGGAATGGGGCCTGCCAACTCAGAACCCCCGTTCCCTGTGGCTGCATCCGCCCAGGGGGCTCCAGGGTCGGGTGCGCCGCGGGCCTGGGGGGCTTCTTGCCTGTGTGCAGGGCTTCTACGCACAAGGTGGCACCTCATCCCGGCCCAAGGGTGGTGGCAGGAACCCAGGTGGCGCTCGGGGACTCAGCAGGGCCTGCCCCCGGGGCCTGCCCGCAACACCTGATTGCCCGCAGGCGTGTCCATCCACCCTCAAAAAGTTCTGCTGGGACAGCCCTGACCGAGCTCCGAGCTCCTCGCCCTTGGACCGCCCCCATGGGCTTCAGGAGTGGGTGTGTGCCAGCAGCAGCCCTCCCCACTCACCCACCTTGCGTCGGCCCCGCCCGACAAGCCCCTAGGGCCGGCGGGGCTTCTCGGGGGACCTATTTGCAACGCCGGGAAGCGCGGGGCAGTCCGTGTGTGCGGTCTGGGGACAAACGCAGGTGTGTGTGCTCCCCCGTGGCCGGCTGCTGTGTCTAGCCAGCACCTGGGGGCTGTTGGCAGCGCCCCTGGGCAGCCTCCTAGAGCCAGGGGTCTGGCAGGCTCCGGGGGCAAATGGACTACGGAAGCCGAGAGGGGCCCGTCCGCGCCAAAACCCAAAACGCGCTGTGGCCTCCAGGGAGGGACACAGGGGACACAAGTGGCTGTGTGGCTTGCAGTGCCCGACCAGAGGGAGGCAGGGAGCGAGGGAGGGAGGTTGGCTGGCTGCTGAGGCGCAGCTGGTGCCAACCCTTCGGTTAACTGCCAGAGGAGGCACCTGTAGCGCTGGCACCATGGGTTCCAGTCCATGTCTGTGGCCAGATTCTGTCCTGGTTGCTCCTCCTGTAGTCCAGCTTTCTGCTGTGTTCTGTGAGTGTAGTGGAGGATGGCCCAAGTACTTGGGCCCTGCACCCATGGGAGACCAGAAGGATGCACCTGGCTCCTGGCTTAGGATCTTTGCAGCACCAGCCACAGCAGCTATTTTGGTGTGAACCAATGGAAGGAAGACCTTTCTCCCTGTCTCTCTCTTTCACTATGTCTGTGAGAAAAAAAATAATTAAAATAAAAAGGATTACAACCACATATTGTACAGCTCATGCATGTGTTCATCTAACTCCAAGGATTCTCTCGAACATGTTTAGCAGCCACACACTGTGTACTAGGAAGAAAATGTCTTTGCTTTGGCAGAAATCTTATTCTCCACAGTCACATTTGGCCATCTTTACAAACCTGCCTGGGAGGCCAGCACCACAGTTCATTTGGTTAATCTTCCACCTGCGGCGCTGGCACCCCAGGTTCTAGTCCTGGTTGGGGTGCTGGATTCTGTCCTGGTTGCTCCTCTTCCAGTCCAGCTTTCTGCTGTGGCATGGGAAGGCAGTGGAAGATGGCCCAAGTCCTTGAGCCCCTGCACCCATGTAGGAGAACTGAAAGAAGCTCCTAGCTCCTGGCTTCAGATTGGTTCAGTTCTGGCTGTCGCAGCCAATAGGGGAGTAAACCATCAGAGGAAGACCTCTCTCTGTGTCTCTCTGTCTCTCTCTCTGCCTCTCTATGTAGCTCTGATTTTCAAATAAGTCAATAAATCTTTAAACAAATAAAATAAAATAAATAAAACTGGAACTAATATTGTTGGATGCATTTAGAAGTCTCAGGCCAAGATGAGACTTTTCTGTAAAGGAAGATCCATTCATAGGATTCTATTTCAATTGTATTGTCATAAACTCATCAGAGATTGGTGTATCTTCTTGTATTCTCACCAAAATACAGTGTAGAAACTAAGGAGACCAAGCTGGGGAGAGAGGAGATATTGCATTGCAGTCTTTCCCAGTATTCCTAGATGACTCTAATCATGAATCTCCACATATTTTGGAATAGCTTGCCACCAATCCTACTCACAAGCACCTGAAGAGTGACCAAAGACCAAGAGGGGGAGCCCTTTTCTTATACAAGCTCAGGTAGAAGAGGGCTTGAGTACTGTATCTCACAAGCACAGATGTCACTCTAAGGTAAGTGACATGTACATGTGTCTACACACACACACCAGATCTCTAGGATTTTTTCATCTAAAAATTCCATTTCTACTGAATAGCATACCCCCCCACCATCCATAACTACCCTTCTACTTTATGCTTCTCATATTCTATTTTTTAAAAAAGATTTATTTTATTTAATTGAAAGAGTTACAGAGAGAGGTGGAGCCAGAGAGCGATCTTCCATCCACTGGTTCACTCCCCAAATGACCACAACAGCTAGAGCTGAGCCAATCTGAAGCCAGGAGCCAGGAGCTCTGGAAGCTTCTTCCAGATCTCCCACACAGGTGCAGGGGACCAAGGACTTGGGCCATCTTCTACTGCTTCCCCAGGCCATAACAGAGAGCTGGGTCAGAAGTGGAATAGCCAGGAATTGAATAGGCACCCATATGGATTGCCGACACTGCAGGTGGGGCTTTAAACTACTGCACTACAGCACTGGCCTCTCTGACTACTTTAAATACTTCATATGTTGGAATCCTTGTCCTTGGGGGACTGATAGTTGTGGCTAATTTCACTTAGGAAAATAACCTCACTGTTCATCCATGGCATAGAATTTTCTTTTCTTCTGTGCCTGCATAACTTTCCACTGTTGAGTGCAGGCCACACTAGAAGTCTTGGCTACAGTGAATTATGCTGTGGCAAATAGTGCTAATACCTTATTTATATTGAACTTTAAATAACTTTAGATATATAATCAGAACTGAGATTATCAGATCATATAAAAATTTTATTTTCAATGTAATGAAGAACAAACTGTTTTCTGTGGTGGTTGCATCATTTTACATTACCACCGACACTGGACATGTAGCTGAAAATCTTTCTATCTTCATCAAATTATGCACCTGGGTTTTTTGTTTGTTTGTTTTTAAAGAACAGGAGCAGGAGGTCTTATTGGCCATTACTGGCCATGGTTATGAAGATCCCTCTGCATTTGCACTCAAGGTGAATCAGCATTGGGCTTCATTGTCAGTGTGGTGAAATTGCCCATCACCCAGGGAGAAGTGTATGACTCCGTTAAATACATTTTCAACCTCCTGCAGTGTTTCTAAAGCCAGGTCTGGAGGTATCCTAACCCCATCTGGCTATTAATACTCTTTCTGTTCCAGGTAACTTTCTGTTAGCAAGGTGGAGCAGAGATTTCTGTGTGAACATTTCTCTAGCTTAGGATTCACATAAAACATGAGTGCCAGCACAACATTCCTCTTCCCATTCTGCCGTCATGACCTAGATTGCAGACCTAACAGGCTGACCCAGATTTTAATTCTTCCAATAAATTGTTCCTAGATGGGACAGGACACCCTACATGAGGCTCCCAAAAAATACCCACAAAAGGGGAAGTAGTGTTGCAATGCCCAAATGGGATCAGAGTGGTGACCTTGCCTAGAGTTTCCTTCTTCGGGACAACCCATGTCACCATGGGATGCTTCCTGCCCAAATGCCCGAGGTGTCAATAGCAAGAGCTGAGTCAATATCTCAGTTATAAAGTATTCACATCCAGGAAATCTTGAGTCTGGGCCCCTGGAAAGTCAGGACAAAGCAGCAGAACAGATGGCTTTCTCTAGTGGGGCTTCAGCGAAGAAAGCTTAGACACCCTGAGTTCCAGGTCCTATTGTAGACTTTCCTCAAGAAATTGATTTCATTTCTTGGGATCCTCTTTCATGGGATTCCTCAGCAGAAAAGACCTCTCCAAAGTCTCATCCTCCATCTGCCTCATGCCATGTCCATAGTCACACACATATATGCCACATTGCCCAATCTGAAAACCCCAGGGAGTTTCCAGGTATAATCCGAACCCAGCTTTGCAGAGACAAACTGAGATCCAGGAGGGTTCCCTCTACCCTCTCAGTTATGTGACCCTGAAATATCACCATACCTCCTAAAGACTCCATAGTCTGGGCAATGGCAAGTAGAATGGCAATTGCTGGGATCTGGAGGTGGTGAAATGATAAAAAAAACTTTCATTCAATGGGTAGAGAGTTTCAGTCTCATAAGGAAAAACAGTTCTGAATATTGGTCCCACAGCAATGTGCATATACTCAATACTACTCAACCATACACTCAGAAATACTTAAGATGATAAAATTCATCAGCTATATTTTTTTTTGGTCAGGACCACACTAACAGTACATTTTAAAAGTGGTCAAATGGGGGCTAGAGCTGTGGCACAACAGGTTAAAGCCCTGGCCTGCAATGTCAGCATCCCACAAGGGTGCCGGTTCAAGTCCTGGGTGCTCCACTTCGCATCCAACTCTCTGCTAATGTGCCTGGGAAAGCAGAGGAAGATGGCCCAAATACTTGGGCCCCTTCACCCACATGGGGGACCTGGAAGAAACTCCTGGCTCCTGGATTCAGATTGGCCTAGCTCGGCCCACTCTGGGCATTTGGGGAGTGAACCAGCAGATGAAGATCTCTTTCTGTCTACCTCTCTTTCTCTAACTCTGCCTTTCAAATAAACAACACAGCTCTTTTTAAAAAAAAGTTGATTTGAAAAGTGGCCAAATACACATCTCATAAAAGTTAATGTTATGCTTTCTCAGAAGTGCAGTTAATACTTATTAATTTTGTATAATCGCTTATATTTGCCCATTTTCAAAATAGTAACATCCCTGATTCCATTTTGCTGAGTTGCTATGTCATTTTTTTTGAAATAAGAATCAGATGCAATCCTCTCTCACTAAAGACACTGATGACAGAGTGCAGAAGCCATGTTCTGTGTGGGTGTGGCCTGGGTTCCCTCCCTCCTGGCTGTGTTTGAGGGAAACATAATGTGGTCACCACTGGGCATCTTACACTTAGGTGGAAGCAGGTGTGCCTTGAGCTGAACACAGAGATGTCCATAGCCAGGGCTAAATCCTGGGCCCTATACATTCCCTCCTAAAATGTGCACCCCTGAGCCCCAACTCCTCATGCACCAACAATGCCACAGCAGGAAGAACAAGCATGACCCTTGCCCCTGCAGCAGGAGCTAGTTCTATCCTCACTTACCACTTGCACTGACAGGTGGGATGGATCCCTCCCTGAAGAAGTCCTGGAATGATGCTCTCAGTAGAAGACATGGATTTGTGCCAGGGAAATGCATCAAAGCTGGAGGATCATACAAGTCCAACCCCATTTCTGCATAACAAAATATTTCTTCTGTTGTGTTCCTTGGAGTAAAAGTTTTCTATTTGATTTTTTTCTTTTTATTCACCATTTTCTACATCTTGAAAATCGATTGATTCTTCTTCATTGTTCTATGTGTTTTTTGAATTCCTCATTTTGTTTCCATATTATTCTTGATATTCTTGCGTGTTCCTCTGTGTACTTTTCTAGGTTGAACAACATGCATACCCAACCTCAGATCATCAGAATATATAAGCAAATGTTGACAGCTCTGAAGAGATAAACAGCAAGGGAACAAGCAGAACATATCACTACTCCACTTTCAACACAGAATAGAATACCTAGGTGGGAAATCAGTAAAGAATGGTAGATTTGAACAATATTATAAATCAACTTTTCCTAACAGTTACACAGAGAGCATTCTACCTGGCAGAGGCAGAACATGTGTTCTTCTCAACAGCTGTCTAAAGTCTCCAGGTGGGATCATCTGTTAATTCAGAAAATATGCATCAACAACATTTAGAAAATTGGAGTCATATCATTGTCTTTCATAACTCTAATAGAATAAAAACAGAAATCAATTCCAGAAAAATGGGAAAAGTCACACATATGTGGATGTCAATCCACACAGTGTCAAACAGCCATTGGCTTGAAGAGGAAATCAAAAAGGAAATCAGAGAATATTTCAGTGGGTACATTTTGAGTTTTGACCTGGGATCCATAGCCACAATCACAATCCTCAAGTCCAGGCTTGGTACAAAGAGAAACCAGGTGGACATGGAAGGTCACCAGCAGAAAAGCTCTCTGAACACTGAGAACCATGGGGATCTTTAAACAGAGCAGGCAGAAGTCTTCTTACTGCCCACAACAAATTAAGGAGACCAGGATGCTGATGCTTATGACTGAGTTCAAAGGCAGATTGCAAATTCATATATATTTTCTATACAATATAAACATTTCATAGTCGGCTGAGCTTTATTTTATAAATGGAATGATTGCACATAAGCTCCTTCATGAACATTTAGTAAATAGTTCAGTTTGTTCATTCAACAAATGATCTTCACATGTCAGTCACTAGACACTATTCTAAGTATTTGGGATGGAGCAGCAAAAAGACACACAATCAGGAAGGCTGCTTTTTAATAGGTCACACACTAGATTTGAGAAAATGAATGAAAATTCACACTGATGCTATAATAAGTACTATAAAAACATAAGTATGTACAAAGAATGGGGATATAAAGAAACTGCTTTGAGGGTCGGCACCGCAGCTCAATAGGCTAATCCTCCACCTTGCAGTGCCGGCACACTGGGTTCTAGTCCTGTTCAGGGCACCGGATACTGTCCTGGTTGCCCCTCTTCCAGGCCAGCTCTCTGCTGTGGCCAGGGAGTACAGTGGAGGATGGCCCAAGTGCTTGGGCCCTGCACCCCATGGGAGACCAGCATAAGCACCTGGCTCCTGCCTTTGAGTAGGCATGGTGCACCAGCCACAGCAGCCATTGGAGGGTGAACCAATGGCAAAGGAAGACCTTTCTCTCTGTCTCTTTCTCTCACTGTCCACTCTGCCTGTCAAAAAAGAAAAAAAAAAAAGAAACTGCTTTGAGTACTCTGAACAAATCAATCCACTTCTTCCTAAAGTGTAATATCCCCCAGATGCTTGATCCTGAAGGGAGATATTTTAGAGATTCATTTATTTTGCTGAAAGGCAGAGTGAGAAGGGAGATACACATACACAGGGGAGGGATAAAGAGAGAGATTTCCATTCACTGGTTCCCTCTCCTAAATGGCTTCAACAGTTGAACCTGGGCCAGACTGAAGCCAGAAGTCAAGAACCCCATCTGAGTATTTCATGTGGGTGGCAAGGAGTCAAGTAATCAGGCCATTATCTGCTAATTCCTAGGCACAGGTTAGGAGATTGGATCAGAAAGAACACAGCTAGAATTCAAGTTGGCACTCTGATAGGGGATGCAGGCATCATAAGTGATAGTTTAATGTGCTGTACCACAATGCCAGTCCCAGCAAGTGAGTTTTATGTTCATGTTCTCGATGATTATTTCCTATTCTAGATTTGCACTGGAACCTGTGAGCTAAACTGCAGTGGAAGGTGAAGAAAAGTCTATTTTCCTGAGAACAAATGTAGGTTTCAGTCAGATTTGTTCTTGGAGGATATTTAACACATCTCAGGTTGTTTCTTTGCTTGTCTTTTCTTCCAAAGGTTCCAGTGTCTCAGGCTCTTTCACATATTAGTCTCCTTCTTGTGCTCCCCTCTCTGGATGGTCTGTTCCCAGGGCTCTTGTTTTCTCACCTATTAACATCCTCCCACTGTCTCTAACTCTCCTCATGGTGTAAATGAGGGCATAGGCTTTTGACTTGATGCAGGAAAAGTGCCACACATGCTACTTTAGCAGCCTCCATGTGATATCACTTATCACTTCCAGCTTTTGCATGACATGGGTAAGCTCCAGTGCAACAAAACAGCCCAACATGGACTGACCCAACAAAAAGCCCACAGACAAGTCACACACCATTCAGCGGAGATGCGCATATTTATAGATCAAGACACTAAGCATATTGCAAACCCTCAGCAATGATGTCAATGCTGCATCCCAGAATCCTTTCAACAGAAGGATAAGACTCAGGGAGATGCTCTAATTCAAGCTGTTGTAAGCAAGTATCTTTCTTAGACAACTACTGAAATTACAGGAATGTCTACTATGCAGGTCTTCATGCTTCACCAACATCCACCGACTTTTCAAAGTTTGGTTCACACTCTAAACTGTCATAGTAAATGTTACTATTGTCTGACATTTGGTGACAGTGTGCATACTCAATGTGAGATTTCTAGTACATGTAGATCTGTATGACAGATTAGCATGGTGTCTTTGGAGCAACCGTCTAACTGCTTGCTTCCAAGAAAATATGCTTTCTACATGACATCCACAGTGACCAACAGAAATCTGTGAAAACCATGTTCAGCACTGTGGTGCAAATGTTCAGCCACAACCTGCAATACCAGCATCTTGTATGAGCATTCATTTGAGTCCTTATTTCTCTTCTTCCAATCCAACTCCCTGTTAATACATGTGGGAAAGCACTGGAGTCATCACCTAAGTACTTTGGCCCCTACACTCACATGGGAGACCTGAATGGAGTTGCAGGCTCCTGGATTTGTCCTAGCTCAGCCTCAGATACTGTGGCCATTTGAATAGTAGATTAGTAGATTGAAGATCTCTCTCTCTCTCTCTCAACTATATCTCTCTGTCTCTCTCCTTCTGTATCACTCACCCTTTTTTAATTTTTAAAATATTTATTTGTTTCTTTTGAAAGTCAGAGTTCCACAGAGAGAGGGAGAGATACAGAGGGAGAAATCTTCCATCTGCTTGTTCCCTCCCTCCAGATGGCTACAATGGCTGGTGCTGGTTCAGGCTAAAGCCATGAGTTTGGAGATTCTTCTAGTCTCTATGTGAGTGGTTGGGGCTCAAACACTTGTGCCATCCTCTGTTGCTTTTCCCAGACCATTAACAGGGAGCTGGATTGGAATGGAGCAGCCAGAACATAAACATATGGCATGCCAGCATCACAGGCAGTGGCTTTCCCCATTACTCCACAATGCCAGCCATTCTGCCTTTCAAATAAATACATAAATAAATATTTTTTTAAATGAAATCTGTATCTTCCTGATTCTGTCTGTGAAATCATCTAGCTAACAAATGCAATGGTGTGATAACAATGCTACAATGAAGGGGAACCAAGACATTGGGAGCTGGGCCTGTGCCCAGCATGTAGAATATTTGGCAGGTTTTTTTTAATGTCCTTTTTAAAAATTTACTTATTTGAAACACAGAGTTAGAGAGAGAGAGAGAGAGAGAGAGAGAGAGAGAGAGAGATATGAGACAGAGAGAGACCTTCCTTGCACTGGTTCACTCCACAAATCCCTGCAAAATCCAGGATTGGGCCAAACTGAAGCCCGAACAAGGAGCTTCATCCAGATCTCCCACACGCCACATTAGCATGGAGCTGAATCAGAATGGAGCATCCAAGACTCAAATTGGCACCCACATGGGAATGCTGGCATCACAGGAAGTGGCTTAACCCACTATGCCACAACAGCATTCTCCCACCCCCCAGAAGTTTCGAGAGTTCTCCTTGGATAGCAAGTATTTGTCAAGGGGTATTATATGTGTCAGACACTACAGTACCTTAACATGTTGACAGTGTTCCTCATATTCTGAAACCGAGATACCACTCCTCCAAACCTGTTTCCTCTGAGATTCAGTTTTGAACAGGACACTGTTGCCACAAGAGCCCATCCATCCTCCAGGTCACAAGGGATGCTGAAATGACAGCTGCTGTCAGCTAGCAAGGGGTCATAGAAGACTTCAGCACTGGCTGGGGGTGCAAAAGAACATTTAAATGTTGTAGAGACCTGGAGTCTGGGGCCTGACTCTGGAGGAGAGAAGCAGCCCCTGGGCTACTGGGAGGAAACATCACAAGATTTCCCTGCTGGGACCCCAAGTTACAGAAAGATGCTGCTGCTCCCTTTTCTGAACCTCCAAAGGACAGGTTTTGTCAGCTGAAGTCTCCTCAGCCTCCCTGTGCTCCCTTAACCCACATGAGTAGGTACAAGACCCCACAGACAGGCGCCAATACTTCACTGGATGGCAGTTTTACTGCATCATCACTGTTGCTCCCTAGAGAGTTCAATTGCCACATTTTGTTGATTTTTATTTGTGGAACACTTAAAGCAAGTTTATTCTTTAGTGTAATGTATAAGCCCACTGAGAGTGGTTCTGAGTTGAGGTGCTGAGGAGTCCTTGGTGTTTAGCCCCTACCCAAACGGTAAGGATGAACCCTGGGATGCATGCCATTTATGTGTGTGTTTACCTATTGAAATAGTCTTAAGATATCAAGCATTACAGTTATTAAAAATATCTCTTGGGGCCACTGCCTGCAAGGATGACATCTTACATGGGCACGGCTTCGTGTACTAACTGCTGTATTTCTTTATTTTTTAAGATGTATTTATTTATTTGAAAGGCAGAGCTACAGAGAGACAGAGTCAGAGAGAGAGAGAAAGAGGTCTTCCATCCATTAGTTCACTCCCCAGATGGCCGCAATGGTTGGGTCTGAGCTAATTCAGGAGCCAGGAGCTTTCTCTGGGTCTCCCACATGGGTGCAGGGGCCCAAGGACTTGGATCACTTTCTACTGCTTTCCCAGACTTCAGCAGAGATCTGGATCAGTAATGGAGCAGCTGGAACTCAAACTGGAATCCATTTGGGAAGCTGGCACTGCAGGCAGTGGTTTTACCTGCTATGCCACAGCGCCAGCCCCTTCTGCACTTCTGATCTAGTTCCCTGCTAATAGGCCTGAGAATGCAGTGAAAGATGACCTAAGGCTTTGGCCCTCTGCACCCTTGTGGAGACCCAGATGGAGGTCAAGACTCCTGCTTCAACCTGTCCCAGACTTAGCCATCACTGATAGATTCATCCTCTCTGTGTGTGTGTGTGTGTGTGTTCATAACTGCCTTTCAAGTATATACAAATCTGGTCAATCAAGCTATTTCCTAAAAAAGAAAAACACTCAAAATCAATGGCTGCCCTTGTGGCACAGTGATGCCAGTTGTGATGCCAGTTGCGATGTTGGAGTCCCATATCAGAGTGGTTTGAATCCTGAATGATTGACATTTTGCCCAGTTCCCTGCTGTTGTACCTAGGAAAGCAGAAAATGACCCAAATACTTGAGTCTCTGACACTCATGTGTGAGACCTAGTTGGTGTTCCTGACTTTTGGCTTCAGCTTAGCCTAGCTTGGTTGTTGTGATCATTTGGGACATGAACCAATGGATCAAATTCTCTGTCAGTATGCCTTCCAAATAAATCATAAAAATTCAAGGAGAAAAATCACGTGATTATTTAAATTAAATGCTAGGAAGCATTTGATTAAATTCAGCATCTGGCCTTTAAAAAAAAAAAACCCTGTAAGCAGAGAAGCAAAATATCAGAATTTCTTTATTATAATTAAAATTGTCTATGATGAACCTATAGCAACCAGTATAAATAACACGACGTTGAAAGCTCTTGGGGCCAGCACCAGCATCCCATATGGGTGTCAGTTGAAATCCCAGCTGCTCCACTTCTGATTCAGCTCTCTGCTGTTGCCTGGGAATGCAGTGGAAGATGGCCCAAGCCCTTGAGCTTCTGTCCTCATGTAGGAGACACAGAAGTTCCTGGCTCCTGGCTTTGGATCAACATAGCTCTGGCCATTGAGTCCAACCAGGGAGTGAACCAGCAGATGGAAGACCTCTCTCTCTCTCTCTCTCTCTTTCTCTCTCCCTCTGCCTCTACTTCTCTGTGTGTGTGTGTAACTCTGACTTTGGAATAAATAAAATAAAATCTTAAAAAAAAAAAAACACCTCTTTTCCTGGGAGTTTACCCAAAGCTGACTCCTTAAATTCTCGTTCTCCAACATTGTACTGGAAGTGTAGTTAGGAAAGTGAAACAAAAAATGGAAGCATTAAGTAAAAGGATTAATTAATTTATGTTTAAGGTTTATTTATTTGAGAGGTAGAGTTACAGACTGAGAGAGGAAGAGACAGAGAGAAAACTCTTCCTTCCATTGGTTTACTCCCCAAATGGTTGCAATGGCTGGAGATGGGCTGATCTGAAACCAGGAGCATGAGCTTCTTCCTGGTCTCCCACATGGGTACAGGGGCCCAAGCACTTGGGCCATCTTCTACTGTTTTCCCAGGCCATAGCAGAGAGCTGGACTGGAAGAGGAGCAGCCGGGACATGGAATTCTGGCACCACAGGTGGAGGATTAACCCACTGCACCACGGTGCCAGCCCCAGATTCAATTTTTAAGCAACAAAATTTTCAATATATGTGGATCACTCTACAATCTACAGAGGCAATGCAAAACAAAATTTAAGCTAAGAGAATTAAGTGATATGAGTGAGTACAAGATCAATATAGGTCAACTGGCTTCCCATGGAGCAGCAGGAAAAAATAGAAAGCCATTTTAAAGGACACAATACAGACTAGAAAACCTCTATAGAATACCTTTAGATATTTTCTTTCTTTCTTTCTTTTTTTTTTTTTTGACAGGCAGACTTAGTGAGAGAGAGAGAGAGAGAAAGGCCTTCCTTCCATTGGTTCACCCCCCAAATGGCCACCATAGCCAGTGTGCTGTGCTGATCTGAAGCTAGGAGCCAGGTGCCTCCTCCTGGTCTCCCATGTGGGTGTAGGGCCCAAGCACTTGGGCCATCCTCCACTGCCTTCCTGGGCCACAGCAGAGAGCTGGACAGGAAGAGGAGCAACCAGGACAGAACCAGTGCCCCAACTGGGACTAGAACCCGGAGTACCAGTGCTGCAGGCCTAGTGAGCTGTGGAGCCAGCAAATATTTTTTAATCATAAAAAAAAATTGAAAACCTAAAAGGAAATTAAGCCAACAACATGAAGAGGATGAAAAGCTCAACATTCAGTAAATTGTGAGTGACTTGCATCCCTTGTGAAGGAGGTTATTGGAAGCTCCAGGTCCTAAGCTCCCAGCAGGATCACAGACAGTGGAGGGAGGGTCTCCAATCTTGTCTGGTTGGGTCAGCAGGAAGGTGACAGCAGCCCTGGCTCTTAGGATAGCTAGGCCCCCCGTGAGCACCACCAGACCTGAGCCCAAGACTCAACCCTCACTTCCCCCACCAGCCACAGCCTGGATGAACTGCACCCCTCCCCCCAACCCCTCGGGGCAATCTGGTAGGTGTGACTCTGATTGGCTGCATCATCTGATGTGCTGCCTGCTCACTGGCTCAGCAAGCTGTCCAATCAGACTCATGGGAGTGAGGTCTCTTTCTGTATGCTGCTAAACAGCTTCTCCAGTCTGATGCTCATGGAGGTGCCACGATGCTCAGCCCTTCCCTCTCTGTGCACTTCTCCCAGTACAAGAGCCCTCAGAAGGATGCCTGGGCAGCTCAGAATCTGGAATGAGGTGAGTGTGTGGGGGCCAGGTGCTTCTGGCTTGCAGGATGGCAGCTGGCATGGGACCCTGGATATCTTGTTTCATTCCTGAATGTGGTGACTTTGGCTCAGCCTAGAGCTCTGTATTTTTCCAAATTGTGTGGTTAGGGTTCGTGGGTCCTCAGGGAGAATCCAGACTTCATACACGGCATTGGGGGAGAAGCTGTGAGTTTGGGATCCCTGTCCCTTCTTTCTCCTCCTGGATCACAGAATTCCCCTCAGCTAGAAAGCAGGTCACCAAGTCCACAAGCCAGTCCTCTTAGCACAGCTCTTCCTAGGGGTGTGAGGCTGTCTCCCTGCATCAGCTCTCAGCCTGTGGCTGCTGGTTATGAGCGGACCCTGGGCAGGGATTTCAGAGACAGCCCAAGCAGAGGCCAAGAATCCTTTCTGGGAGACTCTCCCTTTTCTCCCTGCCTTGGCATCAGCTCCCTCTGAATATCTGTTGACACAAAGAAATGGTATTTGCTGGGCAGTTGAGGCTCCAAGACTGGCTAGATCAAACAGGATACTCACTGGGAATCCTCTTTCTCTGACATTTAGGTTTCATGCCATTTGGACCTGGCTTAGGTCATTTGTTCCAGTACCCACTGGTGGTAGATTTTTTTTTAAAGATTTTTATTTATTTATTTGAGAGGTAGAGTTACAGAGAGAGGGAGAGACAAAGAGAAAGGTCTTACATCCACTGGTTCACTTCTCAAATGGTTGCAACAGCCGGAGATGGGCTGATCTGAAGCCAGAAGCTTCTTCCAGGTCTCCCACATGGCTGCAGAGGCCAAGGACTTGGGCCATTTTTTAACTGCTTTCTCAGGCCATAGCAGAGAGCTGCATCAGAAGAGGAGCAGCCGGGAACAGAACTGGCACCCGTATGGGACACCAGCTCTAAGATGGGAGGTCGGCACCTCAGGCAGAGGCTTTAGCCTAGTGCACCACAGCCCCGGCCCTGGGGAGATGATATTCTAAGACTCTGATCAGTCCCTCCACAAGGGAAATATTGTTTGGAAGAGTCACTGTGTGAAAATTTGTTTGTCTTGGTTAAAATACAGGCAATCAATGTGGCACTCTGACTGGGACTAGAACCTGGTGTGCGGGTTCCACAGGTGGAGGATTAGCCTAGTGAGCCGTGGCGCCGGCCAAAAATATCTTTTGATTCATGCAACCTAAGTAAGCATCTGATAGGTTGTTTTAACTTGGTTGATAGATACAAATTGAAATATTGTCAGGGTTTTGTCCCTGGGTTTGCTGGTCAAGCAAAAGTCATACTTACTTTTTTTGGATACTCAGTCATAAATGTTCATTTTGGGCAAGAAAAAAGGATACAGGTTAGTGGTATAATGCAATGTTCATTAATTCCTGTTTGAAGTAAAATTTAACTCCTCGAGTTGTTCTTTGGCAAAACATGACTCAAGATTATAACCATGCTAGTCCAATATTTTAGTTTCTTAAAAAGTCTGTACTTGTTAATAATAAATTGGTAAACATAAAAGAAATGTTTTCAAACTTTTGTACTGTTGGCCTTGTAAAAGTTGTAAAAGACAATGGACTTTTGGATTTGACTACTTTAAAATAATTTGAAATTTATGTTTTATTAAAATGCTTTGTTCTTATTTTAGAGGCTTTTTAGGATCACTTTAAATTGCAAATTAAGGAACCAATAGATAGGGGAGAGAAATGTTAAGGAATCTATAAACATGAGAATGTGTCTTGGTGCTCAAGATGTGTTTTGAATAACAAAGGAAGCAAGTGATCTTTGTCTAACCTGAAATAAAACTGGTGTTTGGCAAGGAGAAGGAGGTACAAAACAATAGATAACTTAGGTAATATAAGAATGTTACAGAAGATTTGTAGCAGATAATTTTGTGTGAGATTACTTTGGCTGAGATTAGAAGGAAATTACTTCTAAATGAGTTTCTCAAAATTGAGCATTGGTAATTGTTAGGAAAAGAGTTGCAGATTTTTGCTTCCCCACACAGGACACCAAAATGTTAGGGAAAGAGGTGCAGAATAGAGAGGGGGCAGTGTACAAATTTACAGCCAGACTGAACTTATTCAGAGAAAATAAGTCTGTAGAGGTGGGTGATCAACTGCCCACATGCACACTAGTGGAGCACGGGACAGAAGGCCCCAACCCCAGGGGCTGGGCCTTTTTATATTTTGGGTAGGGGCCAGCAGGCAGAGGGGAATTCCTGGAACTGGTGTTCCTGAAGGTGTTGAGAGCAGCTGGTCTTTCAGGTGGCTGTAAGGAGTGGAGTATGAAGGCAATAGGGTATGAAATCCAGTTGAGTTTCGAGGACAAGGAATACATTCCAGTGTTTACCTATTGTGGGCAATGAGGGAGAATACCTGAGGCTTCTGCCATTGTTCCATCAATCCTGACTCTGAGTACAGATAAGGAGAGGGGTGCCAATTTCTGTCTGGCTACTTCCTGCTGAGAGGGGGCTTAGCCATGGAGCCAGGACTTGAGCAGTGACCTATACTTGGGATCAGATTGATTGGAGAAGAGCAGTCTTGCATTGCTCCTGTGAGTTGGCTTGAGATATAGCAGTTATTTGTTCCTGCAAGAACCTTTGGAATGGATTAATTATGCATGGCAGAAATAGGAGCACGATGATTATGAGGGCAAAAGGAGACACTAGAGCCATGGCCCATGGTGGAAACAACGGCCAAAATGAGGCAGAGTTACCTTGTAAATGCATCGTGTTAGTATGTCGACCTGAGCGAGGTGGGTCCTGTGGGGGTGGACTCTTATGAGGGAGAGGTAACTAGTTTTAATGAAGTAAAATGCACCCAGGGAGGGTGCCCTTTGAGTTTGGCTGCGGTGGGGGTAGTCAATATCACCTGGTAGGGCCCACTCCACTTTGTTTTTAGAGCAGCCTCATTTTGTTTTAGATAAACCCAGTCACCAGGTGGAAAGATAGGAATATAGTCGGGAGGCAGAGAGTGTGGTTTGGGTAGGTGTGTGTCTGCATACATCCCTAAGTCAGAGCACATTTCAGTAAGAAGAGAGAAAGCCAGAGGAGGAGGAATAGCTTCAGTGCTCTGTAGAGGAGGGAAGCTAGGTGGAAGTGTTAGGTAGGAAGTCAGTTATGAGCTTATGTGTGTGTAACAGGCCTAAAGAGAGGACATCTATGTCCAGCATGAGATGCATCTGCATCTGAAAGTCATCATGACAATGTTTCAGGGGCAGCCCAGAGTTCGCATCCTGCCCTGCCCCCTTCTACCTGATAACCTGCCAGGTGGCGGTTCCCACCCCTTCTGCCTGACAAGCTTCCACAATCTCCCAGGTGCAGCCTAGTATCTGCATCTCAAACACCCTGCTGGCTTCCTCCTGTCTGCTAACATTTGCATCCATAAAGTCCTTTGTTTCAGACCTTCAAGAGAAGTTTTTCTATTTACATCCAAAAAGCCCTTTGTTCCAAGAGGAGCAGAGGTGGGGAAGCAAGACCCATCTCCTTAAAAACCCCCAGCTCTCTGCATCTTTGCTGAGCCGCCCGCCTGGCCTGGTCATGTGTAATCTCTCCACTCAACATGGAACCTCCCTCCTTCCTCCTCCCCCGACTCTCAGGCTCTGTCAGGAGAGGTGCCCATCCGTCCCTACAGATGTCCCTTCCTAATAAACCTTGCTATTTTACCTCCCACTACTCTCTGTCTCACGCCTGAATTCTTTCTTGCCTGAAGACAAGAACCCTGCAATTTCTCCGGTAACAGAAGGACAGGCCTTCCATAGGGAATTTCAAATGGGCTAAGCATTAAGGACTTCTTGGGAAGAGATCTGATTCTTAACAGAGCCAAAGGGAGGAGTTTTACCCAGTCCAAGTAAACCTGGGTGGAGAGTTTAGTTAGAGCCTGTTCTAAAATTCCATTCATCCATTCTACTTTGCCTGAGGAGGGGGGACGATAGGGAATGTGAAAATGCCATGAGCTATGAAGGGAGGCAGATACTATTTGAGTAATTTTAGAGGTAAACTCTGGTCCACTGTCTGACTGATGGAAGCAGGCAATCCAAATCTTGGGATAATATAAACCATAACTCCTTAGTAGCACAAAGCAGGTACAAGCAGTCTGTTGTACAAGCCCTTGTTACATCTGCATTAATCAAGTGAAACCTGGCTGGGGAGAGAACAGGGGAGGGTCACACTAAGGTTACTTTCTTGGTTCTTTATTCAGAGAAAGCAGTTCAGAGAAAGCATAACAAAAGGAGCCAAAGGAAAACAAGTGAAGCAGTTTCTAGTATTAAAGGGACAGATTTTAGATTTCTTTTCTTCCTTCAGGGTCGCTGTGTTAGCTGTCAGATCAGCCTTGTTATTAGCTTCAGATAGGGATTGTTTACCTTTCTGGTGTCCTTTGCAGTGAATAATAGCAGCTTTTGTTGGCAACTGGGCAGCATCAAGAAGAGCTTTAATCAGCTTGCCATTTATTATAGGGGTCCCTTGGGCTTGCCACATCTGGGCATTGGAGTGCATGATATGATAGGCATACCGGGAATCTGTATATATATTGACTGTCTTTCCTTTGGCAAAGGTGAAGGCTTGAACCAAGGCTAATAACTCGGCCTGTTGGGAGGTAGTGCCTTGAGGTAGGGGCCTGGCCTCTATGGCCCTATGCAGGGAAGAGGAGGAGGTGACATCAGGATGCCCCCTCAATTATTGCATATCCAGTGGGAAAAGGGGGAGCTTTAGAAGCACTACCACCAATGACCCAATCCAGGCCTCTGGGAATAGGAGTGTCTGAGATGATGAAATGTAGTTAGGAAAAGTCAAGGAAGTCAGGACAGGAATGGGGTTCGAGGGGATGAGAGAAGTGGTGGGGAGGAGAGTAGGGTTTATAAAGGTTTATAAAGGTTTATAAAGGCAAAAACTGCAAAATCGGGAGGGGAATACATGGTTGCTAGGATCGGGGGGGAATACACGGTTACTGGGGTCAAGCTGACTTAAACCTATGCAAAACTAGTATCAATTATAATCTTGACAATACCAGTTACAATCTTAACAATTTTAATTATAATCTTGACATTAATCCAGGTATTGGTTTAATCATATGTAGGACATAGACAAATTACATTTTTATTATTAACCCAGGTGTAGCCTACTCACTTCAAGCTTGAGCGATCATGGTAGGGGGTTTCTGTGCTCTGCCAAGTGTGATGTAGTGGACTGCTATTGTTCAACTGTTTTAGATCATAGTTTCAGACCAGAGTCTCACGGTGTGGGGGGGCACCTTCCCAGAATGGAGTCTCAGGTTCTCCAAAATGGAGTCCCTACTGTCAAGGTGCTACTTCATAACCTCACTCTCCCCAGTCTGAGCGACTGGGCGCTCTTTCTCTCCCTTCCATCCTGATGGATGCCCTGTCCCCAACAAAGCCTTAGCACTCTGCCCTCTGTCTCACACCTGAATTCTTTCTTGCCTGAAGATAAGAACCCACAGTTTCCATGGCCTTCCCTCCAGTAACATACATATTTGTAATAATCTTGCTGTTTCATTTTGAAATCTATTTTTAATGCAGTTTCTCCTTTTAGTAGTTTCTACTTAATTGGTGATTTTCTTTTCAAATTTCTAGGCATCTCCTGTAAGGTATTTCTTCCTCCTTAGTTCTGACTCCTGTGACCTGACATTCAAACTGTTTATCTTAGAAGCCTTAGGTTATAGGATACTTGATTCTTCTGTCTTTTCTTAATGTGTTTAAGTTTTTTCATGTAATCAGACAATTCCTTCAGCTTTTGTTTCTAAGGGTATTCTTCTATTCAAGGTTTTCATGGGGCCGGTGCCATGGCTCACTTGGCTAATCCTCCATCTGCGGGCATCTCATATGGGTGTTGGGTTCTAGTCCAGGTAGCTCCTCTTCCAGTCCAGCTCTCTGCTGTGGCCCAGGAAGGCAATGGAGGATGGTCCAGGTGCTTGGGCCCCTGCACCCACATGGGAGACCAGGAGGAAGCACCAGGCTCCTAGCTTTGGATCGGTGTAGCTTCTGCCATAGCGGCCATTTGGGGGGGTGAACCAACAGAAGGAAGACCTTTCTCTCTGTCTTTCTCACTAACTCTATCTGTCAAATAAATTAAAAAAAAAGATTTTCATGCTCTTAGTACTATTTTTAGACAGGAAGATAGAAATTAGCCTATGTGTGTGAAAGCAGCCATGGGAAACAAAACATGTGCTCTGCAGAAGGAATGCAGCAGCCTTAGAGGCAGGCCTGGGAAAGCAGCCCAGCACTTTACACTACAAAACCCTGCCCCTCCAATAAAGGCACACCAGGAGAAACCTGTTTGCTTGGTGCAAAGGAGGGTACTGAGTCTGATAACGTTACCTAATTTTGCACCTGAGAAATATTTTGTTCATGAGTGGGGTGTGTGTGTGTGTGTCTGTAGAAACAGTGAGAAGTAGACACCCAACCCTGAAAAATGGAGTGGAGTTTTTGAACCACGATTTGGATGAGCAGAATAATAACAGCTAACAATCTCATCAGAAGGACAGAATCATAATCTTGTCTAGCCTGCTCTTGTTAAAACCAAAAACCTTGGGAACTATGCAATAGGCAAATTCTCTTGGTAAAACTAGGTTAGAAGGGTGGGATTGTTAACTTCCCTTCTATTCTCATGATAAAACTAGAAACTCACTGGGCTGGCCCCTTGGCTCAACACGCTAATCCTCTGCCTTGCGGCACCAGCACACCGGGTTCTAGTCCCGGTCAGGGCACTGGATTCTGTCCCGGTTGCACCTCTTCCAGGCCAGCTTTCTGCTGTGGCCAGGGAGGGCAGTGGAGGATGGCCCCAAGTGCTTGGGCCCTGCACCCCATGGGAGACCAGGGGAAGCACCTGGCTCCTGCCTTCAGATCAGGACGGTGCGCCGGCCACGGCGGCCATTGGAGGGTGAACCAATGGCCAAGGAAGACCTTTCTCTGTCTCTTTCTCTCACTGTCCACTCTGCCTGTCAAAAAAAAAAAAAAAAAAAACTAGAAACTCACTGTCTTGCTAGTAGACAGGTCTTGCCCACTCTTAAAAGGACTCCTCATTAGGTCATCTAGTCCTTACAGCAGCCACCCCCTGCCTTATGACCTCTTTATAAGCCCCCAAATACCCTCCTCCAACAGAATGGTACTCCTGTAACCACAATAAATGTATTTTTCCTTTTCAAATGTTTACCTTAATGAAGACACTTGCTGTTGCTGTAATCTAGTGAATAATATTTGCATAAGAATTTCAAAAGCCCACTGAAAAAAGGAGATGATTAGGAATGGCAGGCTGTTGCCCCAACTGACAAAGAACCCTTCCCCCCTCCCCCAACTGAGGCAGAAAGCCCCTGGGGTTACACCCAGGACTCCTCTGACTGGGTGGTGGGATGTGCCTCAGAACAAAGCCTGAAAATCTGCATAATTGTCAAGTGAATAGACTGTTTTCTTTGAATCCTCACCCTCCAATTACCCTGTCTCTTTATTTATTTATTTTTTTTGACAGGCAGAGTGGACAGTGAGAGAGAGAGACAGAAAGGTCTTCCTTTGCCGGTGGTTCATCCTCCAATGGCTGCTGCAGCCGGCGTGCTGTGGCCAGCACACCATGCTGGTCATGGTCTCCCATGGGGTGCAGGGCCCAAGCACTTGGGCCATCCTCCACTGCACTCCCTGGCCACAGCAGAAAGCTGGCCTGGAAGAGGTGCAACCGGGACAGAATCTGGCGCCCCGACCAGGACTAGAACCCAGTGTGCTGGCACCGCTAGGAGGAGGATTAGCCTGTTGAGCCATGGCGCCGGCCCACCCTGTCTCTTTAAAAAATCCTCTGTACTGGGTGGTTTGGTAGAAAAGCACCTGTTTGGATTGAGAGAAACTTCTTTTTCTTTCCCCAAGGCTGCTGCTGCCTTCTTGCAATAAACCTTTACCTCTGGCCATGCCTCATCTTTGGTGAATTGAAGCGGCGAGCATCAAGAGCTGGACTATTCCCTCGGTAACCACATTGGTGAGCTAGCCCAGAGGTCTAGGGTATATTCTTCAAGTGGCCTGACCCTCTCACGCTGGTAAGGAGGGCAGTGGCCACTTGTACTCCATCCCCAGAGCAGCTTGTGAGCTAATGTGGTGGTTGGGACTCTGGGGACATCCAGCAGCTGTCCTTTCTCTTCCTGCTGCGCATTAGCTACCTATTAGCACAATGGCTTCCATTGGTGTACGGAGTCAACAGCTCTGAGACTGAAATTTCTGTCTCTGCTCTTTGGGTTTATGGAATTGGGACCTGGCTTAGGTCATTTTTCGTGGTACTGGTTTGTGTGAAACTGGAGAAGACCCCATAAAATCCACACTAAATTGTAGCCCCCCCTTAAGGTTCCCTAGAAATGCTATCCGGGGTGCCACGTGTACTACCGGAATTTGGGGTGCCATACGCTTTCACCACAGGCTTATTACTAAATCCCCAATATTAATAAGCCCAAGAGGGTTCTTGCCTAATATTTAGAGAAGACTTCTAAATACCAGTACAGATAAACGAGGCAGCATGGCACGTTTTAAGCTTTTATTTAGTGAGAAAGATGCATAGGAGAGTGAGAGCTATTTACGGGAGAGAGGTGAGTAGGGTTCATACCAAGCACCAGGAACCAGCCACATGGATGAGCCTCTAGGCCAGGAAGCCTAGAGCACATGGCCAGAAGGCCATGCACCCTGGAGGTGCAGGGCTACAGCAAGCCCTGTCCTGGCAAGAGGCCAGGGAAGAAGAGCAGCCGGGGCCACACCGTGGCTGGGCTTTTAACCCACTTCCAAAGGGGAGTGGTTAATTAACCTGCTTGGCTGGTGGGCACCCAGGTGTGGGCAGGTAGGGGAATGAGGCCACACAGGGGCGTGGCAAAGGCATCAGGTAGGGGCCTGAGGCCACACAGGGGCGTGGCAGAGGTGTGGTCTTCCAGCTCACAAACCTAATCTATCTTTACCTGTATGCTTGCCTGCTTCATGTGGGAGACAAGATTCCAAGATTTTTGCCTCAGTCCCTCTGTGAGGAAGATTTGGATATGGTTTGGAAGAGTACGCATGTGGTGAAATACGAGTGGTTCAATTTAATTTCCATCCAAAAACACCTTGAGTTGCGTTGTGGCTGATTGAGCAGCTTACAGTTACCATCCTATTTCTAAGAAGAAAGTGGTGTTCTGTTGTCATACTGCATGGCCTGTGTATGTGTTAAAGTTAAGAGAAGGTGGCTGGTAAGTGGATTTTTAAAATATTTATTTCATTTGAAAGTCAGAGTTGAAGCAGGCAGGCATACAGCTTAAAATTGATTAGGTTTGTGAGCTGGAAGACCACGCCTTTGCCACGCCCCTGTGTGACCTCATCCCCCTACCTGGCCACATCTGGGTGCCTGCCAACCAGCCAATCAGGTTAATTAACCACTCCCCTTTGGAAGTGGGTGAAACTCCTAGGACATGATGTGTCTGGCCCTTCTCTTTCCCCTGACCTCTTGCCAGGAGGGGGCTTGCTGTAGCCCCGCGCCCTAGGCTTCCAGGCCTAGATACTCCTCCATGTAGCTGGTTCCTGGTGCTCAGTATGATCCCACATTTTCCTCTCTTTCTTAAATAACGCTCTCTGCCTCTGCTTTGCTGCTGGTGATAAGTGGTGGAGAGCAGCTCCAAGTGCTTGCTGCATGTGGTTTTGGCCTGCTCTCTGAGTGGTATGGATACTACCCTAGTTTCCAGACTTTTCCCCTCTCTCCTACCTGAACTAAACCCTCACTTTCCTGGCTCCTTGATCTCTTACAAACCTATTGTAAATTTCCACAGATGCCTCTGATGAAATTGACTGTGAGGAACAAGAATTAATGCAATTAAAGGTGTTTTCTGAGCAGAGTGCCCACTGAGTCTGTAATGAGGATATAGTTATCTTTATGTATGTTGGTGTCCAGTACCATTACTGGGACTAGAGTTGCTTTCCAAATTAAATGCTCAAGTAAGTTTTTCAGGTTTCAACTGTGGAACAATAGGGTTAACTGAGGTTACTAACAGCAAGAAGTAATTCTATTTAATTGATTAGAACTTTTATTCATTTTTCTTTGGGAGTTTTAAAAAGGAGGAGTAACCATAATAAAACCATCTTCCTTCCCTTTTCGTTTTCACATTTTGTATAGCAAAAACCATTTACTGATATTCTGAATTACCTGAATTTCTGAATTTCTTCTGTGTATCAGATAACACCACCATTCACAAGTTAAGCTTCTTGGTATTTGGATATCTGTTAGATGCTACTAAGAAAGTAGAGATGAGCTTTCTTTTTAAAGCTTTTGAGGTGGTGTCACAGAATAGCGTGTTGTAGATACAGTCAACTGCTTTGTTACCTTCCAACTAGGCATCTGTAAATCCTGAAACTTAAGATGGCAGGTGATGTCCTATAGACTCTGCTGTTCAAGTTGGACACAACTGACAGTTTGTTCTTTCTCTCTAAAAGTGATAGGGGATTTGTAGCTTAGTGGTTTTTTGTTTATTTCTAATTTGCTGCTGATAATGTATATGAATTTAACATTCTGTGTAAACTGTCATTTGTTACTGCACAGTTTATGCAGTGTTGCTTTGCCAAATAAAAGTTCAAAGTAAAAAAAAATCAAGTTATCAAGGATAGGAAATATTTTTTTAAGATTTATTTAAGTATTTGCAAAGCAGAATAACAGAGAGAGAGAGAGAGAGAGAGAGAGGTCCTCCATCCACAGGTTCCCTCCCCAGAGAGAGAGAGAGAGAGAGAGGTCCTCCATCCACAGGTTCCCTCCCCAGAGAGAGAGAGAGAGAGAGAGAGAGAGAGAGGTCCTCCATCCACAGGTTCCCTCCCCAGAGAGAGAGAGAGAGGTCCTTCATCCACAGGTTCCCTCCCAAGAGAGAGAGAGAGAGAGAGGTCCTCCATCCACAGGTTCCCTCCCCAGAGAGAGAGAGAGAGAGAGAGAGAGAGAGGTCCTCCATCCACAGGTTCCCTCCCCAGAGAGAGAGAGAGAAAGAGAGAGAGAGGTCCTCCATCCACAGGTTCCCTCCCCAGAGGGCTACAATGGCTGGATCTTGCTGATCTGAAGCTAAGAGCCAGGACCCTCATCCAAGTCTCCCACATGGGTGCAGTGGCCAAAGGATTTGTGCCATCCTCCACTGCTTTTCTAGGGCATTTTGAACCAGTGCTCTTATGAAGTGCCAGCACTGCAGGTGGAGGCTTAACCTACTATGCCACAGTGCTGGCCCCAATAAAAATAATTCTAAATGAACTTACCAAAATTTAGAATTGTTTAAAGTTTTATTTATGTATTTGAAAGGCTGAGTTAGAGAGTGGGACAGACATCGTCAACCTACTGGTTCCATCCCAGATCTCTGCAGCAAACAAGCACTGGGCCAGACTGAAGGCAGGAGCCTGGAGCTCCATTCAGGCCTCCTACATCAGTAGCAGGGGCCTAAACACTTGTGCCATTTTCCTCTGCTCTTCCCAGGCCATTAGCAGGGAGCTTGATCTGAAGTAGAGCAGCTGTGACATGTGACCCTATGGATGCCAGCATCACAGGTGGTGGCCTTACCCACAACATCACAATTCCAGCCCTGACATTAAAAATGTTCAAGGTTCAGCCAGCATTGTAGGTTAAGTGCAGTCTATCATACCTGCACCCCTTAAGAGTGCTTCTTTGAGTCCTGACTGCTGCACTTCTAATCCAGCACCCTGTGAATGTGCCTGGGATAGCAGAAGATGGCCCAAGTGCTGGGACCCCTGCCACACATGTGGGAGAACCACATGGATTTCCCTGGCTTCCGGCTTCTTCAATCTGTCCCAGCTCTGGCTGCAATCAGTTGGGAAGTGATCCCGATGATCACTTTCTCATTGTCTTTTTTGGAATTCTTTCAAATAAATAAAATCAGGATTTATACCCTATATTAAGTTAGTAATTTTTTTACAAAAATATAAATATTAATGATAATTTTTGCAAGAGGTTTTTTATATTTGATTTTAAAGTCGAATAACTTTCTACAACACATTTATTTATTTGAAAGGCAGAGATACAAAGAGAGAAAGAGGGAAAGAAAGAGATCTTCCATCCAATGACACTACCCAAATGACTGGGGGTTGGGTCAGGAAGAGGAGCAGCTGGGACTATACCCAGCACCCATACAGGTTGCCAGCACTGTAGGTGGAGGGTTAACCAAGTGAGCCACCAACTGCTTTTCTAGGATTAGCCTACTACGCTACAGTGCCTGGCCCCTCTATCTCCTCAACTGTAATTTTTTAAAATTTCCATTTGATTGACTCCTTCCCAACAACTAGCCATCTCTTATAAGCTATTTTCTCCTCCTTTATTGTTTAGTTATGGCCTGTCATTAAAAATGCTTGTCCTTACAGCTGACATTGTGGCACAGCAGGTTAAGATGCTGCCTGTGATGGCAGCAACCCATATGAGCACTGGTTTGATTCCTCGTGGCCCACTTCTGATTCATCTCCTAGCTAATCCACCTGGCACACAGGAGAGGATGGCCCAAATCTTTGGGACCCTGCACCCACGTGGGAGACCTGGATGAGTCTCCTGGCAGTGGCTTCTGCCAGGCCCAGTTCTGGTTGTAGTGGCCATTTGGCTAATGAACTAGCAGATGGAAGATCTTTCTCTCTCTCTGTTCTCTCTCTGTAACTCTACCTTTGAAATTAATTAATCTTAAAGAGAAATTTTTATCTTAGAGACTAGGATACTAAGAGTACCTAATTTTTTTTGTTAAAGATTTTTTCATTTGTAAGCCAGAGTTCACAGAGGGAGAGAAGAGACAGAGATCTTTGGTCTACTGGTTCATTCCCCAGATGGCCACAATGGCTGGAGCTGAGCCACAATGGCCAGGAGCTTCTTCTGGGTCTCACACCTGAGTGGCAGGGGCCCAAGGACTTGGCCATTTTTCATTATGTTCCTTGGCACATTAGCAGGGATCTGGATCTGAAATGGAATAGTCAGGACTGGAACAAGTGCCCATGTAGGATGGGATGCCTGTGTCACAGGGGCTGGCTTTACACAACATGCCACAACACTGGCCCCTATACTTGACTTTTCTAGATGTATTTAAACTGTTCTATGGAGTTTTATGCTTTTGTTTCTAAGATATGGTATTGTCTTTTTTGTTAAAGATTTATATATTCATTTGAAAGGCAGAGTTACAGAGAGGCAGAGAGAGTGCTGGTTCACTCCCCAAAAGGCTGCAATGGCTGGAGTTCTGCCAATCTGAAGCCAGGAGCCAGGAACATCTTTTGGGTCTCCAACACTAGTGCAGAGAGGCTAAGTACTTGGGCCATCTACTGCTTTTCCAGGCCATAGCAGAGAGCTGGATCAGAAGTAGAGCAGTCCTATGGGAGTCAGGCACTGCAGGTGGTGGCTTTACCTGCAGTGCCACAGCACCGGCCTCGGGTGTACTTGTTTCTAAGTGTTCTCGTTCTTTTATAAGGTTGAATGCTTACAGCCTGCACACATACTATTTCAATGTCTAAGTTGGGGTATCTTTCCACTAGGTTTAACTTCTAAGTTATCTGGGGGAGCTTCCCATTAGAAGAAGCACAGTACAAAAGGATTTTCTTCATCTTTTGGTAGCTAATTACATGAGGGAAAGAAATTTTGTGTTTTGTCAAGATAATCTCATGTATTTTCTATCTTTGGGTTTAGAAAACTGAATGTTAAGAATTGATTTTTAATATCTTTTAAGTGTATCTTTCTACTAATCAACTATTAAATATACTTAATATGTAATAAATATATTTAAACATAATTTGACTCTATATAAGTGAATGATTATTGTCTCATAAAATGATCAGAGATCCTATGTTAACCAAGTATTTTTTAATTTTTGATATCTTTGACATTTTTTTCAAAATCCAAGTTCTCAATTAACTGCTTTGACCTTGATTTCTTTGTGGATCCCTGGAAATCAACAAAAGATGTAGTTTTCAACTTGCAGAGATGATGGTTAATTAGGCTCCCTTTACCTGAAAAGTATTATCTAGTTGTAATATCATAAATTTCAAGTTGTTACATTGATATAGAAATGCTATTGATGTGAGTTTCCCAGGGGTTAGGTAACATGCAGAAGTCCAATGGTGAAATCTAACAAGCTGCTGTTCTTCAAAAAGCGGAGGGGGGTTCCTTGGGTACTTTAGAAGAATTTTGAAATTGCTCCAGTGCTATCATTGCCCGAAATGATGAACTGGTTTGTAAAATACTGCTGTGCTTTTTCAAATCCTGTGGGCATCTCCTTTGCTAAATTGCTAAATTACTTTAAACATTTCAATTGTGATGATTTGTCTTTGTCATTCACAGTTCTAGTTCTTCTCCAGGAAGATTTATATTCATAAGACCATTAAAAATTATTATAAATATGGGTTTCTTATGGAAGATCAATGGGGTAACCATGAATTTCTAGAATTCTGAAAAATAAAACAGAATCGTGAAACTGCTAATGGAGATCAAAAGAGAAAAAAAAGAGAAAAAAGCAATTATAGGAGACTCAATGAACTGGTGAAATTTGTGGGTTTTTAATGTCTTAGTTAAGACATTATTCTATTTTTTAAAATGATTTATTTATGTATTTGAAAAGCAGTGTTACAGAGAGGCATGGGTAGAGAGGTTTTCCATCCACTGGTTCACTCCCCAAATGGCCATAATGGCCTGAGCTGGGCCAATCCGAAACCAGTAGCCAGCAGCTTCTTCAGGGTCTCTCACATGGGTGCAGAGGCCCAAGGGCTTGAGCCATCTTCTGCTTTTCCAGACCACCCCAGAGAGTTGGATCAGAAGTGGAGCAGCCAGGACTTGATTTGAATCAGTGGCCATATGCGATGCCGGCACTGAAGGGGGAGGTTTATTTAACATTTTAGGCCACAATGAGGGCAACCTCTAATAACATTTTCGATCATCTTCTGAAGTGCAGCTTTTTTTAAGTTTCCATTTGATTGACTGCTTTCAAATTTCTAGTCCTCTCCTGTAAGCTATTTTCTCCTCCTTTACTGTGGCCTGAGTTAGAAACGCTTACCTTTATGACATTGTGGCATAGCAGGTTAAGCTGCTGCCAGTGACAGTAGCAACCCATATGGGCACTGGTCTGATTCCGGGTGGCCCGATTCTGATCCATCTCCTAGCTAATGCACCTGGGAAAGCAGGAGAGGATGGCCTAAGTCCTTGGGTCTCTGTACCCCTGTAGGAGACAAGGATGAAGCTTCTGTCTGTGGCTTCAGCCTGGCCCATCCCTGTAGTGGTGGCCATGGGGGAAGTGAACCAACAGATGGAAGGTCTCTTTGTTTTCTCTCTCTGTAACTCTGCCTTTAACATAAATAAATAAATGTTAAAAATGTTAATAAAAATGTTAAAATGTTTACCTTAGAAGCCTAGGACAATAAGAGGGCTTGATTATTTACATCTGTGTTTTTCAAGATTTCTTTATTTGAAAAATAAGATTTGGGTAGGGTAGCTTGATATCATGGTGCAGAGGCTGTAGGCTCTTGGTGGGAGAAGCATCCCTTGCTATGTGCCAGAAGCACAGCACTGTGTCTTTTACACAAAGTGGGGAGCGCCACACATTCCTTTCTCCACCCTACTCCACTTCACTCTTTGTTTCTTCTGCCTTTTTTGGCTCCAGTTTTCTCTGATTTTGCTTTTTGGTTTCTTAAGGTAGAATTGTAGATAATTGATTTCATATCTTACTATGAAATATATATCTTTACAGCTATTTCCTCCTAAGCCTTGCTTTGCATTTATTCCATTAATTTGTGTTGTACTTTGATTCTAATCATCTTACATCTGAATTTCCCATGTGGTTTCTTCAATAAGTCACTGTCCATTTAGGAATATGATTCTTATTTACTACAAGTTTGAAGAATTCTTCAATATCTTTCTGGTTTTGGTTTCCAGGGATGTAAATTTTTAATTTTTTTTATTTGAGGAACCAAGAGACAGAGCAAAAAGGAGATCCCTGTGCTTCTCTCTCCCATAAACTGACTTTCTCCAGCTACCACAATACCTGGACTCCACTAGCCTAAGGCCTAGCACTCAGAACTCAAGCCAGGTTTGTACCATGGATAGAAAGGGCTCCAGGTACTTGGCCCATTCTTGGCTCTTTCTTTTTCTTTTAGAAAGCTTTTATTTAATGAATACACATTTCATAGGTACAGCTTTAGGAATATAGCAGTTCTTCCCCCCTTCCCACCCTCGCACCCCCACTCCTGTCCCACCTTCTACTCCCTCTGCTATCCCATTCTTCATAAAGATTCATTTGTAATTATCTTTATATACAGAAGGCCAACTCTGTACTAAGTAAAGATTTCAACAGTTTGCAGAGACACACAATGTCTAAAGTACTTTTGAAGATGAGTTTTACTGTTAATTCTCATAGCACAACTCATTAAGGACAGAGGTCCTACATAGGGAGTAAGTACACAGTGACTCCTATTGTTGATTTAACAATTGACACTTTTATTTATGATGTCAGTGATCACCTGAGGCTCTTGTCATTAGCTGCCAAGGCTATGGAAGCCTTTTGAGTCCACAAACTCTGTTACTATGTAGACAGGGCCATAAGAAAAGTGGAAAGTTCTCTCTAGCCTTCTGAAAAAGGTACCTCCTTTGATGTCCTCTTCTTTCCACTGGGGTCTCACTCACAGAGATCATTTATGTAGATTTTCTTTTTTTCTACAGTGTCTTGGATTTCCATGCCTAAAATGCCCTCATGGGATTTTTAGCTAGATGCTGATGTCATTGTGCTGTTTAGGGCATTTGTCATTCTATGAGTCTGCTGTGTGGCCTGCTTTCCATGTTGGATCATTCTCTCCTTTTTAATTCTATCTATTGTTATTAGTAGACACTTGATCTTGTTTATGTGATCCCTTTGAGCCTATCTATATGAACAGTTACACATTTGTGTTTTAAGGATTTATTTTTCTATTTAAAAGTCAGTTACGCACAGAGAAGCAGAGAGAGAGAGAGAGAGGGAGGTCTTCTATCCAATGGTTCACTCCCTAGTTGGCTGCAACAGCTAGAGCTCTGCTGACCCAGAGCCAGGAGCTTCTTCCAGGTCCCCCACATAGGTGCAGGGGCCCAAAGACTTGGGCCATCTTCTACTGCTTTTCCAGGGCATAACAGAACTAGATTGGAAGTGGAGCAATCGGGATTCAAACCGGTGCCCATATGGGATGCCAGCACTGGAGGTGGGACTTGAAGTGGTGCCCTTGTGGAATTCCAACACTGCAGAAGGGTGGCTTTACCCTCTAAGCCATGGCCCCAGCCCCTTCTATATGTATTGTTTTCATCATTCAGCTTTTGAACTCTTTGTATCCCTGACCTTTTTTTTTTTTTGGGGGGGGGGCACTGCTGTGTTAAACCAAGATAAACTGCAGCTTACAGCATTGGCATCCCATACAGGCCCAGGTTCAAGTCCCAGCTGCTCCATTTCCAATCCAGCTCCTGGCTAATGTGCCTGGAAAAGCAGCAGAAGATGACCCAAGTACTTGGACACCTGCACCCACATATGAGACCCAGAATAAGCCTGTGCTTCCTGGCTTTGGATTGGCACAGATCTGTCTGTTGTGGCCATCTGGAGAGTGAACCAGTGGATGGAAGATCTATATCTCTTCTCTCTAACTCTGCCTTTCAATTTAACAAATCTTCAAGAATCATTTTTGTCCTACTGTGAAATCATTAAACATTTCTCTTTATATTAATACACATTGTATTGTTCCTAGCTTTTTTAGTGTAGCCTGGTAATCTTTGCCTTTTCTTTTTTTTGACAAGCAGTGTGGATAGTGAGAGAGGGAGAGACAGAGAGAAAGGTCTTCCTTTTTGCCGTTGGTTCACCCTCCAGTGGCCACTGCGGCCAGCACATCTCTCTGATCCGAAGCCAGGAGCCAGGTGCTTCTCCTGGTCTCCCATGCGGGTGCAGGGCCCAAGGACTTGGGCCATCCTCCACTGCCCTCCCGGGCCATAGCAGAGAGCTGGCCTGGAAGAGGGGCAATCGGGACAGAATCCGGCGCCCCAACCAGGACTAGAAGCTGGTGTGCCGGCTCCGCAAGGCGGAGGATTAGCCTGTCAAGCCATGGCGCCAGCCAATCTGCCTTTTTAAACTATTCAACTGAGAAATAGCTATAGATACCTGTGGGATACAATGCAATCATTTGATGAGTGTTAATTCTGGAATTGTCTAATCAGAATAACTCATTCATCACCTCCTATACTGTATGGTGAGTACTTTCAAAAGCCTCTCTTAACAAGCTGAAATATGAAATACAGCATTGTAGTTTCCATGCTTTGCAGTACAGCTGTAGACTCATTTCTCCTGTCTAGTGGAAACTTTGTGCCCCATGACCAATGTATCTCCTTTGTCCTTAACCCACCATTTCTCCCCTCACTCATTGGTAACCACAATTCTCTACTGACATGCATTTCACAGGTGTACTCTGGCAAGCCCAAAATTGGGGACAGGGAGGTCGGGGCTTAGTCTCCACCCTTGGCACAGGCAAGCACCCACCGGGCCCACTGGAGTGGTGGTGCTCTGCTATCCATGTCCCTCCCCCAGCTGTGATCATGTGCCTAGGACAGCTGCTATTCTCCTATTGGAGCTCCCTCCCACAGCCATGGCTGGGCACCCAGCTGTGGCCCAGGCAAGCCATGGCAGGGTGGTTATGGATCATGGATGGATGGGAGTGATGGGTGAGGGTGTGTAGTGCAGGAAGATGAAGATGGTTAGGAATCATGGGAAGCAAGCCCTTAACCATGTTACCATTTTTCCTTGTAATAAATTTTGGGAAATCATTAAAATCCCCTAAATGTCCCACCACTCTGGTAGGTAGATTTGTAACTTCTACAGACTGCCACTATTTCTAAGGTATGCTAACTAGATACAATGTTGGGAGTTCTCTCACCTCATCTTAACTCTCACATTATGCTATCCATAGCACCCATGCTGAGTTAGGTCTTGGAATTCTTGGTAATAAAGAAGCAATAGGACTCAGAATACGGACTCAAAAATCTAGAAAAGTGAAATATTTAAAAATATGAACACTGCCAACCAAGGCTGCCTGATCACTCTGCAAAAGCCCACAACAGCCAGGGTGCTATCTATGAAAGCCAGGATGCAGGGACTCCATGTGGGTTTCCATGCAGATGGCAAAAATCCAAGTTTTTGCACCATGACCTGTTGACTCAAAAGAACACTTGTGGTGCCGGTGCTGTTGGTGTCATGAGTAAAGTCACCACCTGCATTGCCAGCAATCCATATGGGCATCAGATTGAGTTCTGGCTGCCCGCTTCCAATCTAGCTCTCTGTTATGGCCTGAGAAAGTAGAAGATGGCCCATGGCCTTGGGCCCTTGTGCCTGTGTGGGTGGGAGACCTGGAAGAAGCCCCTGGCTCCTGGTTTTGGATCAGTGTAGCTCTAGCCATTGCAGCCACCTGGGGAGTGAACCAGCAAATGGAAGACCTCTCTCTCTGTCTCTGTGTCTCTGTAACTATGCATTTCAAATAAATAACTAAAACTTTAAAAAATAACTTAAAAAATACTTGAAGTAAGTTGGTTTGGAGGTCTGAAATAGCCAGGACACACCAAGCACTCTGATATACATGTGGTGTGTCCAGAGAAGTAGCTTAACCTAGTGTAGCATGATGCCTACGCTTCCAATGTCTGGTTTGTGCAGCCTGTGACCTAGGCCCCATGTGCCCAACAGGCAAGTCTCAGGATGCTCCACATGATTACTGTACAAGAGGGCAAACTCCCAAAGGCAAAATACTTTTCAAATTATGTTGGTATCATATTGACTGTTGTCTCATGGGCTAGAACAAAAGTGAACTGGAGAATGTCAGGGGTCCCTGTGGAGAAGAATTCTATCAAGGTTTGTATACAGAGAGGAGTGTCATTGAACAGTTAAAGAAAGCTGTAATAGATATATTATGTCGATTTTTCCTATACATATAATTGTGGCCAAAAACTAACTTTGAGCTGTATACTTTAATGGAATTTTAGATACATAAAAACGAGAGATGCTGCAAGGAAAACAGTTAGTATTGCCTGAGTAATTTTCTGTGTAATATAGATACTAATGAAAACAGGTTTCTTTTTGGTGTACTGCTAATTAATTGGACAATCCTGATGAATAGTATAAATTATTTAGGCAGTGACTTTTTTTATGATTTATTTATTTATTTATTTCAAAGGCTGTTACAGAGAGGCAGAGGCAGAAAGAGAGATGGTTTTACATCTGCTGCTCACTCCCCAAATGGCCTCATTGGCTGAGGCTGGGCCAATCTGAAGCCAGGAGCCTGGAGATTTTTTCCAAATCTCCCATGTTGGTGCAAGGGACCCAAGGACTTGGGTCTTCTCTCCCCTCTCCTCCTCTTCCCTCCCCTCCCCTCCCCTCCCCTCATTTGACAGGTAGGGTGTGGGGGAAGCTGAATCCGGAAAGGCCTAGAGGAACTTCCTGAGCCTGCCTCAAATTTGAAAACCTGTCTTTAAGTTTCAATTCCCTGGTAGCAAACACCCCAGCCCCAGGGTGCTTCTCCCTAAGGATCATTAAGGTGGTACAATAGGAGTTGCTAAGGCCCTTTTGCATCACAACACCCCACCCCTTGCCCACATGCCCTCATCCACTCTGTACCATCCAACCTGTACCTCAGCTATATACACCACCTCTCTTTTTTTTGACAGGCAGAGTGGGTAGTGAGAGAGAGAGAGAGAGAGAGAGAGAGAGAGACAGAGAGAAAGGTCTTCCTTTTTGCCGTTGGTTCACCCTCCAGTGGCCACTGCGGCCAGCACATCTCTCTGATCTGAAGCCAGGAGCCAGGTGCTTCTCCTGGTCTCCCATGCGGGTGCAGGGCCCAAGGACTTGGGCCATCCTCCACTGCCCTCCCGGGCCATAGCAGAGAGCTGGCCTGGAAGAGGGGCAACCGGGAATAGAAGCTGGTGTGCTGGCGCCGCAAGGCGGAGGATTAGCCTGGTAAGCCACGGCGCCTGCCTATACAACCTCTCTTTTACAATAAAGTGAGACCCTGCTTCGACTGGGCTCCACACCGTGCCTGATTGTCCCCTGGGTTTGGGGAAGGCTGAGTGGCAGGTGGCGCACTTTCCCCTCCTCGGTTAAGGCAAGCCGTGGGCAGCCTGCCTAATTCTCCGGCAGTGGCGAGGAACAGTCACCACAGAAGGGTTATAGACCGTGAGAGAGAGAGACAAAGAGAAAGGTCTTCCTTCCATTGGTTCACCCTGCAAATGGCCACCATAGCTGGAGCTGCGCCAACCTGAAGACAGGAGCCAGGTGACCCTTTCTGGTCTCCCACATGGGTGCAGGAGCCCAAGCACCGGGGCCATTCTCCACTGCCCTCCCGGGCCATAGCAGAGAGCTGTACTGGAAGAGAAGCAACTGGGACTAGAACCAGTGCCCATGTGGGATGCCAGTCCTGCAGGTGGAAGATTAACCCAGTGTGCCACAGTGCTGGTCCCAGGACTTGGGTTTTCATCCACTGCTTTCCCAGTCCATAGCAGAGAGCTAGATCAGAAGTGGAGCAGGTAGGACTCAATTTGGTGTCCATGTGAGACGCCCACACTGCAGCAGGAAGCTTTACTCACTACCCCACAGTGATGGCCCTGGCACTGATTATTTTTTTTTTTTACAGAATTGGTAACAAATGAATATTTTAATTAGCCTAACAATAGTTTCTGTTTAACCTGAGGGATTGGTAGAGTTGTGTGTGCTCTTTCAGGGCCTTGCTGCTCTTCCCATGTGTAAAGCCTATATTCCCCCATAGGGCGGGTACTTTATTTCTGTTGCCCAGCTAATATGCCCATTTGTCTCTATGCCTTTCCTTCATGATCTTGCTAGCACAATGGAATCTAGGGAGAATCTAGACTATTTGTCTCACCACTCTCTCTGAATAATTTCTCTTGCAGATAAGATCCTGGAGAAATCTTCATGTACCCAAGACTAACAAAAAAGAATATGTTGCCAGTAAGTTGTTTATTCCTCAGCTTCTTTCACATTGTATTTATTTTTGACAGGCAGAGTTAGAAACAGGCAGAGAGAGAGAGAAAGGTTTTTCTTCCATTGGTTTACCCCCCAAATGGTCGCTACGGCTGGCACGCTGTGCCAATCCGAAACCAGGAGCCAGATACTTCCTGCTGGTCTCCCATACATGTGCGGGGCCCAAGGACTTGGGCCATCCTCCACTGCCTTCCCAGGCCACAGCAGAGAGCTGGACTGAAAGAGGAGCAAGCGGGACAGAATCTGGCACCCCAACCGGGACTAGAACCCAGGGTACCAGCACCGCAGGCAGAGGATTACCCTAGTGAGCTGCGGTTCCGGCCTACATTGTATTTTAAGATGTTTATAAGATTTAGTTAGGTTGGAAAAGCATAAAAAATATAATTCAGAATCAGGACAAATTGAGCATGGCTGCAAGATTTAAAGCCATCTGTGCTGAATGCACATTGGTTTCAATTTTTGTTATTGTCAAAGCTTCAAGATGTTTTACATGGTTCTAGTGGAAACTTACAGAAGAATCGAAGAGCTGGCGCCGTGGTACAGCAGGTTAAGGCACTGGCCTGAAGCGCCGGTATCCCATATGGGCACTAATTCTACTCCTGGATGTTCCTCTTCCAATCCAGCTCTCAGCTATAGCCTAGGATAGCAGTAGAAGATGGAAGCTGAGGGGGACCGCCGGCTCCAAAACCCAAAACGCGCTGCGGCCTCCAGGGAGGGACACAGGGGACACAAGTGGCTGTGTGGCTTGCAGTGCCCGACCAGAGGGAGGAAGGGAGGGAGGGAAGGAGGAAGGGAGGCTGGCTACTAAGGCGCAGCCGCCACCAGCCCTTCGGGGAACTGGCAGCGGAGGCATGGGAAGTGGAGGCTGCCCACTCAGACATCCCGTTCCCTGGGGCGGCAGCGGGGCTGCAGAGACGGGCGCGCCCGCGGGTCTTGGGGGCTTCTTGCCTGTGTGCAGGGCTTCTACGCACAAGGTGGCACCTCATCCCGGCCCAAGGGTGGTGGCAGGAACCCAGGTGGCGCTCGGGGACTCAGCAGGGCCTGCCCCCGGGGCCTGCCCGCAACACCTGATTGCCCGCGGGCGTGTCCGTCCACCCTCAACAAGTTCTGCTGGGACAGCCCTGACCGAGCTCCAAGCTCCTCGCCCTTGGACCGCCCCAGTGGGCTTCAGGAGTGGGTGTGTGCCAGCAGCAGCCCTCCCCAGTCAACCACCGTGCGTCGGCCCCACCCGACAAGCCCCTAGGGCGGGCGGGGCTTCCCGGGGGGCCTATTTGCAATGCCGGGAAGCGCGGGGCAGTTCGTGTGTGTGGCCCGGGGACACCCGCAGGTGTGTGTGCTCCCCCCGTGGCCGGCCGAGGCGGCTAGCCAGCACCTGGGGGCTGTTGGCAGCGCCCCTGGGCAGCCTCCTAGAGCCAGGGGTCTGGCAGGCTCCGGGGGCAAATGGACTACGGAAGCCGAGAGGGGCCCATCCGCGCCAAAACCCAAAACGCACTGCGGCCTCCAGGGAGGGACACAGGGGACACAAGTGGCTGTGTGGCTTGCAGTGCCCGACCAGAGGGAGGGAGGTTGGCTGGCTGCTGAGGCGCAGCAGGTGTCAGCCCTTCGGGAAGTGCCCGTGGATGCTTCGGGAATGGGGCCTGCCAACAAAGAACCCCCGTTCCCTGTGGCTGCATCCGGCCAGGGGGCTCCAGGGTCGGGTGCGCCGTGGGCCTGGGGGGCTTCTTGCCTGTGTGCAGGGCTTCTACGCACAAGGTGGCACCTCATCCCGGCCCAAGGGTGGTGGCAGGAACCCAGGTGGCGCTCGGGGACTCAGCAGGGCCTGCCCCCGGGGCCTGCCCGCAACACCTGATTGCCCGCGGGCGTGTCCGTCCACCCTCAAAAAGTTCTGCTGGGACAGCCCTGACCGAGCTCCGAGCTCCTCGCCCTTGGACCGCCCCAGTGGGCTTCAGGAGTGGGTGTGTGCCAGCAGCAGCCCTCCCCAGTCAACCACCGTGCGTCGGCCCCACCCGACAACCCCTAGGGCGGGCGGGGCTTCCCGGGGGGCCTATTTGCAACGCCGGGAAGCGCGGGGCAGTTCGTGTGTGCGGCCCGGGGACACCCGCAGGTGTGTGTGCTCCCCCCGTGGCCGGCCGAGGCGGCTAGCCAGCACCTGGGGGCTGTTGGCAGCGCCCCTGGGCAGCCTCCTAGAGCCAGGGGTCTGGCAGGCTCCGGGGGCAAATGGACTACGGAAGCCGAGAGGGGCCCGTCCGCGCCAAAACCCAAAACGCGCTGCGGCCTCCAGGGAGGGACACAGGGGACACAAGTGGCTGTGTGGCTTGCAGTGCCCGACCAGAGGGAGGGAGGTTGGCTGGCTGCTGAGGCGCAGCAGGTGTCAGCCCTTCGGGAAGTGCCCGTGGATGCTTCGGGAATGGGGCCTGCCAACTCAGAACCCCCGTTCCCTGTGGCTGCATCCGGCCAGGGGGCTCCAGGGTCGGGTGCGCCGCGGGCCTGGGGGGCTTCTTGCCTGTGTGCAGGGCTTCTACGCACAAGGTGGCACCTCATCCCGGCCCAAGGGTGGTGGCAGGAACCCAGGTGGCGCTCGGGGACTCAGCAGGGCCTGCCCCCGGGGCCTGCCCGCAACACCTGATTGCCCGCGGGCGTGTCCGTCCACCCTCAAAAAGTTCTGCTGGGACAGCCCTGACCGAGCTCCGAGCTCCTCGCCCTTGGACCGCCCCAGTGGGCTTCAGGAGTGGGTGTGTGCCAGCAGCAGCCCTCCCCAGTCAACCACCGTGCGTCGGCCCCACCCGACAAGCCCCTAGGGCGGGCGGGGCTTCCCGGGGGGCCTATTTGCAACGCCGGGAAGCGCGGGGCAGTTCGTGTGTGCGGCCCGGGGACACCCGCAGGTGTGTGTGCTCCCCCCGTGGCCGGCCGAGGCGGCTAGCCAGCACCTGGGGGCTGTTGGCAGCGCCCCTGGGCAGCCTCCTAGAGCCAGGGGTCTGGCAGGCTCCGGGGGCAAATGGACTACGGAAGCCGAGAGGGGCCCGTCCGCGCCAAAACCCAAAACGCGCTGCGGCCTCCAGGGAGGGACACAGGGGACACAAGTGGCTGTGTGGCTTGCAGTGCCCGACCAGAGGGAGGGAGGTTGGCTGGCTGCTGAGGCGCAGCAGGTGTCAGCCCTTCGGGAAGTGCCCGTGGATGCTTCGGGAATGGGGCCTGCCAACTCAGAACCCCCGTTCCCTGTGGCTGCAGCCGGCCAGGGGGCTCCAGGGTCGGGTGCGCCGCGGGCCTGGGGGGCTTCTTGCCTGTGTGCAGGGCTTCTACGCACAAGGTGGCACCTCATCCCGGCCCAAGGGTGGTGGCAGGAACCCAGGTGGCGCTCGGGGACTCAGCAGGGCCTGCCCCCGGGGCCTGCCCGCAACACCTGATTGCCCGCGGGCGTGTCCGTCCACCCTCAAAAAGTTCTGCTGGGACAGCCCTGACCGAGCTCCGAGCTCCTCGCCCTTGGACCACCCCAGTGGGCTTCAGGAGTGGGTGTGTGCCAGCAGCAGCCCTCCCCAGTCAACCACCTTGTGTCGGCCCCACCCGACAACCCCTAGGGCGGGCGGGGCTTCCCGGGGGGCCTATTTGCAACGCCGGGAAGCGCGGGGCAGTTCGTCTGTGCGGCCCGAGGACACCCGCAGGTGTGTGTGCTCCCCGCGTGGCCGGCCGAGGCGGCTAGCCAGCACCTGGGGGCTGTTGGCAGCGCCCCTGGGCAGCCTCCTAGAGCCAGGGGTCTGGCAGGCTCCGGGGGCAAATGGACTACGGAAGCCGAGAGGGGCCCGTCCGCGCCAAAACCCAAAACGCGCTGCGGCCTCCAGGGAGGGACACAGGGGACACAAGTGGCTGTGTGGCTTGCAGTGCCCGACCAGAGGGAGGGAGGTTGGCTGGCTGCTGAGGCGCAGCAGGTGTCAGCCCTTCGGGAAGTGCCCATGGATGCTTCGGGAATGGAGCCTGCCAACTCAGAACCCCCGTTCCCTGTGGCTGCATCCGGCCAGGGGGCTCCAGGGTCGGGTGCACCGCGGGCCTGGGGGGCTTCTTGCCTGTGTGCAGGGCTTCTACGCACAAGGTGGCACCTCATCCCGGCCCTAGGGTGGTGGCAGGAACCCAGGTGGCGCTCGGGGACTCAGCAGGGCCTGCCCCCGGGGCCTGCCCGCAACACCTGATTGCCCGCGGGCGTGTCCGTCCACCCTCAAAAAGTTCTGCTGGGACAGCCCTGACCGAGCTCCGAGCTCCTCGCCCTTGGACCGCCCCAGTGGGCTTCAGGAGTGGGTGTGTGCCAGCAGCAGCCCTCCCCAGTCAACTACCGTGCGTCGGCCCCACCCGACAAGCCCCTAGGGCGGGCGGGGCTTCCCGGGGGGCCTATTTGCAACGCCGGGAAGCGCGGGGCAGTTCGTGTGTGCGGCCCGGGGACACCCGCAGGTGTGTGTGCTCCCCGCGTGGCCGGCCGAGGCGGCTAGCCAGCACCTGGGGGCTGTTGGCAGCGCCCCTGGGCAGCCTCCTAGAGCCAGGGGTCTGGCAGGCTCCGGGGGCAAATGGACTACGGAAGCCGAGAGGGGCCCGTCCGCGCCAAAACCCAAAACGCGCTGCGGCCTCCAGGGAGGGACACAGGGGACACAAGTGGCTGTGTGGCTTGCAGTGCCCGACCAGAGGGAGGGAGGTTGGCTGGCTGCTGAGGCGCAGCAGGTGTCAGCCCTTCGGGAAGTGCCCGTGGATGCTTCGGGAATGGGGCCTGCCAACTCAGAACCCCCGTTCCCTGTGGCTGCATCCGGCCAGGGGGCTCCAGGGTCGGGTGCGCCGTGGGCCTGGGGGGCTTCTTGCCTGTGTGCAGGGCTTCTACGCACAAGGTGGCACCTCATCCCGGCCCAAGGGTGGTGGCAGGAACCCAGGTGGCGCTCGGGGACTCAGCAGGGCCTGCCCCCGGGGCCTGCCCGCAACACCTGATTGCCCGCGGGCGTGTCCGTCCACCCTCAAAAAGTTCTGCTGGGACAGCCCTGACCGAGCTCCGAGCTCCTCGCCCTTGGACCGCCCCAGTGGGCTTCAGGAGTGGGTGTGTGCCAGCAGCAGCCCTCCCCAGTCAACCACCTTGTGTCGGCCCCACCCGACAAGCCCTTAGGGCGGGCGGGGCTTCCCGGGGGGCCTATTTGCAACGCCGGGAAGCGCGGGGCAGTTCGTGTGTGCGGCCCGAGGACACCCGCAGGTGTGTGTGCTCCCCGCGTGGCCGGCCGAGGCGGCTAGCCAGCACCTGGGGGCTGTTGGCAGCGCCCCTGGGCAGCCTCCTAGAGCCAGGGGTCTGGCAGGCTCCGGGGGCAAATGGACTACGGAAGCCGAGAGGGGCCCGTCCGCGCCAAAACCCAAAACGCGCTGCGGCCTCCAGGGAGGGACACAGGGGACACAAGTGGCTGTGTGGCTTGCAGTGCCCGACCAGAGGGAGGGAGGTTGGCTGGCTGCTGAGGCGCAGCAGGTGTCAGCCCTTCGGGAAGTGCCCGTGGATGCTTCGGGAATGGGGCCTGCCAACTCAGAACCCCCGTTCCCTGTGGCTGCAGCCGGCCAGGGGGCTTCAGGGTCGGGTGCGCCGCGGGCCTGGGGGGCTTCTTGCCTGTGTGCAGGGCTTCTACGCACAAGGTGGCACCTCATCCCGGCCCTAGGGTGGTGGCAGGAACCCAGGTGGCGCTCGGGGACTCAGCAGGGCCTGCCCCCGGGGCCTGCCCGCAACACCTGATTGCCCGCGGGCGTGTCCGTCCACCCTCAAAAAGTTCTGCTGGGACAGCCCTGACCGAGCTCCGAGCTCCTCGCCATTGGAAGGCCCCAGTGGGCTTCAGGAGTGGGTGTGTGCCAGCAGCAGCCCTCCCCAGTCAACCACCTTGTGTCGGCCCCACCCGACAAGCCCCTAGGGGGGGCGGGGCTTCCCGGGGGGCCTATTTGCAACGCCGGGAAGCGCGGGGCAGTTCGTCTGTGCGGCCCGAGGACACCCGCAGGTGTGTGTGCTCCCCGCGTGGCCGGCCGAGGCGGCTAGCCAGCACCTGGGGGCTGTTGGCAGCGCCCCTGGGCAGCCTCCTAGAGCCAGGGGTCTGGCAGGCTCCGGGGGCAAATGGACTACGGAAGCCGAGAGGGGCCCGTCCGCGCCAAAACCCAAAACGCGCTGCGGCCTCCAGGGAGGGACACAGGGGACACAAGTGGCTGTGTGGCTTGCAGTGCCCGACCAGAGGGAGGGAGGTTGGCTGGCTGCTGAGGCGCAGCAGGTGTCAGCCCTTCGGGAAGTGCCCATGGATGCTTCGGGAATGGAGCCTGCCAACTCAGAACCCCCGTTCCCTGTGGCTGCATCCGGCCAGGGGGCTCCAGGGTCGGGTGCACCGCGGGCCTGGGGGGCTTCTTGCCTGTGTGCAGGGCTTCTACGCACAAGGTGGCACCTCATCCCGGCCCTAGGGTGGTGGCAGGAACCCAGGTGGCGCTCGGGGACTCAGCAGGGCCTGCCCCCGGGGCCTGCCCGCAACACCTGATTGCCCGCCGTCCTGTCCGTCCACCCTCAAAAAGTTCTGCTGGGACAGCCCTGACCGAGCTCCGAGCTCCTCGCCCTTGGACCGCCCCAGTGGGCTTCAGGAGTGGGTGTGTGGCAGCAGCAGCCCTCCCCAGTCAACCACCGTGCGTCGGCCCCACCCGACAAGCCCCTAGGGCGGGCGGGGCTTCCCGGGGGGCCTATTTGCAACGCCGGGAAGCGCGGGGCAGTTCGTGTGTGCGGCCCGGGGACACCCGCAGGTGTGTGTGCTCCCCCCGTGGCCGGCCGAGGCGGCTAGCCAGCACCTGGGGGCTGTTGGCAGCGCCCCTGGGCAGCCTCCTAGAGCCAGGGGTCTGGCAGGCTCCGGGGGCAAATGGACTACGGAAGCCGAGAGGGGCCCGTCCGCGCCAAAACCCAAAACGCGCTGGGGCCTCCAGGGAGGGACACAGGGGACACAAGTGGCTGTGTGGCTTGCAGTGCCCGACCAGAGGGAGGGAGGTTGGCTGGCTGCTGAGGCGCAGCAAGTGTCAGCCCTTCGGGAAGTGCCCGTGGATGCTTCGGGAATGGGGCCTGCCAACTCAGAACCCCCGTTCCCTGTGGCTGCATCCGGCCAGGGGGCTCCAGGGTCGGGTGCGCCGCGGGCCTGGGGGGCTTCTGGCCTGTGTGCAGGGCTTCTACGCACAAGGTGGCACCTCATCCCGGCCCAAGGGTGGTGGCAGGAACCCAGGTGGCGCTCGGGGACTCAGCAGGGCCTGCCCCCGGGGCCTGCCCGCAACACCTGATTGCCCGCGGGCGTGTCCGTCCACCCTCAAAATGTTCTGCTGGGACAGCCCTGACCGAGCTCCGAGCTCCTCGCCCTTGGACCGCCCCAGTGGGCTTCAGGAGTGGGTGTGTGCCAGCAGCAGCCCTCCCCAGTCAACCACCGTGCGTCGGCCCCACCCGACAAGCCCCTAGGGCGGGCGGGGCTTCCCGGGGGGCCTATTTGCAACGCCGGGAAGCGCGGGGCAGTTCGTGTGTGCGGCCCGGGGACACCCGCAGGTGTGTGTGCTCCCCCCGTGGCCGGCCGAGGCGGCTAGCCAGCACCTGGGGGCTGTTGGCAGCGCCCCTGGGCAGCCTCCTAGAGCCAGGGGTCTGGCAGGCTCCGGGGGCAAATGGACTACGGAAGCCGAGAGGGGCCCGTCCGCGCCAAAACCCAAAACGCGCTGCGGCCTCCAGGGAGGGACACAGGGGACACAAGTGGCTGTGTGGCTTGCAGTGCCCGACCAGAGGGAGGGAGGTTGGCTGGCTGCTGAGGCGCAGCAGGTGTCAGCCCTTCGGGAAGTGCCCGTGGATGCTTCGGGAATGGGGCCTGCCAACTCAGAACCCCCGTTCCCTGTGGCTGCATCCGGCCAGGGGGCTCCAGGGTCGGGTGCGCCGCGGGCCTGGGGGACTTCTTGCCTGTGTGCAGGGCTTCTACGCACAAGGTGGCACCTCATCCCGGCCCTAGGGTGGTGGCAGGAACCCAGGTGGCGCTCGGGGACTCAGCAGGGCCTGCCCCCGGGGCCTGCCCGCAACACCTGATTGCCCGCGGGCGTGTCCGTCCACCCTCAAAAAGTTCTGCTGGGACAGCCCTGACCGAGCTCCGAGCTCCTCGCACTTGGACCGCCCCAGTGGGCTTCAGGAGTGGGTGTGTGCCAGCAGCAGCCCTCCCCAGTCAACCACCGTGCGTCGGCCCCACCCGACAAGCCCCTAGGGCGGGCGGGGCTTCCCGGGGGGCCTATTTGCAACGCCGGGAAGCGCGGGGCAGTTCGTGTGTGCGGCCCGGGGACACCCGCAGGTGTGTGTGCTCCCCCCGTGGCCGGCCGAGGCGGCTAGCCAGCACCTGGGGGCTGTTGGCAGCGCCCCTGGGCAGCCTCCTAGAGCCAGGGGTCTGGCAGGCTCCGGGGGCAAATGGACTACGGAAGCCGAAAGGGGCCCGTCCGCGCCAAAACCCAAAACGCGCTGCGGCCTCCAGGGAGGGACACAGGGGACACAAGTGGCTGTGTGGCTTGCAGTGCCCGACCAGAGGGAGGGAGGTTGGCTGGCTGCTGAGGCGCAGCAGGTGTCAGCCCTTCGGGAAGTGCCCGTGGATGCTTCGGGAATGGGGCCTGCCAACTCAGAACCCCCGTTCCCTGTGGCTGCATCCGGCCAGGGGGCTCCAGGGTCGGGTGCGCCGCGGGCCTGGGGGGCTTCTTGCCTGTGTGCAGGGCTTCTACGCACAAGGTGGCACCTCATCCCGGCCCTAGGGTGGTGGCAGGAACCCAGGTGGCGCTCGGGGACTCAGCAGGGCCTGCCCCCGGGGCCTACCCGCAACACCTGATTGCCCGCGGGCGTGTCCGTCCACCCTCAAACAGTTCTGCTGGGACAGCCCTGACCGAGCTCCGAGCTCCTCGCCCTTGGACCGCCCCAGTGGGCTTCAGGAGTGGGTGTGTGCCAGCAGCAGCCCTCCCCAGTCAACCACCGTGCGTCGGCCCCACCCGACAAGCCCCTAGGGCGGGCGGGGCTTCCCGGGGGGCCTATTTGCAACGCCAGGAAGCGCGGGGCAGTTCGTGTGTGCGGCCCGGGGACACCCGCAGGTGTGTGTGCTCCCCCCGTGGCCGGCCGAGGCGGCTAGCCAGCACCTGGGGGCTGTTGGCAGCGCCCCTGGGCAGCCTCCTAGAGCCAGGGGTCTGGCAGGCTCCGGGGGCAAATGGACTACGGAAGCCGAGAGGGGCCCGTCCGCGCCAAAACCCAAAACGCGCTGCGGCCTCCAGGGAGGGACACAGGGGACACAAGTGGCTGTGTGGCTTGCAGTGCCCGACCAGAGGGAGGGAGGTTGGCTGGCTGCTGAGGCGCAGCAGGTGTCAGCCCTTCGGGAAGTGCCCGTGGATGCTTCGGGAATGGGGCCTGCCAACTCAGAACCCCCGTTCCCTGTGGCTGCATCCGGCCAGGGGGCTCCAGGGTCGGGTGCGCCGCGGGCCTGGGGGGCTTCTTGCCTGTGTGCAGGGCTTCTACGCACAAGGTGGCACCTCATCCCGGCCCAAGGGTGGTGGCAGGAACCCAGGTGGCGCTCGGGGACTCAGCAGGGCCTGCCCCCGGGGCCTGCCCGCAACACCTGATTGCCCGCGGGCGTGTCCGTCCACCCTCAACAAGTTCTGCTGGGACAGCCCTGACCGAGCTCCGAGCTCCTCGCCCTTGGACCGCCCCAGTGGGCTTCAGGAGTGGGTGTGTGCCAGCAGCAGCCCTCCCCAGTCAACCACCGTGCATCGGCCCCACCCGACAAGCCCCTAGGGCGGGCGGGGCTTCCTGGGGGGCCTATTTGCAACACCGGGAAGCGCGGGGCAGTTCGTGTGTGCGGCCCGGGGACACCCGCAGGTGTGTGTGCTCCCCCCGTGGCCGGCCGAGGCGGCTAGCCAGCACCTGGGGGCTGTTGGCAGCGCCCCTGGGCAGCCTCCTAGAGCCAGGGGTCTGGCAGGCTCCGGGGGCAAATGGACTACGGAAGCCGAGAGGGGCCCGTCCGCGCCAAAACCCAAAACGCGCTGGGGCCTCCAGGGAGGGACACAGGGGACACAAGTGGCTGTGTGGCTTGCAGTGCCCGACCAGAGGGAGGGAGGTTGGCTGGCTGCTGAGGCGCAGCAGGTGTCAGCACTTCGGGAAGTGCCCGTGGATGCTTCGGGAATGGGGCCTGCCAACTCAGAACCCCCGTTCCCTGTGGCTGCATCCGGCCAGGGGGCTCCAGGGTCGGGTGCGCCGCGGGCCTGGGGGGCTTCTTGCCTGTGTGCAGGGCTTCTACGCACAAGGTGGCACCTCATCCCGGCCCTAGGGTGGTGGCAGGAACCCAGGTGGCGCTCGGGGACTCAGCAGGGCCTGCCCCCGGGGCCTACCCGCAACACCTGATTGCCCGCGGGCGTGTCCGTCCACCCTCAAACAGTTCTGCTGGGACAGCCCTGACCGAGCTCCGAGCTCCTCGCCCTTGGACCGCCCCAGTGGGCTTCAGGAGTGGGTGTGTGCCAGCAGCAGCCCTCCCCAGTCAACCACCGTGCGTCGGCCCCACCCGACAAGCCCCTAGGGCGGGCGGGGCTTCCCGGGGGGCCTATTTGCAACGCCGGGAAGCGCGGGGCAGTTCGTGTGTGCGGCCCGGGGACACCCGCAGGTGTGTGTGCTCCCCCCGTGGCCGGCCGAGGCGGCTAGCCAGCACCTGGGGGCTGTTGGCAGCGCCCCTGGGCAGCCTCCTAGAGCCAGGGGTCTGGCAGGCTCCGGGGGCAAATGGACTACGGAAGCCGAGAGGGGCCCGTCCGCGCCAAAACCCAAAACGCGCTGCGGCCTCCAGGGAGGGACACAGGGGACACAAGTGGCTGTGTGGCTTGCAGTGCCCGACCAGAGGGAGGGAGGTTGGCTGGCTGCTGAGGCGCAGCAGGTGTCAGCCCTTCGGGAAGTGCCCGTGGATGCTTCGGGAATGGGGCCTGCCAACTCAGAACCCCCGTTCCCTGTGGCTGCATCCGGCCAGGGGGCTCCAGGGTCGGGTGCGCCGCGGGCCTGGGGGGCTTCTTGCCTGTGTGCAGGGCTTCTACGCACAAGGTGGCACCTCATCCCGGCCCAAGGGTGGTGGCAGGAACCCAGGTGGCGCTCGGGGACTCAGCAGGGCCTGCCCCCGGGGCCTGCCCGCAACACCTGATTGCCCGCGGGCGTGTCCGTCCACCCTCAAAAAGTTCTGCTGGGACAGCCCTGACCGAGCTCCGAGCTCCTCGCCCTTGGACCGCCCCAGTGGGCTTCAGGAGTGGGTGTGTGCCAGCAGCAGCCCTCCCCAGTCAACCACCGTGCGTCGGCCCCACCCGACAAGCCCCTAGGGCGGGCGGGGCTTCCCGGGGGGCCTATTTGCAACGCCGGGAAGCGCGGGGCAGTTCGTGTGTGCGGCCCGGGGACACCCGCAGGTGTGTGTGCTCCCCCCGTGGCCGGCCGAGGCGGCTAGCCAGCACCTGGGGGCTGTTGGCAGCGCCCCTGGGCAGCCTCCTAGAGCCAGGGGTCTGGCAGGCTCCGGGGGCAAATGGACTACGGAAGCCGAGAGGGGCCCGTCCGCGCCAAAACCCAAAACGCGCTGCGGCCTCCAGGGAGGGACACAGGGGACACAAGTGGCTGTGTGGCTTGCAGTGCCCGACCAGAGGGAGGGAGGTTGGCTGGCTGCTGAGGCGCAGCAGGTGTCAGCCCTTCGGGAAGTGCCCGTGGATGCTTCGGGAATGGGGCCTGCCAACTCAGAACCCCCGTTCCCTGTGGCTGCAGCCGGCCAGGGGGCTCCAGGGTCGGGTGCGCCGCGGGCCTGGGGGGCTTCTTGCCTGTGTGCAGGGCTTCTACGCACAAGGTGGCACCTCATCCCGGCCCAAGGGTGGTGGCAGGAACCCAGGTGGCGCTCGGGGACTCAGCAGGGCCTGCCCCCGGGGCCTGCCCGCAACACCTGATTGCCCGCGGGCGTGTCCGTCCACCCTCAAAAAGTTCTGCTGGGACAGCCCTGACCGAGCTCCGAGCTCCTCGCCCTTGGACCACCCCAGTGGGCTTCAGGAGTGGGTGTGTGCCAGCAGCAGCCCTCCCCAGTCAACCACCTTGTGTCGGCCCCACCCGACAACCCCTAGGGCGGGCGGGGCTTCCCGGGGGGCCTATTTGCAACGCCGGGAAGCGCGGGGCAGTTCGTCTGTGCGGCCCGAGGACACCCGCAGGTGTGTGTGCTCCCCGCGTGGCCGGCCGAGGCGGCTAGCCAGCACCTGGGGGCTGTTGGCAGCGCCCCTGGGCAGCCTCCTAGAGCCAGGGGTCTGGCAGGCTCCGGGGGCAAATGGACTACGGAAGCCGAGAGGGGCCCGTCCGCGCCAAAACCCAAAACGCGCTGCGGCCTCCAGGGAGGGACACAGGGGACACAAGTGGCTGTGTGGCTTGCAGTGCCCGACCAGAGGGAGGGAGGTTGGCTGGCTGCTGAGGCGCAGCAGGTGTCAGCCCTTCGGGAAGTGCCCGTGGATGCTTCGGGAATGGGGCCTGCCAACTCAGAACCCCCGTTCCCTGTGGCTGCATCCGGCCAGGGGGCTCCAGGGTCGGGTGCGCCGCGGGCCTGGGGGGCTTCTTGCCTGTGTGCAGGGCTTCTACGCACAAGGTGGCACCTCATCCCGGCCCAAGGGTGGTGGCAGGAACCCAGGTGGCGCTCGGGGACTCAGCAGGGCCTGCCCCCGGGGCCTGCCCGCAACACCTGATTGCCCGCGGGCGTGTCCGTCCACCCTCAAAAAGTTCTGCTGGGACAGCCCTGACCGAGCTCCGAGCTCCTCGCCCTTGGACCGCCCCAGTGGGCTTCAGGAGTGGGTGTGTGCCAGCAGCAGCCCTCCCCAGTCAACTACCGTGCGTCGGCCCCACCCGACAAGCCCCTAGGGCGGGCGGGGCTTCCCGGGGGGCCTATTTGCAACGCCGGGAAGCGCGGGGCAGTTCGTGTGTGCGGCCCGGGGACACCCGCAGGTGTGTGTGCTCCCCGCGTGGCCGGCCGAGGCGGCTAGCCAGCACCTGGGGGCTGTTGGCAGCGCCCCTGGGCAGCCTCCTAGAGCCAGGGGTCTGGCAGGCTCCGGGGGCAAATGGACTACGGAAGCCGAGAGGGGCCCGTCCGCGCCAAAACCCAAAACGCGCTGCGGCCTCCAGGGAGGGACACAGGGGACACAAGTGGCTGTGTGGCTTGCAGTGCCCGACCAGAGGGAGGGAGGTTGGCTGGCTGCTGAGGCGCAGCAGGTGTCAGCCCTTCGGGAAGTGCCCGTGGATGCTTCGGGAATGGGGCCTGCCAACTCAGAACCCCCGTTCCCTGTGGCTGCATCCGGCCAGGGGGCTCCAGGGTCGGGTGCGCCGTGGGCCTGGGGGGCTTCTTGCCTGTGTGCAGGGCTTCTACGCACAAGGTGGCACCTCATCCCGGCCCAAGGGTGGTGGCAGGAACCCAGGTGGCGCTCGGGGACTCAGCAGGGCCTGCCCCCGGGGCCTGCCCGCAACACCTGATTGCCCGCGGGCGTGTCCGTCCACCCTCAAAAAGTTCTGCTGGGACAGCCCTGACCGAGCTCCGAGCTCCTCGCCCTTGGACCGCCCCAGTGGGCTTCAGGAGTGGGTGTGTGCCAGCAGCAGCCCTCCCCAGTCAACCACCTTGTGTCGGCCCCACCCGACAAGCCCTTAGGGCGGGCGGGGCTTCCCGGGGGGCCTATTTGCAACGCCGGGAAGCGCGGGGCAGTTCGTGTGTGCGGCCCGAGGACACCCGCAGGTGTGTGTGCTCCCCGCGTGGCCGGCCGAGGCGGCTAGCCAGCACCTGGGGGCTGTTGGCAGCGCCCCTGGGCAGCCTCCTAGAGCCAGGGGTCTGGCAGGCTCCGGGGGCAAATGGACTACGGAAGCCGAGAGGGGCCCGTCCGCGCCAAAACCCAAAACGCGCTGCGGCCTCCAGGGAGGGACACAGGGGACACAAGTGGCTGTGTGGCTTGCAGTGCCCGACCAGAGGGAGGGAGGTTGGCTGGCTGCTGAGGCGCAGCAGGTGTCAGCCCTTCGGGAAGTGCCCGTGGATGCTTCGGGAATGGGGCCTGCCAACTCAGAACCCCCGTTCCCTGTGGCTGCAGCCGGCCAGGGGGCTTCAGGGTCGGGTGCGCCGCGGGCCTGGGGGGCTTCTTGCCTGTGTGCAGGGCTTCTACGCACAAGGTGGCACCTCATCCCGGCCCTAGGGTGGTGGCAGGAACCCAGGTGGCGCTCGGGGACTCAGCAGGGCCTGCCCCCGGGGCCTGCCCGCAACACCTGATTGCCCGCGGGCGTGTCCGTCCACCCTCAAAAAGTTCTGCTGGGACAGCCCTGACCGAGCTCCGAGCTCCTCGCCATTGGAAGGCCCCAGTGGGCTTCAGGAGTGGGTGTGTGCCAGCAGCAGCCCTCCCCAGTCAACCACCTTGTGTCGGCCCCACCCGACAAGCCCCTAGGGGGGGCGGGGCTTCCCGGGGGGCCTATTTGCAACGCCGGGAAGCGCGGGGCAGTTCGTCTGTGCGGCCCGAGGACACCCGCAGGTGTGTGTGCTCCCCGCGTGGCCGGCCGAGGCGGCTAGCCAGCACCTGGGGGCTGTTGGCAGCGCCCCTGGGCAGCCTCCTAGAGCCAGGGGTCTGGCAGGCTCCGGGGGCAAATGGACTACGGAAGCCGAGAGGGGCCCGTCCGCGCCAAAACCCAAAACGCGCTGCGGCCTCCAGGGAGGGACACAGGGGACACAAGTGGCTGTGTGGCTTGCAGTGCCCGACCAGAGGGAGGGAGGTTGGCTGGCTGCTGAGGCGCAGCAGGTGTCAGCCCTTCGGGAAGTGCCCATGGATGCTTCGGGAATGGAGCCTGCCAACTCAGAACCCCCGTTCCCTGTGGCTGCATCCGGCCAGGGGGCTCCAGGGTCGGGTGCACCGCGGGCCTGGGGGGCTTCTTGCCTGTGTGCAGGGCTTCTACGCACAAGGTGGCACCTCATCCCGGCCCTAGGGTGGTGGCAGGAACCCAGGTGGCGCTCGGGGACTCAGCAGGGCCTGCCCCCGGGGCCTGCCCGCAACACCTGATTGCCCGCCGTCCTGTCCGTCCACCCTCAAAAAGTTCTGCTGGGACAGCCCTGACCGAGCTCCGAGCTCCTCGCCCTTGGACCGCCCCAGTGGGCTTCAGGAGTGGGTGTGTGCCAGCAGCAGCCCTCCCCAGTCAACCACCGTGCATCGGCCCCACCCGACAAGCCCCTAGGGCGGGCGGGGCTTCCCGGGGGGCCTATTTGCAACGCCGGGAAGCGCGGGGCAGTTCGTGTGTGCGGCCCGGGGACACCCGCAGGTGTGTGTGCTCCCCCCGTGGCCGGCCGAGGCGGCTAGCCAGCACCTGGGGGCTGTTGGCAGCGCCCCTGGGCAGCCTCCTAGAGCCAGGGGTCTGGCAGGCTCCGGGGGCAAATGGACTACGGAAGCCGAGAGGGGCCCGTCCGCGCCAAAACCCAAAACGCGCTGGGGCCTCCAGGGAGGGACACAGGGGACACAAGTGGCTGTGTGGCTTGCAGTGCCCGACCAGAGGGAGGGAGGTTGGCTGGCTGCTGAGGCGCAGCAAGTGTCAGCCCTTCGGGAAGTGCCCGTGGATGCTTCGGGAATGGGGCCTGCCAACTCAGAACCCCCGTTCCCTGTGGCTGCATCCGGCCAGGGGGCTCCAGGGTCGGGTGCGCCGCGGGCCTGGGGGGCTTCTGGCCTGTGTGCAGGGCTTCTACGCACAAGGTGGCACCTCATCCCGGCCCAAGGGTGGTGGCAGGAACCCAGGTGGCGCTCGGGGACTCAGCAGGGCCTGCCCCCGGGGCCTGCCCGCAACACCTGATTGCCCGCGGGCGTGTCCGTCCACCCTCAAAATGTTCTGCTGGGACAGCCCTGACCGAGCTCCGAGCTCCTCGCCCTTGGACCGCCCCAGTGGGCTTCAGGAGTGGGTGTGTGCCAGCAGCAGCCCTCCCCAGTCAACCACCGTGCGTCGGCCCCACCCGACAAGCCCCTAGGGCGGGCGGGGCTTCCCGGGGGGCCTATTTGCAACGCCGGGAAGCGCGGGGCAGTTCGTGTGTGCGGCCCGGGGACACCCGCAGGTGTGTGTGCTCCCCCCGTGGCCGGCCGAGGCGGCTAGCCAGCACCTGGGGGCTGTTGGCAGCGCCCCTGGGCAGCCTCCTAGAGCCAGGGGTCTGGCAGGCTCCGGGGGCAAATGGACTACGGAAGCCGAGAGGGGCCCGTCCGCGCCAAAACCCAAAACGCGCTGCGGCCTCCAGGGAGGGACACAGGGGACACAAGTGGCTGTGTGGCTTGCAGTGCCCGACCAGAGGGAGGGAGGTTGGCTGGCTGCTGAGGCGCAGCAGGTGTCAGCCCTTCGGGAAGTGCCCGTGGATGCTTCGGGAATGGGGCCTGCCAACTCAGAACCCCCGTTCCCTGTGGCTGCATCCGGCCAGGGGGCTCCAGGGTCGGGTGCGCCGCGGGCCTGGGGGACTTCTTGCCTGTGTGCAGGGCTTCTACGCACAAGGTGGCACCTCATCCCGGCCCTAGGGTGGTGGCAGGAACCCAGGTGGCGCTCGGGGACTCAGCAGGGCCTGCCCCCGGGGCCTGCCCGCAACACCTGATTGCCCGCGGGCGTGTCCGTCCACCCTCAAAAAGTTCTGCTGGGACAGCCCTGACCGAGCTCCGAGCTCCTCGCACTTGGACCGCCCCAGTGGGCTTCAGGAGTGGGTGTGTGCCAGCAGCAGCCCTCCCCAGTCAACCACCGTGCGTCGGCCCCACCCGACAAGCCCCTAGGGCGGGCGGGGCTTCCCGGGGGGCCTATTTGCAACGCCGGGAAGCGCGGGGCAGTTCGTGTGTGCGGCCCGGGGACACCCGCAGGTGTGTGTGCTCCCCCCGTGGCCGGCCGAGGCGGCTAGCCAGCACCTGGGGGCTGTTGGCAGCGCCCCTGGGCAGCCTCCTAGAGCCAGGGGTCTGGCAGGCTCCGGGGGCAAATGGACTACGGAAGCCGAAAGGGGCCCGTCCGCGCCAAAACCCAAAACGCGCTGCGGCCTCCAGGGAGGGACACAGGGGACACAAGTGGCTGTGTGGCTTGCAGTGCCCGACCAGAGGGAGGGAGGTTGGCTGGCTGCTGAGGCGCAGCAGGTGTCAGCCCTTCGGGAAGTGCCCGTGGATGCTTCGGGAATGGGGCCTGCCAACTCAGAACCCCCGTTCCCTGTGGCTGCATCCGGCCAGGGGGCTCCAGGGTCGGGTGCGCCGCGGGCCTGGGGGGCTTCTTGCCTGTGTGCAGGGCTTCTACGCACAAGGTGGCACCTCATCCCGGCCCTAGGGTGGTGGCAGGAACCCAGGTGGCGCTCGGGGACTCAGCAGGGCCTGCCCCCGGGGCCTACCCGCAACACCTGATTGCCCGCGGGCGTGTCCGTCCACCCTCAAACAGTTCTGCTGGGACAGCCCTGACCGAGCTCCGAGCTCCTCGCCCTTGGACCGCCCCAGTGGGCTTCAGGAGTGGGTGTGTGCCAGCAGCAGCCCTCCCCAGTCAACCACCGTGCGTCGGCCCCACCCGACAAGCCCCTAGGGCGGGCGGGGCTTCCCGGGGGGCCTATTTGCAACGCCAGGAAGCGCGGGGCAGTTCGTGTGTGCGGCCCGGGGACACCCGCAGGTGTGTGTGCTCCCCCCGTGGCCGGCCGAGGCGGCTAGCCAGCACCTGGGGGCTGTTGGCAGCGCCCCTGGGCAGCCTCCTAGAGCCAGGGGTCTGGCAGGCTCCGGGGGCAAATGGACTACGGAAGCCGAGAGGGGCCCGTCCGCGCCAAAACCCAAAACGCGCTGCGGCCTCCAGGGAGGGACACAGGGGACACAAGTGGCTGTGTGGCTTGCAGTGCCCGACCAGAGGGAGGGAGGTTGGCTGGCTGCTGAGGCGCAGCAGGTGTCAGCCCTTCGGGAAGTGCCCGTGGATGCTTCGGGAATGGGGCCTGCCAACTCAGAACCCCCGTTCCCTGTGGCTGCATCCGGCCAGGGGGCTCCAGGGTCGGGTGCGCCGCGGGCCTGGGGGGCTTCTTGCCTGTGTGCAGGGCTTCTACGCACAAGGTGGCACCTCATCCCGGCCCAAGGGTGGTGGCAGGAACCCAGGTGGCGCTCGGGGACTCAGCAGGGCCTGCCCCCGGGGCCTGCCCGCAACACCTGATTGCCCGCGGGCGTGTCCGTCCACCCTCAACAAGTTCTGCTGGGACAGCCCTGACCGAGCTCCGAGCTCCTCGCCCTTGGACCGCCCCAGTGGGCTTCAGGAGTGGGTGTGTGCCAGCAGCAGCCCTCCCCAGTCAACCACCGTGCATCGGCCCCACCCGACAAGCCCCTAGGGCGGGCGGGGCTTCCTGGGGGGCCTATTTGCAACACCGGGAAGCGCGGGGCAGTTCGTGTGTGCGGCCCGGGGACACCCGCAGGTGTGTGTGCTCCCCCCGTGGCCGGCCGAGGCGGCTAGCCAGCACCTGGGGGCTGTTGGCAGCGCCCCTGGGCAGCCTCCTAGAGCCAGGGGTCTGGCAGGCTCCGGGGGCAAATGGACTACGGAAGCCGAGAGGGGCCCGTCCGCGCCAAAACCCAAAACGCGCTGCGGCCTCCAGGGAGGGACACAGGGGACACAAGTGGCTGTGTGGCTTGCAGTGCCCGACCAGAGGGAGGGAGGTTGGCTGGCTGCTGAGGCGCAGCAGGTGTCAGCACTTCGGGAAGTGCCCGTGGATGCTTCGGGAATGGGGCCTGCCAACTCAGAACCCCCGTTCCCTGTGGCTGCATCCGGCCAGGGGGCTCCAGGGTCGGGTGCGCCGCGGGCCTGGGGGGCTTCTTGCCTGTGTGCAGGGCTTCTACGCACAAGGTGGCACCTCATCCCGGCCCTAGGGTGGTGGCAGGAACCCAGGTGGCGCTCGGGGACTCAGCAGGGCCTGCCCCCGGGGCCTACCCGCAACACCTGATTGCCCGCGGGCGTGTCCGTCCACCCTCAAACAGTTCTGCTGGGACAGCCCTGACCGAGCTCCGAGCTCCTCGCCCTTGGACCGCCCCAGTGGGCTTCAGGAGTGGGTGTGTGCCAGCAGCAGCCCTCCCCAGTCAACCACCGTGCGTCGGCCCCACCCGACAAGCCCCTAGGGCGGGCGGGGCTTCCCGGGGGGCCTATTTGCAACGCCGGGAAGCGCGGGGCAGTTCGTGTGTGCGGCCCGGGGACACCCGCAGGTGTGTGTGCTCCCCCCGTGGCCGGCCGAGGCGGCTAGCCAGCACCTGGGGGCTGTTGGCAGCGCCCCTGGGCAGCCTCCTAGAGCCAGGGGTCTGGCAGGCTCCGGGGGCAAATGGACTACGGAAGCCGAGAGGGGCCCGTCCGCGCCAAAACCCAAAACGCGCTGCGGCCTCCAGGGAGGGACACAGGGGACACAAGTGGCTGTGTGGCTTGCAGTGCCCGACCAGAGGGAGGGAGGTTGGCTGGCTGCTGAGGCGCAGCAGGTGTCAGCCCTTCGGGAAGTGCCCGTGGATGCTTCGGGAATGGGGCCTGCCAACTCAGAACCCCCGTTCCCTGTGGCTGCATCCGGCCAGGGGGCTCCAGGGTCGGGTGCGCCGCGGGCCTGGGGGGCTTCTTGCCTGTGTGCAGGGCTTCTACGCACAAGGTGGCACCTCATCCCGGCCCAAGGGTGGTGGCAGGAACCCAGGTGGCGCTCGGGGACTCAGCAGGGCCTGCCCCCGGGGCCTGCCCGCAACACCTGATTGCCCGCGGGCGTGTCCGTCCACCCTCAACAAGTTCTGCTGGGACAGCCCTGACCGAGCTCCGAGCTCCTCGCCCTTGGACCGCCCCAGTGGGCTTCAGGAGTGGGTGTGTGCCAGCAGCAGCCCTCCCCAGTCAACCACCGTGCGTCGGCCCCACCCGACAAGCCCCTAGGGCGGGCGGGGCTTCCCGGGGGGCCTATTTGCAACGCCAGGAAGCGCGGGGCAGTTCGTGTGTGCGGCCCGGGGACACCCGCAGGTGTGTGTGCTCCCCCCGTGGCCGGCCGAGGCGGCTAGCCAGCACCTGGGGGCTGTTGGCAGCGCCCCTGGGCAGCCTCCTAGAGCCAGGGGTCTGGCAGGCTCCGGGGGCAAATGGACTACGGAAGCCGAGAGGGGCCCGTCCGCGCCAAAACCCAAAACGCGCTGCGGCCTCCAGGGAGGGACACAGGGGACACAAGTGGCTGTGTGGCTTGCAGTGCCCGACCAGAGGGAGGGAGGTTGGCTGGCTGCTGAGGCGCAGCAGGTGTCAGCCCTTCGGGAAGTGCCCGTGGATGCTTCGGGAATGGGGCCTGCCAACTCAGAACCCCCGTTCCCTGTGGCTGCATCCGGCCAGGGGGCTCCAGGGTCGGGTGCGCCGCGGGCCTGGGGGGCTTCTTGCCTGTGTGCAGGGCTTCTACGCACAAGGTGGCACCTCATCCCGGCCCAAGGGTGGTGGCAGGAACCCAGGTGGCGCTCGGGGACTCAGCAGGGCCTGCCCCCGGGGCCTGCCCGCAACACCTGATTGCCCGCGGGCGTGTCCGTCCACCCTCAACAAGTTCTGCTGGGACAGCCCTGACCGAGCTCCGAGCTCCTCGCCCTTGGACCGCCCCAGTGGGCTTCAGGAGTGGGTGTGTGCCAGCAGCAGCCCTCCCCAGTCAACCACCGTGCATCGGCCCCACCCGACAAGCCCCTAGGGCGGGCGGGGCTTCCTGGGGGGCCTATTTGCAACGCCGGGAAGCGCGGGGCAGTTCGTGTGTGCGGCCCGGGGACACCCGCAGGTGTGTGTGCTCCCCCCGTGGCCGGCCGAGGCGGCTAGCCAGCACCTGGGGGCTGTTGGCAGCGCCCCTGGGCAGCCTCCTAGAGCCAGGGGTCTGGCAGGCTCCGGGGGCAAATGGACTACGGAAGCCGAGAGGGGCCCGTCCGCGCCAAAACCCAAAACGCGCTGCGGCCTCCAGGGAGGGACACAGGGGACACAAGTGGCTGTGTGGCTTGCAGTGCCCGACCAGAGGGAGGGAGGTTGGCTGGCTGCTGAGGCGCAGCAGGTGTCAGCCCTTCGGGAAGTGCCCGTGGATGCTTCGGGAATGGGGCCTGCCAACTCAGAACCCCCGTTCCCTGTGGCTGCATCCGGCCAGGGGGCTCCAGGGTCGGGTGCGCCGCGGGCCTGGGGGGCTTCTTGCCTGTGTGCAGGGCTTCTACGCACAAGGTGGCACCTCATCCCGGCCCTAGGGTGGTGGCAGGAACCCAGGTGGCGCTCGGGGACTCAGCAGGGCCTGCCCCCGGGGCCTACCCGCAACACCTGATTGCCCGCGGGCCTGTCCGTCCACCCTCAAAAAGTTCTGCTGGGACAGCCCTGACCGAGCTCCGAGCTCCTCGCCCTTGGACCGCCCCAGTGGGCTTCAGGAGTGGGTGTGTGCCAGCAGCAGCCCTCCCCAGTCAACCACCGTGCGTCGGCCCCACCCGACAAGCCCCTAGGGCGGGCGGGGCTTCCCGGGGGGCCTATTTGCAACGCCGGGAAGCGCGGGGCCGTTCGTGTGTGCGGCCCGGGGACACCCGCAGGTGTGTGTGCTCCCCCCGTGGCCGGCCGAGGCGGCTAGCCAGCACCTGGGGGCTGTTGGCAGCGCCCCTGGGCAGCCTCCTAGAGCCAGGGGTCTGGCAGGCTCCGGGGGCAAATGGACTACGGAAGCCGAGAGGGGCCCGTCCGCGCCAAAACCCAAAACGCGCTGCGGCCTCCAGGGAGGGACACAGGGGACACAAGTGGCTGTGTGGCTTGCAGTGCCCGACCAGAGGGAGGGAGGTTGGCTGGCTGCTGAGGCGCAGCAGGTGTCAGCCCTTCGGGAAGTGCCCGTGGATGCTTCGGGAATGGGGCCTGCCAACTCAGAACCCCCGTTCCCTGTGGCTGCATCCGGCCAGGGGGCTCCAGGGTCGGGTGCGCCGCGGGCCTGGGGGGCTTCTTGCCTGTGTGCAGGGCTTCTACGCACAAGGTGGCACCTCATCCCGGCCCAAGGGTGGTGGCAGGAACCCAGGTGGCGCTCGGGGACTCAGCAGGGCCTGCCCCCGGGGCCTGCCCGCAACACCTGATTGCCCGCGGGCGTGTCCGTCCACCCTCAACAAGTTCTGCTGGGACAGCCCTGACCGAGCTCCGAGCTCCTCGCCCTTGGACCGCCCCAGTGGGCTTCAGGAGTGGGTGTGTGCCAGCAGCAGCCCTCCCCAGTCAACCACCGTGCGTCGGCCCCACCCGACAAGCCCCTAGGGCGGGCGGGGCTTCCCGGGGGGCCTATTTGCAACGCCGGGAAGCGCGGGGCAGTTCGTGTGTGCGGCCCGGGGACACCCGCAGGTGTGTGTGCTCCCCCCGTGGCCGGCCGAGGCGGCTAGCCAGCACCTGGGGGCTGTTGGCAGCGCCCCTGGGCAGCCTCCTAGAGCCAGGGGTCTGGCAGGCTCCGGGGGCAAATGGACTACGGAAGCCGAGAGGGGCCCGTCCGCGCCAAAACCCAAAACGCGCTGCGGCCTCCAGGGAGGGACACAGGGGACACAAGTGGCTGTGTGGCTTGCAGTGCCCGACCAGAGGGAGGGAGGTTGGCTGGCTGCTGAGGCGCAGCAGGTGTCAGCCCTTCGGGAAGTGCCCGTGGATGCTTCGGGAATGGGGCCTGCCAACTCAGAACCCCCGTTCCCTGTGGCTGCATCCGGCCAGGGGGCTCCAGGGTCGGGTGCGCCGCGGGCCTGGGGGACTTCTTGCCTGTGTGCAGGGCTTCTACGCACAAGGTGGCACCTCATCCCGGCCCTAGGGTGGTGGCAGGAACCCAGGTGGCGCTCGGGGACTCAGCAGGGCCTGCCCCCGGGGCCTGCCCGCAACACCTGATTGCCCGCGGGCGTGTCCGTCCACCCTCAAAAAGTTCTGCTGGGACAGCCCTGACCGAGCTCCGAGCTCCTCGCCCTTGGACCGCCCCAGTGGGCTTCAGGAGTGGGTGTGTGCCAGCAGCAGCCCTCCCCAGTCAACCACCGTGCGTCGGCCCCACCCGACAAGCCCCTAGGGCGGGCGGGGCTTCCCGGGGGACCTATTTGCAAAGCCGGGAAGCGCGGGGCAGTTCGTGTGTGCGGCCCGGGGACACCCGCAGGTGTGTGTGCTCCCCCCGTGGCCGGCCGAGGCGGCTAGCCAGCACCTGGGGGCTGTTGGCAGCGCCCCTGGGCAGCCTCCTAGAGCCAGGGGTCTGGCAGGCTCCGGGGGCAAATGGACTACGGAAGCCGAGAGGGGCCCGTCCGCGCCAAAACCCAAAACGCGCTGCGGCCTCCAGGGAGGGACACAGGGGACACAAGTGGCTGTGTGGCTTGCAGTGCCCGACCAGAGGGAGGGAGGTTGGCTGGCTGCTGAGGCGCAGCAGGTGTCAGCCCTTCGGGAAGTGCCCGTGGATGCTTCGGGAATGGGGCCTGCCAACTCAGAACCCCCGTTCCCTGTGGCTGCATCCGGCCAGGGGGCTCCAGGGTCGGGTGCGCCGCGGGCCTGGGGGGCTTCTTGCCTGTGTGCAGGGCTTCTACGCACAAGGTGGCACCTCATCCCGGCCCAAGGGTGGTGGCAGGAACCCAGGTGGCGCTCGGGGACTCAGCAGGGCCTGCCCCCGGGGCCTGCCCGCAACACCTGATTGCCCGCGGGCGTGTCCGTCCACCCTCAACAAGTTCTGCTGGGACAGCCCTGACCGAGCTCCGAGCTCCTCGCCCTTGGACCGCCCCAGTGGGCTTCAGGAGTGGGTGTGTGCCAGCAGCAGCCCTCCCCAGTCAACCACCGTGCGTCGGCCCCACCCGACAAGCCCCTAGGGCGGGCGGGGCTTCCCGGGGGGCCTATTTGCAACGCCGGGAAGCGCGGGGCAGTTCGTGTGTGCGGCCCGGGGACACCCGCAGGTGTGTGTGCTCCCCCCGTGGCCGGCCGAGGCGGCTAGCCAGCACCTGGGGGCTGTTGGCAGCGCCCCTGGGCAGCCTCCTAGAGCCAGGGGTCTGGCAGGCTCCGGGGGCAAATGGACTACGGAAGCCGAGAGGGGCCCGTCCGCGCCAAAACCCAAAACGCGCTGCGGCCTCCAGGGAGGGACACAGGGGACACAAGTGGCTGTGTGGCTTGCAGTGCCCGACCAGAGGGAGGGAGGTTGGCTGGCTGCTGAGGCGCAGCAGGTGTCAGCCCTTCGGGAAGTGCCCGTGGATGCTTCGGGAATGGGGCCTGCCAACTCAGAACCCCCGTTCCCTGTGGCTGCATCCGGCCAGGGGGCTCCAGGGTCGGGTGCGCCGCGGGCCTGGGGGGCTTCTTGCCTGTGTGCAGGGCTTCTACGCACAAGGTGGCACCTCATCCCGGCCCAAGGGTGGTGGCAGGAACCCAGGTGGCGCTCGGGGACTCAGCAGGGCCTGCCCCCGGGGCCTGCCCGCAACACCTGATTGCCCGCGGGCGTGTCCGTCCACCCTCAACAAGTTCTGCTGGGACAGCCCTGACCGAGCTCCGAGCTCCTCGCCCTTGGACCGCCCCAGTGGGCTTCAGGAGTGGGTGTGTGCCAGCAGCAGCCCTCCCCAGTCAACCACCGTGCGTCGGCCCCACCCGACAAGCCCCTAGGGCGGGCGGGGCTTCCCGGGGGGCCTATTTGCAACGCCGGGAAGCGCGGGGCAGTTCGTGTGTGCGGCCCGGGGACACCCGCAGGTGTGTGTGCTCCCCCCGTGGCCGGCCGAGGCGGCTAGCCAGCACCTGGGGGCTGTTGGCAGCGCCCCTGGGCAGCCTCCTAGAGCCAGGGGTCTGGCAGGCTCCGGGGGCAAATGGACTACGGAAGCCGAGAGGGGCCCGTCCGCGCCAAAACCCAAAACGCGCTGCGGCCTCCAGGGAGGGACACAGGGGACACAAGTGGCTGTGTGGCTTGCAGTGCCCGACCAGAGGGAGGGAGGTTGGCTGGCTGCTGAGGCGCAGCAGGTGTCAGCCCTTCGGGAAGTGCCCGTGGATGCTTCGGGAATGGGGCCTGCCAACTCAGAACCCCCGTTCCCTGTGGCTGCATCCGGCCAGGGGGCTCCAGGGTCGGGTGCGCCGCGGGCCTGGGGGGCTTCTTGCCTGTGTGCAGGGCTTCTACGCACAAGGTGGCACCTCATCCCGGCCCTAGGGTGGTGGCAGGAACCCAGGTGGCGCTCGGGGACTCAGCAGGGCCTGCCCCCGGGGCCTACCCGCAACACCTGATTGCCCGCGGGCGTGTCCGTCCACCCTCAAACAGTTCTGCTGGGACAGCCCTGACCGAGCTCCGAGCTCCTCGCCCTTGGACCGCCCCAGTGGGCTTCAGGAGTGGGTGTGTGCCAGCAGCAGCCCTCCCCAGTCAACCACCGTGCGTCGGCCCCACCCGACAAGCCCCTAGGGCGGGCGGGGCTTCCCGGGGGGCCTATTTGCAACGCCAGGAAGCGCGGGGCAGTTCGTGTGTGCGGCCCGGGGACACCCGCAGGTGTGTGTGCTCCCCCCGTGGCCGGCCGAGGCGGCTAGCCAGCACCTGGGGGCTGTTGGCAGCGCCCCTGGGCAGCCTCCTAGAGCCAGGGGTCTGGCAGGCTCCGGGGGCAAATGGACTACGGAAGCCGAGAGGGGCCCGTCCGCGCCAAAACCCAAAACGCGCTGCGGCCTCCAGGGAGGGACACAGGGGACACAAGTGGCTGTGTGGCTTGCAGTGCCCGACCAGAGGGAGGGAGGTTGGCTGGCTGCTGAGGCGCAGCAGGTGTCAGCCCTTCGGGAAGTGCCCGTGGATGCTTCGGGAATGGGGCCTGCCAACTCAGAACCCCCGTTCCCTGTGGCTGCATCCGGCCAGGGGGCTCCAGGGTCGGGTGCGCCGCGGGCCTGGGGGGCTTCTTGCCTGTGTGCAGGGCTTCTACGCACAAGGTGGCACCTCATCCCGGCCCAAGGGTGGTGGCAGGAACCCAGGTGGCGCTCGGGGACTCAGCAGGGCCTGCCCCCGGGGCCTGCCCGCAACACCTGATTGCCCGCGGGCGTGTCCGTCCACCCTCAACAAGTTCTGCTGGGACAGCCCTGACCGAGCTCCGAGCTCCTCGCCCTTGGACCGCCCCAGTGGGCTTCAGGAGTGGGTGTGTGCCAGCAGCAGCCCTCCCCAGTCAACCACCGTGCATCGGCCCCACCCGACAAGCCCCTAGGGCGGGCGGGGCTTCCTGGGGGGCCTATTTGCAACACCGGGAAGCGCGGGGCAGTTCGTGTGTGCGGCCCGGGGACACCCGCAGGTGTGTGTGCTCCCCCCGTGGCCGGCCGAGGCGGCTAGCCAGCACCTGGGGGCTGTTGGCAGCGCCCCTGGGCAGCCTCCTAGAGCCAGGGGTCTGGCAGGCTCCGGGGGCAAATGGACTACGGAAGCCGAGAGGGGCCCGTCCGCGCCAAAACCCAAAACGCGCTGCGGCCTCCAGGGAGGGACACAGGGGACACAAGTGGCTGTGTGGCTTGCAGTGCCCGACCAGAGGGAGGGAGGTTGGCTGGCTGCTGAGGCGCAGCAGGTGTCAGCACTTCGGGAAGTGCCCGTGGATGCTTCGGGAATGGGGCCTGCCAACTCAGAACCCCCGTTCCCTGTGGCTGCATCCGGCCAGGGGGCTCCAGGGTCGGGTGCGCCGCGGGCCTGGGGGGCTTCTTGCCTGTGTGCAGGGCTTCTACGCACAAGGTGGCACCTCATCCCGGCCCTAGGGTGGTGGCAGGAACCCAGGTGGCGCTCGGGGACTCAGCAGGGCCTGCCCCCGGGGCCTACCCGCAACACCTGATTGCCCGCGGGCGTGTCCGTCCACCCTCAAACAGTTCTGCTGGGACAGCCCTGACCGAGCTCCGAGCTCCTCGCCCTTGGACCGCCCCAGTGGGCTTCAGGAGTGGGTGTGTGCCAGCAGCAGCCCTCCCCAGTCAACCACCGTGCGTCGGCCCCACCCGACAAGCCCCTAGGGCGGGCGGGGCTTCCCGGGGGGCCTATTTGCAACGCCGGGAAGCGCGGGGCAGTTCGTGTGTGCGGCCCGGGGACACCCGCAGGTGTGTGTGCTCCCCCCGTGGCCGGCCGAGGCGGCTAGCCAGCACCTGGGGGCTGTTGGCAGCGCCCCTGGGCAGCCTCCTAGAGCCAGGGGTCTGGCAGGCTCCGGGGGCAAATGGACTACGGAAGCCGAGAGGGGCCCGTCCGCGCCAAAACCCAAAACGCGCTGCGGCCTCCAGGGAGGGACACAGGGGACACAAGTGGCTGTGTGGCTTGCAGTGCCCGACCAGAGGGAGGGAGGTTGGCTGGCTGCTGAGGCGCAGCAGGTGTCAGCCCTTCGGGAAGTGCCCGTGGATGCTTCGGGAATGGGGCCTGCCAACTCAGAACCCCCGTTCCCTGTGGCTGCATCCGGCCAGGGGGCTCCAGGGTCGGGTGCGCCGCGGGCCTGGGGGGCTTCTTGCCTGTGTGCAGGGCTTCTACGCACAAGGTGGCACCTCATCCCGGCCCAAGGGTGGTGGCAGGAACCCAGGTGGCGCTCGGGGACTCAGCAGGGCCTGCCCCCGGGGCCTGCCCGCAACACCTGATTGCCCGCGGGCGTGTCCGTCCACCCTCAACAAGTTCTGCTGGGACAGCCCTGACCGAGCTCCGAGCTCCTCGCCCTTGGACCGCCCCAGTGGGCTTCAGGAGTGGGTGTGTGCCAGCAGCAGCCCTCCCCAGTCAACCACCGTGCGTCGGCCCCACCCGACAAGCCCCTAGGGCGGGCGGGGCTTCCCGGGGGGCCTATTTGCAACGCCAGGAAGCGCGGGGCAGTTCGTGTGTGCGGCCCGGGGACACCCGCAGGTGTGTGTGCTCCCCCCGTGGCCGGCCGAGGCGGCTAGCCAGCACCTGGGGGCTGTTGGCAGCGCCCCTGGGCAGCCTCCTAGAGCCAGGGGTCTGGCAGGCTCCGGGGGCAAATGGACTACGGAAGCCGAGAGGGGCCCGTCCGCGCCAAAACCCAAAACGCGCTGCGGCCTCCAGGGAGGGACACAGGGGACACAAGTGGCTGTGTGGCTTGCAGTGCCCGACCAGAGGGAGGGAGGTTGGCTGGCTGCTGAGGCGCAGCAGGTGTCAGCCCTTCGGGAAGTGCCCGTGGATGCTTCGGGAATGGGGCCTGCCAACTCAGAACCCCCGTTCCCTGTGGCTGCATCCGGCCAGGGGGCTCCAGGGTCGGGTGCGCCGCGGGCCTGGGGGGCTTCTTGCCTGTGTGCAGGGCTTCTACGCACAAGGTGGCACCTCATCCCGGCCCAAGGGTGGTGGCAGGAACCCAGGTGGCGCTCGGGGACTCAGCAGGGCCTGCCCCCGGGGCCTGCCCGCAACACCTGATTGCCCGCGGGCGTGTCCGTCCACCCTCAACAAGTTCTGCTGGGACAGCCCTGACCGAGCTCCGAGCTCCTCGCCCTTGGACCGCCCCAGTGGGCTTCAGGAGTGGGTGTGTGCCAGCAGCAGCCCTCCCCAGTCAACCACCGTGCATCGGCCCCACCCGACAAGCCCCTAGGGCGGGCGGGGCTTCCTGGGGGGCCTATTTGCAACGCCGGGAAGCGCGGGGCAGTTCGTGTGTGCGGCCCGGGGACACCCGCAGGTGTGTGTGCTCCCCCCGTGGCCGGCCGAGGCGGCTAGCCAGCACCTGGGGGCTGTTGGCAGCGCCCCTGGGCAGCCTCCTAGAGCCAGGGGTCTGGCAGGCTCCGGGGGCAAATGGACTACGGAAGCCGAGAGGGGCCCGTCCGCGCCAAAACCCAAAACGCGCTGCGGCCTCCAGGGAGGGACACAGGGGACACAAGTGGCTGTGTGGCTTGCAGTGCCCGACCAGAGGGAGGGAGGTTGGCTGGCTGCTGAGGCGCAGCAGGTGTCAGCCCTTCGGGAAGTGCCCGTGGATGCTTCGGGAATGGGGCCTGCCAACTCAGAACCCCCGTTCCCTGTGGCTGCATCCGGCCAGGGGGCTCCAGGGTCGGGTGCGCCGCGGGCCTGGGGGGCTTCTTGCCTGTGTGCAGGGCTTCTACGCACAAGGTGGCACCTCATCCCGGCCCTAGGGTGGTGGCAGGAACCCAGGTGGCGCTCGGGGACTCAGCAGGGCCTGCCCCCGGGGCCTACCCGCAACACCTGATTGCCCGCGGGCCTGTCCGTCCACCCTCAAAAAGTTCTGCTGGGACAGCCCTGACCGAGCTCCGAGCTCCTCGCCCTTGGACCGCCCCAGTGGGCTTCAGGAGTGGGTGTGTGCCAGCAGCAGCCCTCCCCAGTCAACCACCGTGCGTCGGCCCCACCCGACAAGCCCCTAGGGCGGGCGGGGCTTCCCGGGGGGCCTATTTGCAACGCCGGGAAGCGCGGGGCCGTTCGTGTGTGCGGCCCGGGGACACCCGCAGGTGTGTGTGCTCCCCCCGTGGCCGGCCGAGGCGGCTAGCCAGCACCTGGGGGCTGTTGGCAGCGCCCCTGGGCAGCCTCCTAGAGCCAGGGGTCTGGCAGGCTCCGGGGGCAAATGGACTACGGAAGCCGAGAGGGGCCCGTCCGCGCCAAAACCCAAAACGCGCTGCGGCCTCCAGGGAGGGACACAGGGGACACAAGTGGCTGTGTGGCTTGCAGTGCCCGACCAGAGGGAGGGAGGTTGGCTGGCTGCTGAGGCGCAGCAGGTGTCAGCCCTTCGGGAAGTGCCCGTGGATGCTTCGGGAATGGGGCCTGCCAACTCAGAACCCCCGTTCCCTGTGGCTGCATCCGGCCAGGGGGCTCCAGGGTCGGGTGCGCCGCGGGCCTGGGGGGCTTCTTGCCTGTGTGCAGGGCTTCTACGCACAAGGTGGCACCTCATCCCGGCCCAAGGGTGGTGGCAGGAACCCAGGTGGCGCTCGGGGACTCAGCAGGGCCTGCCCCCGGGGCCTGCCCGCAACACCTGATTGCCCGCGGGCGTGTCCGTCCACCCTCAACAAGTTCTGCTGGGACAGCCCTGACCGAGCTCCGAGCTCCTCGCCCTTGGACCGCCCCAGTGGGCTTCAGGAGTGGGTGTGTGCCAGCAGCAGCCCTCCCCAGTCAACCACCGTGCGTCGGCCCCACCCGACAAGCCCCTAGGGCGGGCGGGGCTTCCCGGGGGGCCTATTTGCAACGCCGGGAAGCGCGGGGCAGTTCGTGTGTGCGGCCCGGGGACACCCGCAGGTGTGTGTGCTCCCCCCGTGGCCGGCCGAGGCGGCTAGCCAGCACCTGGGGGCTGTTGGCAGCGCCCCTGGGCAGCCTCCTAGAGCCAGGGGTCTGGCAGGCTCCGGGGGCAAATGGACTACGGAAGCCGAGAGGGGCCCGTCCGCGCCAAAACCCAAAACGCGCTGCGGCCTCCAGGGAGGGACACAGGGGACACAAGTGGCTGTGTGGCTTGCAGTGCCCGACCAGAGGGAGGGAGGTTGGCTGGCTGCTGAGGCGCAGCAGGTGTCAGCCCTTCGGGAAGTGCCCGTGGATGCTTCGGGAATGGGGCCTGCCAACTCAGAACCCCCGTTCCCTGTGGCTGCATCCGGCCAGGGGGCTCCAGGGTCGGGTGCGCCGCGGGCCTGGGGGACTTCTTGCCTGTGTGCAGGGCTTCTACGCACAAGGTGGCACCTCATCCCGGCCCTAGGGTGGTGGCAGGAACCCAGGTGGCGCTCGGGGACTCAGCAGGGCCTGCCCCCGGGGCCTGCCCGCAACACCTGATTGCCCGCGGGCGTGTCCGTCCACCCTCAAAAAGTTCTGCTGGGACAGCCCTGACCGAGCTCCGAGCTCCTCGCCCTTGGACCGCCCCAGTGGGCTTCAGGAGTGGGTGTGTGCCAGCAGCAGCCCTCCCCAGTCAACCACCGTGCGTCGGCCCCACCCGACAAGCCCCTAGGGCGGGCGGGGCTTCCCGGGGGACCTATTTGCAAAGCCGGGAAGCGCGGGGCAGTTCGTGTGTGCGGCCCGGGGACACCCGCAGGTGTGTGTGCTCCCCCCGTGGCCGGCCGAGGCGGCTAGCCAGCACCTGGGGGCTGTTGGCAGCGCCCCTGGGCAGCCTCCTAGAGCCAGGGGTCTGGCAGGCTCCGGGGGCAAATGGACTACGGAAGCCGAGAGGGGCCCGTCCGCGCCAAAACCCAAAACGCGCTGCGGCCTCCAGGGAGGGACACAGGGGACACAAGTGGCTGTGTGGCTTGCAGTGCCCGACCAGAGGGAGGGAGGTTGGCTGGCTGCTGAGGCGCAGCAGGTGTCAGCCCTTCGGGAAGTGCCCGTGGATGCTTCGGGAATGGGGCCTGCCAACTCAGAACCCCCGTTCCCTGTGGCTGCATCCGGCCAGGGGGCTCCAGGGTCGGGTGCGCCGCGGGCCTGGGGGGCTTCTTGCCTGTGTGCAGGGCTTCTACGCACAAGGTGGCACCTCATCCCGGCCCAAGGGTGGTGGCAGGAACCCAGGTGGCGCTCGGGGACTCAGCAGGGCCTGCCCCCGGGGCCTGCCCGCAACACCTGATTGCCCGCGGGCGTGTCCGTCCACCCTCAACAAGTTCTGCTGGGACAGCCCTGACCGAGCTCCGAGCTCCTCGCCCTTGGACCGCCCCAGTGGGCTTCAGGAGTGGGTGTGTGCCAGCAGCAGCCCTCCCCAGTCAACCACCGTGCGTCGGCCCCACCCGACAAGCCCCTAGGGCGGGCGGGGCTTCCCGGGGGGCCTATTTGCAACGCCGGGAAGCGCGGGGCAGTTCGTGTGTGCGGCCCGGGGACACCCGCAGGTGTGTGTGCTCCCCCCGTGGCCGGCCGAGGCGGCTAGCCAGCACCTGGGGGCTGTTGGCAGCGCCCCTGGGCAGCCTCCTAGAGCCAGGGGTCTGGCAGGCTCCGGGGGCAAATGGACTACGGAAGCCGAGAGGGGCCCGTCCGCGCCAAAACCCAAAACGCGCTGCGGCCTCCAGGGAGGGACACAGGGGACACAAGTGGCTGTGTGGCTTGCAGTGCCCGACCAGAGGGAGGGAGGTTGGCTGGCTGCTGAGGCGCAGCAGGTGTCAGCCCTTCGGGAAGTGCCCGTGGATGCTTCGGGAATGGGGCCTGCCAACTCAGAACCCCCGTTCCCTGTGGCTGCATCCGGCCAGGGGGCTCCAGGGTCGGGTGCGCCGCGGGCCTGGGGGGCTTCTTGCCTGTGTGCAGGGCTTCTACGCACAAGGTGGCACCTCATCCCGGCCCAAGGGTGGTGGCAGGAACCCAGGTGGCGCTCGGGGACTCAGCAGGGCCTGCCCCCGGGGCCTGCCCGCAACACCTGATTGCCCGCGGGCGTGTCCGTCCACCCTCAACAAGTTCTGCTGGGACAGCCCTGACCGAGCTCCGAGCTCCTCGCCCTTGGACCGCCCCAGTGGGCTTCAGGAGTGGGTGTGTGCCAGCAGCAGCCCTCCCCAGTCAACCACCGTGCGTCGGCCCCACCCGACAAGCCCCTAGGGCGGGCGGGGCTTCCCGGGGGGCCTATTTGCAACGCCGGGAAGCGCGGGGCAGTTCGTGTGTGCGGCCCGGGGACACCCGCAGGTGTGTGTGCTCCCCCCGTGGCCGGCCGAGGCGGCTAGCCAGCACCTGGGGGCTGTTGGCAGCGCCCCTGGGCAGCCTCCTAGAGCCAGGGGTCTGGCAGGCTCCGGGGGCAAATGGACTACGGAAGCCGAGAGGGGCCCGTCCGCGCCAAAACCCAAAACGCGCTGCGGCCTCCAGGGAGGGACACAGGGGACACAAGTGGCTGTGTGGCTTGCAGTGCCCGACCAGAGGGAGGGAGGTTGGCTGGCTGCTGAGGCGCAGCAGGTGTCAGCCCTTCGGGAAGTGCCCGTGGATGCTTCGGGAATGGGGCCTGCCAACTCAGAACCCCCGTTCCCTGTGGCTGCATCCGGCCAGGGGGCTCCAGGGTCGGGTGCGCCGCGGGCCTGGGGGGCTTCTTGCCTGTGTGCAGGGCTTCTACGCACAAGGTGGCACCTCATCCCGGCCCTAGGGTGGTGGCAGGAACCCAGGTGGCGCTCGGGGACTCAGCAGGGCCTGCCCCCGGGGCCTACCCGCAACACCTGATTGCCCGCGGGCGTGTCCGTCCACCCTCAAACAGTTCTGCTGGGACAGCCCTGACCGAGCTCCGAGCTCCTCGCCCTTGGACCGCCCCAGTGGGCTTCAGGAGTGGGTGTGTGCCAGCAGCAGCCCTCCCCAGTCAACCACCGTGCGTCGGCCCCACCCGACAAGCCCCTAGGGCGGGCGGGGCTTCCCGGGGGGCCTATTTGCAACGCCAGGAAGCGCGGGGCAGTTCGTGTGTGCGGCCCGGGGACACCCGCAGGTGTGTGTGCTCCCCCCGTGGCCGGCCGAGGCGGCTAGCCAGCACCTGGGGGCTGTTGGCAGCGCCCCTGGGCAGCCTCCTAGAGCCAGGGGTCTGGCAGGCTCCGGGGGCAAATGGACTACGGAAGCCGAGAGGGGCCCGTCCGCGCCAAAACCCAAAACGCGCTGCGGCCTCCAGGGAGGGACACAGGGGACACAAGTGGCTGTGTGGCTTGCAGTGCCCGACCAGAGGGAGGGAGGTTGGCTGGCTGCTGAGGCGCAGCAGGTGTCAGCCCTTCGGGAAGTGCCCGTGGATGCTTCGGGAATGGGGCCTGCCAACTCAGAACCCCCGTTCCCTGTGGCTGCATCCGGCCAGGGGGCTCCAGGGTCGGGTGCGCCGCGGGCCTGGGGGGCTTCTTGCCTGTGTGCAGGGCTTCTACGCACAAGGTGGCACCTCATCCCGGCCCAAGGGTGGTGGCAGGAACCCAGGTGGCGCTCGGGGACTCAGCAGGGCCTGCCCCCGGGGCCTGCCCGCAACACCTGATTGCCCGCGGGCGTGTCCGTCCACCCTCAACAAGTTCTGCTGGGACAGCCCTGACCGAGCTCCGAGCTCCTCGCCCTTGGACCGCCCCAGTGGGCTTCAGGAGTGGGTGTGTGCCAGCAGCAGCCCTCCCCAGTCAACCACCGTGCATCGGCCCCACCCGACAAGCCCCTAGGGCGGGCGGGGCTTCCTGGGGGGCCTATTTGCAACACCGGGAAGCGCGGGGCAGTTCGTGTGTGCGGCCCGGGGACACCCGCAGGTGTGTGTGCTCCCCCCGTGGCCGGCCGAGGCGGCTAGCCAGCACCTGGGGGCTGTTGGCAGCGCCCCTGGGCAGCCTCCTAGAGCCAGGGGTCTGGCAGGCTCTGGGGGCAAATGGACTACGGAAGCCGAGAGGGGCCCGTCCGCGCCAAAACCCAAAACGCGCTGCGGCCTCCAGGGAGGGACACAGGGGACACAAGTGGCTGTGTGGCTTGCAGTGCCCGACCAGAGGGAGGGAGGTTGGCTGGCTGCTGAGGCGCAGCAGGTGTCAGCACTTCGGGAAGTGCCCGTGGATGCTTCGGGAATGGGGCCTGCCAACTCAGAACCCCCGTTCCCTGTGGCTGCATCCGGCCAGGGGGCTCCAGGGTCGGGTGCGCCGCGGGCCTGGGGGGCTTCTTGCCTGTGTGCAGGGCTTCTACGCACAAGGTGGCACCTCATCCCGGCCCTAGGGTGGTGGCAGGAACCCAGGTGGCGCTCGGGGACTCAGCAGGGCCTGCCCCCGGGGCCTACCCGCAACACCTGATTGCCCGCGGGCGTGTCCGTCCACCCTCAAACAGTTCTGCTGGGACAGCCCTGACCGAGCTCCGAGCTCCTCGCCCTTGGACCGCCCCAGTGGGCTTCAGGAGTGGGTGTGTGCCAGCAGCAGCCCTCCCCAGTCAACCACCGTGCGTCGGCCCCACCCGACAAGCCCCTAGGGCGGGCGGGGCTTCCCGGGGGGCCTATTTGCAACGCCGGGAAGCGCGGGGCAGTTCGTGTGTGCGGCCCGGGGACACCCGCAGGTGTGTGTGCTCCCCCCGTGGCCGGCCGAGGCGGCTAGCCAGCACCTGGGGGCTGTTGGCAGCGCCCCTGGGCAGCCTCCTAGAGCCAGGGGTCTGGCAGGCTCCGGGGGCAAATGGACTACGGAAGCCGAGAGGGGCCCGTCCGCGCCAAAACCCAAAACGCGCTGCGGCCTCCAGGGAGGGACACAGGGGACACAAGTGGCTGTGTGGCTTGCAGTGCCCGACCAGAGGGAGGGAGGTTGGCTGGCTGCTGAGGCGCAGCAGGTGTCAGCCCTTCGGGAAGTGCCCGTGGATGCTTCGGGAATGGGGCCTGCCAACTCAGAACCCCCGTTCCCTGTGGCTGCATCCGGCCAGGGGGCTCCAGGGTCGGGTGCGCCGCGGGCCTGGGGGGCTTCTTGCCTGTGTGCAGGGCTTCTACGCACAAGGTGGCACCTCATCCCGGCCCAAGGGTGGTGGCAGGAACCCAGGTGGCGCTCGGGGACTCAGCAGGGCCTGCCCCCGGGGCCTGCCCGCAACACCTGATTGCCCGCGGGCGTGTCCGTCCACCCTCAAAAAGTTCTGCTGGGACAGCCCTGACCGAGCTCCGAGCTCCTCGCCCTTGGACCGCCCCAGTGGGCTTCAGGAGTGGGTGTGTGCCAGCAGCAGCCCTCCCCAGTCAACCACCGTGCGTCGGCCCCACCCGACAAGCCCCTAGGGCGGGCGGGGCTTCCCGGGGGACCTATTTGCAAAGCCGGGAAGCGCGGGGCAGTTCGTGTGTGCGGCCCGGGGACACCCGCAGGTGTGTGTGCTCCCCCCGTGGCCGGCCGAGGCGGCTAGCCAGCACCTGGGGGCTGTTGGCAGCGCCCCTGGGCAGCCTCCTAGAGCCAGGGGTCTGGCAGGCTCCGGGGGCAAATGGACTACGGAAGCCGAGAGGGGCCCGTCCGCGCCAAAACCCAAAACGCGCTGCGGCCTCCAGGGAGGGACACAGGGGACACAAGTGGCTGTGTGGCTTGCAGTGCCCGACCAGAGGGAGGGAGGTTGGCTGGCTGCTGAGGCGCAGCAGGTGTCAGCCCTTCGGGAAGTGCCCGTGGATGCTTCGGGAATGGGGCCTGCCAACTCAGAACCCCCGTTCCCTGTGGCTGCATCCGGCCAGGGGGCTCCAGGGTCGGGTGCGCCGCGGGCCTGGGGGGCTTCTTGCCTGTGTGCAGGGCTTCTACGCACAAGGTGGCACCTCATCCCGGCCCAAGGGTGGTGGCAGGAACCCAGGTGGCGCTCGGGGACTCAGCAGGGCCTGCCCCCGGGGCCTGCCCGCAACACCTGATTGCCCGCGGGCGTGTCCGTCCACCCTCAACAAGTTCTGCTGGGACAGCCCTGACCGAGCTCCGAGCTCCTCGCCCTTGGACCGCCCCAGTGGGCTTCAGGAGTGGGTGTGTGCCAGCAGCAGCCCTCCCCAGTCAACCACCGTGCGTCGGCCCCACCCGACAAGCCCCTAGGGCGGGCGGGGCTTCCCGGGGGGCCTATTTGCAACGCCGGGAAGCGCGGGGCAGTTCGTGTGTGCGGCCCGGGGACACCCGCAGGTGTGTGTGCTCCCCCCGTGGCCGGCCGAGGCGGCTAGCCAGCACCTGGGGGCTGTTGGCAGCGCCCCTGGGCAGCCTCCTAGAGCCAGGGGTCTGGCAGGCTCCGGGGGCAAATGGACTACGGAAGCCGAGAGGGGCCCGTCCGCGCCAAAACCCAAAACGCGCTGCGGCCTCCAGGGAGGGACACAGGGGACACAAGTGGCTGTGTGGCTTGCAGTGCCCGACCAGAGGGAGGGAGGTTGGCTGGCTGCTGAGGCGCAGCAGGTGTCAGCCCTTCGGGAAGTGCCCGTGGATGCTTCGGGAATGGGGCCTGCCAACTCAGAACCCCCGTTCCCTGTGGCTGCATCCGGCCAGGGGGCTCCAGGGTCGGGTGCGCCGCGGGCCTGGGGGGCTTCTTGCCTGTGTGCAGGGCTTCTACGCACAAGGTGGCACCTCATCCCGGCCCAAGGGTGGTGGCAGGAACCCAGGTGGCGCTCGGGGACTCAGCAGGGCCTGCCCCCGGGGCCTGCCCGCAACACCTGATTGCCCGCGGGCGTGTCCGTCCACCCTCAACAAGTTCTGCTGGGACAGCCCTGACCGAGCTCCGAGCTCCTCGCCCTTGGACCGCCCCAGTGGGCTTCAGGAGTGGGTGTGTGCCAGCAGCAGCCCTCCCCAGTCAACCACCGTGCGTCGGCCCCACCCGACAAGCCCCTAGGGCGGGCGGGGCTTCCCGGGGGGCCTATTTGCAACGCCGGGAAGCGCGGGGCAGTTCGTGTGTGCGGCCCGGGGACACCCGCAGGTGTGTGTGCTCCCCCCGTGGCCGGCCGAGGCGGCTAGCCAGCACCTGGGGGCTGTTGGCAGCGCCCCTGGGCAGCCTCCTAGAGCCAGGGGTCTGGCAGGCTCCGGGGGCAAATGGACTACGGAAGCCGAGAGGGGCCCGTCCGCGCCAAAACCCAAAACGCGCTGCGGCCTCCAGGGAGGGACACAGGGGACACAAGTGGCTGTGTGGCTTGCAGTGCCCGACCAGAGGGAGGGAGGTTGGCTGGCTGCTGAGGCGCAGCAGGTGTCAGCCCTTCGGGAAGTGCCCGTGGATGCTTCGGGAATGGGGCCTGCCAACTCAGAACCCCCGTTCCCTGTGGCTGCATCCGGCCAGGGGGCTCCAGGGTCGGGTGCGCCGCGGGCCTGGGGGGCTTCTTGCCTGTGTGCAGGGCTTCTACGCACAAGGTGGCACTTCATCCCGGCCCTAGGGTGGTGGCAGGAACCCAGGTGGCGCTCGGGGACTCAGCAGTGCCTGCCCCCGGGGCCTGCCCGCAACACCTGATTGCCCGCGGGCGTGTCCGTCCACCCTCAAAAAGTTCTGCTGGGACAGCCCTGACCGAGCTCCGAGCTCCTCGCCCTTGGACCGCCCCAGTGGGCTTCAGGAGTGGGTGTGTGCCAGCAGCAGCCCTCCCCAGTCAACCACCGTGCGTCGGCCCCACCCGACAAGCCCCTAGGGCGGGCGGGGCTTCCCGGGGGGCCTATTTGCAACGCCGGGAAGCGCGGGGCAGTTCGTGTGTGCGGCCCAGGGACACCCGCAGGTGTGTGTGCTCCCCCCGTGGCCGGCCGAGGCGGCTAGCCAGCACCTGGGGGCTGTTGGCAGCGCCCCTGGGCAGCCTCCTAGAGCCAGGGGTCTGGCAGGCTCCGGGGGCAAATGGACTACGGAAGCCGAGAGGGGCCCGTCCGCGCCAAAACCCAAAACGCGCTGCGGCCTCCAGGGAGGGACACAGGGGACACAAGTGGCTGTGTGGCTTGCAGTGCCCGACCAGAGGGAGGGAGGTTGGCTGGCTGCTGAGGCGCAGCAGGTGTCAGCCCTTCGGGAAGTGCCCGTGGATGCTTCGGGAATGGGGCCTGCCAACTCAGAACCCCCGTTCCCTGTGGCTGCATCCGGCCAGGGGGCTCCAGGGTCGGGTGCGCCGCGGGCCTGGGGGGCTTCTTGCCTGTGTGCAGGGCTTCTACGCACAAGGTGGCACCTCATCCCGGCCCAAGGGTGGTGGCAGGAACCCAGGTGGCGCTCGGGGACTCAGCAGGGCCTGCCCCCGGGGCCTGCCCGCAACACCTGATTGCCCGCGGGCGTGTCTGTCCACCCTCAACAAGTTCTGCTGGGACAGCCCTGACCGAGCTCCGAGCTCCTCGCCCTTGGACCGCCCCAGTGGGCTTCAGGAGTGGGTGTGTGCCAGCAGCAGCCCTCCCCAGTCAACCACCGTGCATCGGCCCCACCCGACAAGCCCCTAGGGCGGGCGGGGCTTCCCGGGGGGCCTATTTGCAACGCCGGGAAGCGCGGGGCAGTTCGTGTGTGCGGCCCGGGGACACCCGCAGGTGTGTGTGCTCCCCCCGTGGCCGGCCGAGGCGGCTAGCCAGCACCTGGGGGCTGTTGGCAGCGCCCCTGGGCAGCCTCCTAGAGCCAGGGGTCTGGCAGGCTCCGGGGGCAAATGGACTACGGAAGCCGAGAGGGGCCCGTCCGCGCCAAAACCCAAAACGCGCTGCAGCCTCCAGGGAGGGACACAGGGGACACAAGTGGCTGTGTGGCTTGCAGTGCCCGACCAGAGGGAGGGAGGTTGGCTGGCTGCTGAGGCGCAGCAGGTGTCAGCCCTTCGGGAAGTGCCCGTGGATACTTCGGGAATGGGGCCTGCCAACTCAGAACCCCCGTTCCCTGTGGCTGCAGCCGACAAGGGGGCTCCAGGGTCGGGTGCGCCGCGGGCCTGGGGGGCTTCTTGCCTGTGTGCAGGGCTTCTACGCACAAGGTGGCACCTCATCCCGGCCCAAGGGTGGTGGCAGGAACCCAGGTGGCGCTCGGGGACTCAGCAGGGCCTGCCCCCGGGGCCTGCCCGCAACACCTGATTGCCCGCGGGCGTGTCCGTCCACCCTCAACAAGTTCTGCTGGGACAGCCCTGACCGAGCTCCGAGCTCCTCGCCCTTGGACCGCCCCAGTGGGCTTCAGGAGTGGGTGTGTGCCAGCAGCAGCCCTCCCCAGTCAACCACCCTGCGTCGGCCCCACCCGACAAGCCCCTAGGGCGGGCGGGGCTTCCCGGGGGGCCTATTTGCAACGCCGGGAAGCGCGGGGCAGTTCGTGTGTGCGGCCCAGGGACACCCGCAGGTGTGTGTGCTCCCCCCGTGGCCGGCCGAGGCGGCTAGCCAGCACCTGGGGGCTGTTGGCAGCGCCCCTGGGCAGCCTCCTAGAGCCAGGGGTCTGGCAGGCTCCGGGGGCAAATGGACTACGGAAGCCGAGAGGGGCCCGTCCGCGCCAAAACCCAAAACGCGCTGCGGCCTCCAGGGAGGGACACAGGGGACACAAGTGGCTGTGTGGCTTGCAGTGCCCGACCAGAGGGAGGGAGGTTGGCTGGCTGCTGAGGCGCAGCAGGTGTCAGCCCTTCGGGAAGTGCCCGTGGATGCTTCGGGAATGGGGCCTGCCAACTCAGAACCCCCGTTCCCTGTGGCTGCATCCGGCCAGGGGGCTCCAGGGTCGGGTGCGCCGCGGGCCTGGGGGGCTTCTTGCCTGTGTGCAGGGCTTCTACGCACAAGGTGGCACCTCTTCCCGGCCCAAGGGTGGTGGCAGGAACCCAGGTGGCGCTTGGGGACTCAGCAGGGCCTGCCCCCGGGGCCTGCCCGCAACACCTGATTGCTCGCGGGCGTGTCCGTCCACCCTCAAAAAGTTCTGCTGGGACAGCCCTGACCGAGCTCCGAGCTCCTCGCCCTTGGACCGCCCCAGTGGGCTTCAGGAGTGGGTGTGTGCCAGCAGCAGCCCTCCCCAGTCAACCACCGTGCGTCGGCCCCACCCGACAAGCCCCTAGGGCGGGCGGGGCTTCCCGGGGGGCCTATTTGCAACGCCAGCAAGCGCGGGGCAGTTCGTGTGTGCGGCCCGGGGACACCCGCAGGTGTGTGTGCTCCCCCCGTGGCCGGCCGAGGCGGCTAGCCAGAACCTGGGGGCTGTTGGCAGCGCCCCTGGGCAGCCTCCTAGAGCCAGGGGTCTGGCAGGCTCCGGGGGCAAATGGACTACGGAAGCCGAGAGGGGCCCGTCCGCGCCAAAACCCAAAACGCGCTGCGGCCTCCAGGGAGGGACACAGGGGACACAAGTGGCTGTGTGGCTTGCAGTGCCCGACCAGAGGGAGGGAGGTTGGCTGGCTGCTGAGGCGCAGCAGGTGTCAGCCCTTCGGGAAGTGCCCGTGGATGCTTCGGGAATGGGGCCTGCCAACTCAGAACCCCCGTTCCCTGTGGCTGCATCCGGCCAGGGGGCTCCAGGGTCGGGTGCGCCGCGGGCCTGGGGGGCTTCTTGCCTGTGTGCAGGGCTTCTACGCACAAGGTGGCACCTCATCCCGGCCCAAGGGTGGTGGCAGGAACCCAGGTGGCGCTCGGGGACTCAGCAGGGCCTGCCCCCGGGGCCTGCCCGCAACACCTGATTGCCCGCGGGCGTGTCCGTCCACCCTCAAAAAGTTCTGCTGGGACAGCCCTGACCGAGCTCCGAGCTCCTCGCCCTTGGACCGCCCCAGTGGGCTTCAGGAGTGGGTGTGTGCCAGCAGCAGCCCTCCCCAGTCAACCACCGTGCGTCGGCCCCACCCGACAAGCCCCTAGGGCGGGCGGGGCTTCCCGGGGGGCCTATTTGCAACGCCGGGAAGCGCGGGGCAGTTCGTGTGTGCGGCCCGGGGACACCCGCAGGTGTGTGTGCTCCCCCCGTGGCCAGCCGAGGCGGCTAGCCAGCACCTGGGGGCTGTTGGCAGCGCCCCTGGGCAGCCTCCTAGAGCCAGGGGTCTGGCAGGCTCCGGGGGCAAATGGACTACGGAAGCCGAGAGGGGCCCGTCCGCGCCAAAACCCAAAACGCGCTGCGGCCTCCAGGGAGGGACACAGGGGACACAAGTGGCTGTGTGGCTTGCAGTGCCCGACCAGAGGGAGGGAGGTTGGCTGGCTGCTGAGGTGCAGCAGGTGTCAGCCCTTCGGGAAGTGCCCGTGGATGCTTCGGGAATGGGGCCTGCCAACTCAGAACCCCCGTTCCCTGTGGCTGCAGCCGGCCAGGGGGCTCCAGGGTCGGGTGCGCCGCGGGCCTGGGGGGCTTCTTGCCTGTGTGCAGGGCTTCTACGCACAAGGTGGCACCTCATCCCGGCCCAAGGGTGGTGGCAGGAACCCAGGTGGCGCTCGGGGACCCAGCAGGGCCTGCCCCCGGGGCCTGCCCGCAACACCTGATTGCCTGAGGGCGTGTCCGTCCACACTCAAAAAGTTCTGCTGGGACAGCCCTGACCGAGCTCCGAGCTCCTCGCCCTTGGACCGCCCCAGTGGGCTTCAGGAGTGGGTGTGTGCCAGCAGCAGCCCTCCTCAGTCAACCACCGTGCGTCGGCCCCACCCGACAAGCCCCTAGGGCGGGCGGGGCTTCCCGGGGGGCCTATTTGCAATGCCGGGAAGCGCGGGGCAGTTCGTGTGTGCGGCCCGGGGACACCCGCAGGTGTGTGTGCTCCCCCCGTGGCCGGCTGAGGCGGCTAGCCAGCACCTGGGGGCTGTTGGCAGCGCCCCTGGGCAGCCTCCTAGAGCCAGGGGTCTGGCATGCTCCGGGGGCAAATGGACTACGGAAGCCGAGAGGGGCCCGTCCGCGCCAAAACCCAAAATGCGCTGCGGCCTCCAGGGAGGGACACAGGGGACACAAGTGGCTGTGTGGCTTGCAGTGCCCGACCAGAGGGAGGGAGGTTGGCTGGCTGCTGAGGCGCAGCAGGTGTCAGCCCTTCGGGAAGTGCCCGTGGATGCTTCGGGAATGGGGCCTGCCAACTCAGAACCCCCGTTCCCTGTGGCTGCATCCGGCCAGGGGGCTCCAGGGTCGGGTGCGCCGCGGGCCTGGGGGGCTTCTTGCCTGTGTGCAGGGCTTCTACGCACAAGGTGGCACCTCATCCCGGCCCAAGGGTGGTGGCAGGAACCCAGGTGGCGCTCGGGGACTCAGCAGGGCCTGCCCCCGGGGCCAGCCCGCAACACCTGATTGCCCGCGGGCGTGTCCGTCCACCCTCAACAAGTTCTGCTGGGACAGCCCTGACCGAGCTCCGAGCTCCTCGCCCTTGGACCGCCCCAGTGGGCTTCAGGAGTGGGTGTGTGCCAGCAGCAGCCCTCCCCAGTCAACCACCTTGTGTCGGCCCCACCCGACAAGCCCCTAGGGCGGGCGGGGCTTCCCGGGGGGCCTATTTGCAACGCCGGGAAGCGCGGGGCCGTTCGTGTGTGCGGCCCGGGGACACCCGCAGGTGTGTGTGCTCCCCGCGTGGCCGGCCGAGGCGGCTAGCCAGCACCTGGGGGCTGTTGGCAGCGCCCCTGGGCAGCCTCCTAGAGCCAGGGGTCTGGCAGGCTCCGGGGGCAAATGGACTACGGAAGCCGAGAGGGGCCCGTCCGCGCCAAAACCCAAAACGCGCTGCGGCCTCCAGGGAGGGACACAGGGGACACAAGTGGCTGTGTGGCTTGCAGTGCCCGACCAGAGGGAGGGAGGTTGGCTGGCTGCTGAGGCGCAGCAGGTGTCAGCCCTTCGGGAAGTGCCCGTGGATGCTTCGGGAATGGGGCCTGCCAACTCAGAACCCCCGTTCCCTGTGGCTGCATCCGGCCAGGGGGCTCCAGGGTCGGGTGCGCCGCGGGCCTTGGGGGCTTCTTGCCTGTGTGCAGGGCTTCTACGCACAAGGTGGCACCTCATCCCGGCCCAAGGGTGGTGGCAGGAACCCAGGTGGCGCTCGGGGACTCAGCAGGGCCTGCCCCCGGGGCCAGCCCGCAACACCTGATTGCCCGCGGGCGTGTCCGTCCACCCTCAAAAAGTTCTGCTGGGACAGCCCTGACCGAGCTCCGAGCTCCTCGCCCTTGGACCGCCCCAGTGGGCTTCAGGAGTGGGTGTGTGCCAGCAGCAGCCCTCCCCAGTCAACCACCGTGCGTCGGCCCCACCCGACAAGCCCCTAGGGCGGGCGGGGCTTCCCGGGGGGCCTATTTGCAGCGCCTGGAAGCGCGGGGCAGTTCGTGTGTGCGGCCCGGGGACACCCGCAGGTGTGTGTGCTCCCCCGTGGCCGGCTGCTTCGGCTAGCCAGCACCTGGGGGCTGTTGGCTGCGCCCCTGGGCAGCCTCCTAGAGCCAGGAGTCTGTCAGGCTCCGGGGGCAAATGGACTACGGAAGCCGAGAGGGGCCCGTCCGCGCCAAAACCCAAAACGCGCTGCGGCCTCCAGGGAGGGACACAGGGGACACAAGTGGCTGTGTGGCTTGCAGTGCCCGACCAGAGGGAGGGAGGTTGGCTGGCTGCTGAGGCGCAGCAGGTGTCAGCCCTTCGGGAAGTGCCCGTGGATGCTTCGGGAATGGGGCCTGCCAACAAAGAACCCCCGTTCCCTGTGGCTGCAGCCGGCCAGGGGGCTCCAGGGTCGGGTGCGCCGCGGGCCTGGGGGGCTTCTTGCCTGTGTGCAGGGCTTCTACGCACAAGGTGGCACCTCATCCCGGCCCAAGGGTGGTGGCAGGAACCCAGGTGGCGCTCGGGGACTCAGCAGGGCCTGCCCCCGGGGCCTGCCCGCAACACCTGATTGCCCGCGGGCGTGTCCGTCCACCCTCAAAAAGTTCTGCTGGGACAGCCCTGACCGAGCTCCGAGCTCCTCGCCCTTGGACCGCCCCAGTGGGCTTCAGGAGTGGGTGTGTGCCAGCAGCAGCCCTCCCCAGTCAACCACCTTGCGTCGGCCCCACCCGACAAGACCCTAGGTCGGGCGGGGATTCCCGGGGGGCCTATTTGCAACGCCGGGAAGCGCTGGGCAGTTCGTGTGTGCGGCCCGGGGACACCCGCAGGTGTGTGTGCTCCCCCCGTGGCCGGCCGCTGCGGCTAGCCAGCACCTGGGGGCTGTTGGCAGCGCCCCTGGGCAGCCTCCTAGAGCCAGGGGTCTGGCAGGCTCCGGGGGCAAATGGACTACAGAAGCCGAGAGGGGCCCGTCCGCGCCAAAACCCAAAACGCGCTGCGGCCTCCAGGGAGGGACACAGGGGACACAAGTGGCTGTGTGGCTTGCAGTGCCCGACCAGAGGGAGGGAGGTTGGCTGGCTGCTGAGGCGCAGCAGGTGTCAGCCCTTCGGGAAGTGCCCGTGGATGCTTCGGGAATGGGGCCTGCCAACTCAGAACCCCCGTTCCCTGTGGCTGCATCCGGCCAGGGGGCTCCAGGGTCGGGTGCGCCGCGGGCCTGGGGGGCTTCTTGCCTGTGTGCAGGGCTTCTACGCACAAGGTGGCACCTCATCCCGGCCCAAGGGTGGTGGCAGGAACGCAGGTGGCGCTCGGGGACTCAGCAGGGCCTGCCCCCGGGGCCTGCCCGCAACACCTGATTGCCCGCGGGCGTGTCCGTCCACCCTCAAAAAGTTCTGCTGGGACAGCCCTGACCGAGCTCCGAGCTCCTCGCCCTTGGACCGCCCCAGTGGGCTTCAGGAGTGGGTGTGTGCCAGCAGCAGCCCTCCCCAGTCAACCACCTTGCGTCGGCCCATCCCGACAAGACCCTAGGGCGGGCGGGGCTTCCCAGGGGGCCTATTTGCAACGCCGGGAAGCGCGGGGCAGTTCGTGTGTGCGGCCCCAGGGACACCCGCAGGTGTGTGTGCTCCCCCCGTGGCCGGCCGCTGCGCCTAGCCAGCACCTGGGGGCTGTTGGCAGCGCCCCTGGGCAGCCTCCTAGAGCCAGGGGTTTGGCAGGCTCCGGGGGCAAATGGACTACAGAAGCCGAGAGGGGACCGTCCGCGCCAAAACCCAAAACGCGCTGCGGCCTCCAGGGAGGGACACAGGGGACACAAGTGGCTGTGTGGCTTGCTCTGCCCGACCAGAGGGATGGAGGTTGGCTGGCTGCTGAGGCGCAGCAGGTGTCAGCCCTTCTGGAAGTGCCCGTGGATGCTTCGGGAATGGGGCCTGCCAACTCAGAACCCCCGTTCCCTGTGGCTGCAGCCGGCCAGGGGCATCCAGGGTCGGGTGCGCCGCGGGCTTGGGGGGCTTCTTGCCTGTGTGCAGGGCTTCTACGCACAAGGTGGCACCTCATCCCGGCCCAAGGGTGGTGGCAGGAACCCAGGTGGCGCTCGGGGACTCAGCAGGGCCTGCCCCCGGGGCCTGCCCGCAACACCTGATTGCCCGCGGGCGTGTCCGTCCACCCTCAAAAAGTTCTGCTGGGACAGCCCTGACCGAGCTCCGAGCTCCTCGCCCTTGGACCGCCCCAGTGGGCTTCAGGAGTGGGTGTGTGCCAGCAGCAGCCCTCCCCACTCACCCACCGTGCGTCGGCCCCGCCCGACAAGCCCCTAGGGCCGGCGGGGCTTCCCGGGGGACCTATTTGCAATGCCGGGAAGCGCGTGGTCGTCCGTGTGTGCGGCCTGGGGACACCCGCAGGTGTGTGTGCTCCCCCGTGGCCGGCTGCTTCGGCTAGCCAGCACCTGGGGGCTGTTGGCAGCGCCCCTGGGCAGCCTCCTAGAGCCAGGAGTCTGTCAGGCTCCGGGGGCAAATGGACTACGGAAGCCGAGAGGGGCCCGTCCGCGCCAAAACACAAAACGCGCTGCGGCCTCCAGGGAGGGACACAGGGGACACAAGTGGCTGTGTGGCTTGCAGTGCCCGACCAGAGGGAGGGAGGTTGGCTGGCTGCTGAGGCGCAGCAGGTGTCAGCCCTTCGGGAAGTGCCCGTGGATGCTTCGGGAATGGGGCCTGCCAACAAAGAACCCCCGTTCCCTGTGGCTGCAGCCGGCCAGGGGGCTCCAGGGTCGGGTGCGCCGCGGGCCTGGGGGGCTTCTTGCCTGTGTGCAGGGCTTCTACGCACAAGGTGGCACCTCATCCCGGCCCAAGGGTGGTGGCAGGAACGCAGGTGGCGCTCGGGGACTCAGCAGGGCCTGCCCCCGGGGCCTGCCCGCAACACCTGATTGCCCGCGGGCGTGTCCGTCCACCCTCAAAAAGTTCTGCTGGGACAGCCCTGACCGAGCTCCGAGCTCCTCGCCCTTGGACCGCCCCAGTGGGCTTCAGGAGTGGGTGTGTGCCAGCAGCAGCCCTCCCCAGTCAACCACCTTGCGTCGGCCCCACCCGACAAGACCCTAGGGCGGGCGGGGCTTCCCAGGGGGCCTATTTGCAACGCCGGGAAGCGCGGGGCAGTTCGTGTGTGCGGCCCCAGGGACACCCGCAGGTGTGTGTGCTCCCCCGTGGCCGGCTGCTGCGGCTAGCCAGCACCTGGGGGCTGTTGGCAGCGCCCCTGGGCAGCCTCCTAGAGCCAGGGGTCTGGCAGGCTCCGGGGGCAAATGGACTACGGAAGCCGAGAGGGGCCCGTCCGCGCCAAAACCCAAAACGCGCTGCGGCCTCCAGGGAGGGACACAGGGGACACAAGTGGCTGTGTGGCGTGCAGTGCCCGACCAGAGGGAGAGAGGTTGGCTGGCTGCTGAGGCGCAGCAGGTGTCAGCCCTTCGGGAAGTGCCCGTGGATGCTTCGGGAATGGGGCCTGCCAACTCAGAACCCCCGTTCCCTGTGGCTGCATCCGGCCAGGGGGCTCCAGGGTCGGGTGCGCCGCGGGCTTGGGGGGCTTCTTGCCTGTGTGCAGCGCTTCTACGCACAAGGTGGCACCTCATCCCGGCCCAAGGGTGGTGGCAGGAACCCAGGTGGCGCTCGGGGACTCAGCAGGGCCTGCCCCCGGGGCCTGCCCGCAACACCTGATTGCCCGCGGGCGTGTCCGTCCACCCTCAAAAAGTTCTGCTGGGACAGCCCTGATAGAGCTCCGAGCTCCTCGCCCCTGGACCGCCCCAGTGGGCTTCAGGAGTGGGTGTGTGCCAGCAGCAGCCCTCCCCAGTCAACCACCTTGCGTCGGCCCCACCCGACAAGACCCTAGGGCGGGTGGGGCTTCCCAGGGGGCCTATTTGCAACGCCGGGAAGCGCGGGGCAGTTCGTGTGTGCGGCCCCAGGGACACCCGCAGGTGTGTGTGCTCCCCCCGTGGCCGGCCGCTGCGGCTATCCAGCACCTGGGGGCTGTTGGCAGCGCCCCTGGGCAGCCTCCTAGAGCCAGGGGTCTGGCAGGCTCCGGGGGCAAATGGACTACAGAAGCCGAGAGGGGACCGTCCGCGCCAAAACCCAAAACGCGCTGCGGCCTCCAGGGAGGGACACAGGGGACACAAGTGGCTGTGTGGCTTGCAGTGCCCGACCAGAGGGAGGGAGGTTGGCTGGCTGCTGAGGCGCAGCAGGTGTCAGCCCTTCGGGAAGTGCCCGTGGATGCTTCGGGAATGGGGCCTGCCAACTCAGACCCCCGTTCCCTGTGGCTGCAGCCGGCCAGGGGCCTCCAGGGTCGGGTGCGCCGCGGGCCTGGGGGGCTTCTTGCCTGTGTGCAGGGCTTCTACGCACAAGGTGGCACCTCATCCCGGCCCAAGGGTGGTGGCAGGAACCCAGGTGGCGCTCGGGGACTCAGCAGGGCCTGCCCCCGGGGCCTGCCCGCAACACCTGATTGCCCACGGGCGTGTCCGTCCACCCTCAAAAAGTTCTGCTGGGACAGCCCTGACCGAGCTCCGAGCTCCTCGCCCTTGGACCGCCCCAGTGGGCTTCAGGAGTGGGTGTGTGCCAGCAGCAGCCCTCCCAACTCACCCACCGTGTGTCGGCCCCGCCCGACAAGCCCCTAGGGCCGGCGGGGCTTCCCGGGGGACCTATTTGCAACGCCGGGAAGCGCGGGGCAGTCCGTGTGTGCGGCCTGGGGACACCCGCAGGTGTGTGTGCTCCCCCGTGGCCGGCTGCTGCGGCTAGCCAGCACCTGGGGGCTGTTGGCAGCGCCCCTGGGCAGCCTCCTAGAGCCAGGGGTCTGGCAGGCTCCGGGGGCAAATGGACTACGGAAGCCGAGAGGGGCCCGTCCGCGCCAAAACCCAAAACGCGCTGCGGCCTCCAGGGAGGGACACAGGGGACACAAGTGGCTGTGTGGCGTGCAGTGCCCGACCAGAGGGAGAGAGGTTGGCTGGCTGCTGAGGCGCAGCAGGTGTCAGCCCTTCGGGAAGTGCCCGTGGATGCTTCGGGAATGGGGCCTGCCAACTCAGAACCCCCGTTCCCTGTGGCTGCATCCGGCCAGGGGGCTCCAGGGTCGGGTGCGCCGCGGGCTTGGGGGGCTTCTTGCCTGTGTGCAGCGCTTCTACGCACAAGGTGGCACCTCATCCCGGCCCAAGGGTGGTGGCAGGAACCCAGGTGGCGCTCGGGGACTCAGCAGGGCCTGCCCCCGGGGCCTGCCCGCAACACCTGATTGCCCGCGGGCGTGTCCGTCCACCCTCAAAAAGTTCTGCTGGGACAGCCCTGACCGAGCTCCGAGCTCCTCGCCCCTGGACCGCCCCAGTGGGCTTCAGGAGTGGGTGTGTGCCAGCAGCAGCCCTCCCCAGTCAACCACCTTGCGTCGGCCCCACCCGACAAGACCCTAGGGCGGGTGGGGCTTCCCAGGGGGCCTATTTGCAACGCCGGGAAGCGCGGGGCAGTTCGTGTGTGCGGCCCCAGGGACACCCGCAGGTGTGTGTGCTCCCCCCGTGGCCGGCCGCTGCGGCTATCCAGCACCTGGGGGCTGTTGGCAGCGCCCCTGGGCAGCCTCCTAGAGCCAGGGGTCTGGCAGGCTCCGGGGGCAAATGGACTACGGAAGCCGAGAGGGGACCGTCCGCGCCAAAACCCAAAACGCGCTGCGGCCTCCAGGGAGGGACACAGGGGACACAAGTGGCTGTGTGGCTTGCAGTGCCCGACCAGAGGGAGGGAGGTTGGCTGGCTGCTGAGGCGCAGCAGGTGTCAGCCCTTCGGGAAGTGCCCGTGGATGCTTCGGGAATGGGGCCTGCCAACTCAGAACCCCCGTTCCCTGTGGCTGCAGCCGGCCAGGGGCCTCCAGGGTCGGGTGCGCCGCGGGCCTGGGGGGCTTCTTGCCTGTGTGCAGGGCTTCTACGCACAAGGTGGCACCTCATCCCGGCCCAAGGGTGGTGGCAGGAACCCAGGTGGCGCTCGGGGACTCAGCAGGGCCTGCCCCCGGGGCCTGCCCGCAACACCTGATTGCCCACGGGCGTGTCCGTCCACCCTCAAAAAGTTCTGCTGGGACAGCCCTGACCGAGCTCCGAGCTCCTCGCCCTTGGACCGCCCCAGTGGGCTTCAGGAGTGGGTGTGTGCCAGCAGCAGCCCTCCCCACTCACCCACCGTGTGTCGGCCCCGCCCGACAAGCCCCTAGGGCGGGCGGGGCTTCCCAGGGGACCTATTTGCATCGCCGGGAAGCGCGGGGCAGTCCGTGTGTGCGGCCCGGGGACACCCGCAGGTGTGTGTGCTCCCCTGTGGCTGGCTGCTACGGCTAGCCAGCACCTGGGGGCTGTTGGCAGCGCCCATGGGCAGCCTCCTAGAGCCAGGGGTCTGGCAGGCTCCGGGGGCAAATGGACTACGGAAGCCGAGAGGGGCCCGTCCGCGCCAAAACCCAAAACGCGCTGCGGCCTCCAGGGAGGGACACAGGGGACACAAGTGGCTGTGTGGCTTGCAGTGCCCGACCAGAGGGAGGGAGGTTGGCTGGCTGCTGAGGCGCAGCAGGTGTCAGCCCTTCGGGAAGTGCCCGTGGATGCTTCGGGAATGGGGCCTGCCAACTCAGAACCCCCGTTCCCTGTGGCTGCAGCCGGCCAGGGGCCTCCAGGGTCGGGTGCGCCGCGGGCCTGGGGGGCTTCTTGCCTGTGTGCAGGGCTTCTACGCACAAGGTGGCACCTCATCCCGGCCCAAGGGTGGTGGCAGGAACCCAGGTGACGCTCGGGGACTCAGCAGGGCCTGCCCCCGGGGCCTGCCCGCAACACCTGATTGCCTGCGGGCGTGTCCGTCCACCCTCAAAAAGTTCTGCTGGGACAGCCCTGACCGAGCTCCGAGCTCCTCGCCCTTGGACCGCCCCAGTGGGCTTCAGGAGTGGGTGTGTGCCAGCAGCAGCCCTCCCCACTCACCCACCGTGTGTCGGCCCCGCCCAACAAGACCCTAGGGCCGGCGGGGCTTCCCGGGGGACCTATTTGAAACGCCGGGAAGCGCGGGGCAGTTCGTGTGTGCGGCCTGGGGACACCCACAGGTGTGTGTGCTCCCCCGTGGCCGGCTGCTGCGGCTAGCCAGCACATGGGGGCTGTTGGCAGCGCCCCTGGGCCGCCTCCTAGAGCCAGGGGTCTGGCAGGCTCCGGGGGCAAATGGACTACGGAAGCCGAGAGGGGCCCGTCCGCGCCAAAACCCAAAACGTGCTGCGGCCTCCAGGGAGGGACACAGGGGACACAAGTGGCTGTGTGGCGTGCAGTGCCCGACCAGAGGGAGGGAGGTTGGCTGGCTGCTGAGGCGCAGCAGGTGTCAGCCCTTCGGGAAGTGCCCGTGGATGCTTCGGGAATGGGGCCTGCCAACAAAGAACCCCCGTTCCCTGTGGCTGCAGCCGGCCAGGGGGCTCCAGGGTCGGGTGCGCCGCGGGCCTGGGGGGCTTCTTGCCTGTGTGCAGGGCTTCTACGCACAAGGTGGCACCTCATCCCGGCCCAAGGGTGGTGGCAGGAACCCAGGTGGCGCTCGGGGACTCAGCAGGGCCTGCCCCCGGGGCCTGCCCGCAACACCTGATTGCCCGCGGGCGTGTCCGTCCACCCTCAAAAAGTTCTGCTGGGACAGCCCTGACCGAGCTCCGAGCTCCTCGCCCTTGGACCGCCCCAGTGGGCTTCAGGAGTGGGTGTGTGCCAGCAGCAGCCCTCCCCAGGCAACCACCTTGCGTCGGCCCCACCCGACAAGACCCTAGGGCAGGCGGGGCTTCCCGGGGGGCCTATTTGCAACGCCGGGAAGCGCGGGGCAGTTCGTGTGTGCGGCCCGGGGACACCCGCAGGTGTGTGTGCTCCCCCCGTGGCCGGCCGAGGCGGCTAGCCAGCACCTGGGGGCTGTTGGCAGCGCCCCTGGGCAGCCTCCTAGAGCCAGGGGTCTGGCAAGCTCCGGGGGCAAATGGACTACAGAAGCCGAGAGGGGTCCGTCCGCGCCAAAACCCAAAACGCGCTGCGGCCTCCAGGGAGGGACACAGGGGACACAAGTGGCTGTGTGGCTTGCAGTGCCCGACCAGAGGGAGGGAGGTTGGCTGGCTGCTGAGGCGCAGCAGGTGTCAGCCCTTCGGGAAGTGCCCGTGGATGCTTCGGGAATGGGGCCTGCCAACTCAGAACCCCTGTTCCCTGTGGCTGCAGCCGGCCAGGGGGCTCCAGGGTCGGGTGCACCGCGGGCCTGGGGGGCTTCTTGCCTGTGTGCAGGGCTTCTACGCACAAGGTGGCACCTCATCCCGGCCCAAGGGTGGTGGCAGGAACCCACGTGGCGCTCGGGGACTCAGCAGGGCCTGCCCCCCGGGGCCTGCCCGCAACACCTGATTGCCCGCGGGCGTGTCCGTCCACCCTCAAAAAGTTCTGCTGGGACAGCCCTGACCGAGCTCCGAGCTCCTCGCCCTTGGACCGCCCCAGTGGGCTTCAGGAGTGGGTGTGTGCCAGCAGCAGCCCTCCCCACTCACCCACCTTGCGTCGGCCCCGCCCGACAAGCCCCTAGGGCCGGCGGGGCTTCCCGGGGGACGTATTGGCAACGCCGGGAAGCGCGGGGCAGTCCGTGTGTGCGGCCTGGGGACACCCGCAGGTGTGTGTGCTCCCCCGTGGCCGGCTGCTGTGGCTAGCCAGCACCTGGGGGATGTTGGCAGTGCCCCTATGCAGCCTCCTAGAGCCAGGGTTCTGGCAGGCTCCGGGGGCAAATGACTACGGAAGCCGAGAGGGGCCTGTCCGCGCCAAAACCCAAAACGCGCTGCGGCCTCCAGGGAGGGACACAGGGGACACAAGTGGCTGTGTGGCTTGCAGTGCCCGACCAGAGGGAGGGAGGTTGGCTGGCTGCTGAGGCGCAGCAGGTGTCAGCCCTTCGGGAAGTGCCCATGGATGCTTCGGGAATGGGGCCTGCCAACTCAGAACCCCCGTTCCCTGTGGCTGCAGCCGGCCAAGGGGCTCCAGGGTCGGGTGCGCCGCGGGCCTGGGGGGCTTCTTGCCTGTGTGCAGGGCTTCTACGCACAAGGTGGCACCTCATCCCAGCCCAAGGTTGGTGGCAGGAACCCAGGTGGCGCTTGGTTCTCAGCAGGGCCTGCCCCCGGGGCCTGCCCGCAACACCTGATTGCCCGCGGGCGTGTCCGTCCACCCTCAAAAAGTTCTGCTGGGACAGCCCTGACCGAGCTCCGAGCTCCTCGCCCTTGGACCGCCCCAGTGGGCTTCAGGAGTGGGTGTTTGCCAGCAGCAGCCCTCCCCACTCACCCACCGTGCGTCGGCCCCGCCCGACAAGCCCCTAGGGCCGGCGGGGCTTCCCGGGGGGCCTATTTGCAACGCCGGGAAGCGCGGGGCAGTCCGTGTGTGCGGCCTGGGGACACCCGCAGGTGTGTGTGCTCCCCCGTGGCCGGCTGCTGCGGCTAGCCAGCACCTGGGGGCTGTTGGCAGCGCCCCTGGGCAGCCTCCTAGAGCCAGGGGTCTGGCAGGCTCCGGGGGCAAATGGACTACGGAAGCCGAGAGGGGCCCGTCCGCGCAAAAACCCAAAATGCGCTGCGGCCTCCAGGGAGGGACACAGGGGAAACAAGTGGCTGTGTGGCGTGCAGTGCCCGACCAGAGGGAGGGAGGTTGGCTGGCTGCTGAGGCGCAGCAGGTGTCAGCCCTTCGGGAAGTGCCCGTGGATGCTTCGGGAATGGGGCCTGCCAACTCAGAACCCCCGATCCCTGTGGCTGCAGCCGGCCAGGGGGCTCCAGGGTCGGGTGCGCCGCGGGCCTGGTGGGCTTCTTGCCTGTGTGCAGGGCTTCTACGCACAAGGTGGCACCTCATCCCGGCCCAAGGGTGGTGGCAGGAACCCAGGTGGCGCTCGGGGACTCAGCAGGGCCTGCCCCCGGGGCCTGCCCGCAACACCTGATTGCCCGCGGGCGTGTCCGTCCACCCTCAAAAAGTTCTGCTGGGAAAGCCCTGACAGAGCTCCGAGCACCTCGCCCTTGGACCGCCCGAGTGGGCTTCAGGAGTGGGTGTGTGCCAGCAGCAGCCCTCCCCAGTCAACCACCTTGTGTCGGCCACACCCAACAAGACCCTAGGGTGGGCGGGGCTTCCCAGGGGGCCTATTTGCAATGCCGGGAAGCGCGGGGCAGTTCGTGTGTGCGGCCCCAGGGACACCCGCAGGTGTGTGTGCTCCCCCCGTGGCCAGACGCTGCGGCTAGCCAGCACCTGTGGGCTGTTGGCAGCGCCCCTATGCAGCCTCCTAGAGCCAGGGGTCTGGCAGGCTCCGGGGGCAAATGGACTACGGAAGCCGAGAGGGGCCTGTCCGCGCCAAAACCCAAAACGCGCTGCGGCCTCCAGGGAGGGACACAGGGGACACAAGTGGCTATGTGGCTTGCAGTGCCCGACCAGAGGGAGGGAGGTTGGCTGGCTGCTGAGGCGCAGCAGGTGTCAGCCCTTTGGGAAGTGCCCGTGGATGCTTCGGGAATGGGGCCTGCCAACTCAGAACCCCCGTTCCCTGTGGCTGCATCCGGCCAGGGGGCTCCAGGGTCGGGTGCGCCGCGGGCCTGGGGGGCTTCTTGCCTGTGTGCAGGGCTTCTACGCACAAGGTGGCACCTCATCCCGGCCCAAGGGTGGTGGCAAGAACCCAGGTGGCGCTCGGGGACTCAGCAGGGCCTGCCCCCGGGGCCTGCCCGCAACACCTGATTGCCCGCGGGCGTGTCCGTCCACCCTCAAAAAGTTCTGCTGGGACAGCCCTGACCGAGCTCCGAGCTCCTCGCCCTTGGACCGCCCCAGTGGGCTTCAGGAGTGGGTGTGTGCCAGCAGCAGCCCTCCCCAGTCAACCACCTTGCGTCGGCCCCGCCCGACAAGCCCCTAGGGCCGGCGGGGCTTCCCGGGGGACCTATTTGCAACGCCGGGAAGCGCGGGGCAGTCCGTGTGTGCGGCCTGGGGACACCCGCAGGTGTGTGTGCTCCCCTGTGGCTGGCTGCTACGGCTAGCCAGCACCTGGGGGCTGTTGGCAGCGCCCCTGGGCAGCCTCCTAGAGCCAGGGGTCTGGCAGGCTCCGGGGGCAAATGGACTACGGAAGCCGAGAGGGGCCCGTCCGCGCCAAAACCCAAAACGCGCTGCGGCCTCCAGGGAGGGACACAGGGGACACAAGTGGCTGTGTGGCGTGCAGTGCCCGACCAGAGGGAGGGAGGTTGGCTGGCTGCTGAGGCGCAGCAGGTGTCAGCCCTTCGGGAAGTGCCCGTGGATGCTTCGGGAATGGGGCCTGCCAACTCAGAAGCCCCGTTCCCTGTGGCTGCATCCGGCCACGGGGCTCCAGGGTCGGGTGCGCCGCGGGCCTGGGGGGCTTCTTGCCTGTGTGCAGGGCTTCTACGCACAAGGTGGCACCTCATCCCGGCCCAAGGGTGGTGGCAGGAACCCAGGTGGCGCTCGGGGACTCAGCAGGGCCTGCCCCCGGGGCCTGCCCGCAACACCTGATTGCCCGCGGGCGTGTCCGTCCACCCTCAAAAAGTTCTGCTGGGACAGCCCTGACCGAGCTCCGAGCTCCTCGCCCTTGGACCGCCCCAGTGGGCTTCAGGAGTGGGTGTGTGGCAGCAGCAGCCCTCCCCACTCACCCACCTTGCGTCGGCCCTGCCCGACAAGCCCCTAGGGCCGGCGGGGCTTCCCGGGGGGCCTATTTGCAACGCCGGGAAGCGCGGGGCAGTCCGTGTGTGCGGCCTGGGGACATCCGCAGGTGTGTGTGCTCCCCCCGTGGCCGGCCGAGGCGGCTAGCCTGCACCTGGGGGCTGTTGACAGCGCCCCTGGGCAGCCTCCTAGAGCCAGGGGTCTGGCAGGCTCCGGGGGCAAATGGACTACGGAAGCCGAGAGGGGCCCGTCCGCGCCAAAACCCAAAACGCGCTGCGGCCTCCAGGGAGGGACACAGGGGACACAAGTGGCTGTGTGGCTTGCAGTGCCCGACCAGAGGGAGGGAGGTTGGCTGGCTGCTGAGGCGCAGCAGGTGTCAGCCCTTCGGGAAGTGCCCATGGATGCTTCGGGAATGGGGCCTGCCAACTCAGAGCCCCCGTTCCCTGTGGCTGCATCCGGCCAGGGGGCTCCAGGGTCGGGTGCGCCGTGGGCCTGGGGGGCTTCTTGCCTGTGTGCAGGGCTTCTACGCACAAGGTGGCACCTCATCCCGGCCCAAGGGTGGTGGCAGGAACCCAGGTGGCGCTCGGGGACTCAGCAGGGCCTGCCCCCGTGGCCTGCCCGCAACACCTGATTGCCCGCGGGCGTGTCCGTCCACCCTCAAAAAGTTCTTCTGGGACAGCCCTGACCGAGCTCCGAGCTCCTCGCCCTTGGACCGCCCCAGTGGGCTTCAGGAGTGGGTGTGTGGCAGCAGCAGCCCTCCCCAGTCAACCACCTTGCGTCGGCCCCACCCGACAAGCCCCTAGGGCGGGCGGGGCTTCCCGGGGGGCCTATTTGCAACGCCGGGAAGCGCGGGGCAGTTCGTGTGTGCGGCCCGGGGACACCCGCAGGTGTGTGTGCTCCCCCCGTGGCCGGCCGCTGCGGCTAGCCAGCACCTGGGGGCTGTTGGCAGCGCCCCTGGGCAGCCTCCTAGAGCCAGGGGTCTGGCAGGCTCCGGGGGCAAATGGACTACGGAAGCCGAGAGGGGCCCGTCCGCGCCAAAACCCAAAACGCGCTGCAGCCTCCTGGGAGGGACACAGGGGACACAAGTGGCTGTGTGGCTTGCAGTGCCCGACCAGAGGGAGGGAGGTTGGCTGGCTGCTGAGGCGCAGCAGGTGTCAGCCCTTCGGGAAGTGCCCGTGGATACTTCGGGAATGGGGCCTGCCAACTCAGAAGCCCCGTTCCCTGTGGCTGCATCCGGCCAGGGGGCTCCAGGGTCGGGTGCGCCGCGGGCCTGGGGGGCTTCTTGCCTGTGTGCAGGGCTTCTACGCACAAGGTGGCACCTCATCCCGGTCCAAGGGTGGTGGCAGGAACCCAGGTGGCGCTCGGGGACTCAGCAGGGCCTGCCCCCGGGGCCTGCCCCCGGGGCCTGCCCGCAACACCTGATTGCCCGCGGGCGTGTCCGTCCACCCTCAAAAAGTTCTGCTGGGACAGCCCTGACCGAGCTCCGAGCTCCTCGCCCTTGGACCGCCCCAGTGGGCTTCAGGAGTGGGTGTGTGGCAGCAGCAGCCCTCCCCAGTCAACCACCTTGCGTCGGCCCCACCCGACAAGCCCCTAGGGCGGGCGGGGCTTCCCGGGGGGCCTATTTGCAACGCCGGGAAGCGCGGGGCAGTTCGTGTGTGCGGCCCGGGGACACCCGCAGGTGTGTGTGCTCACCCCGTGGCCGGCCGAGGCGGCTAGCCAGCACCTGGGGGCTGTTGGCAGCGCCCCTGGGCAGCCTCCTAGAGCCAGGGGTCTGGCAGGCTCCGGGGGCAAATGGACTACGGAAGCCGAGAGGGGCCCGTCCGCGCCAAAACCCAAAACGCGCTGCGGCCTCCAGGGAGGGACACAGGGGACACAAGTGGCTGTGTGGCTTGCAGTGCCCGACCAGAGGGAGGGAGGTTGGCTGGCTGCTGAGGCGCAGCAGGTGTCAGCCCTTCGGGAAGTGCCCGTGGATGCTTCGGGAATGGGGCCTGCCAACTCAGAAGCCCCGTTCCCTGTGGCTGCATCCGGCCAGGGGGCTCCAGGGTCGGGTGCGCCGCGGGCCTGGGGGGCTTCTTGCCTGTGTGCAGGGCTTCTACGCACAAGGTGGCACCTCATCCCGGCCCAAGGGTGGTGGCAGGAACCCAGGTGGCGCTCGGGGACTCAGCAGGGCCTGCCCCCGGGGCCTGCCCGCAACACCTGATTGCCCGCGGGCGTGTCCGTCCACCCTCAAAAAGTTCTGCTGGGACAGCCCTGACCGAGCTCCGAGCTCCTCGCCCTTGGACCGCCCCAGTGGGCTTCAGGAGTGGGTGTGTGGCAGCAGCAGCCCTCCCCAGTCAACCACCTTGCGTCGGCCCCACCCGACAAGCCCCTAGGGCGGGCGGGGCTTCCCGGGGGGCCTATTTGCAACGCCGGGAAGCGCGGGGCAGTTCGTGTGTGCGGCCCGGGGACACCCGCAGGTGTGTGTGCTCCCCCCGTGGCCGGCCGAGGCGGCTAGCCAGCACCTGGGGGCTGTTGGCAGCGCCCCTGGGCAGCCTCCTAGAGCCAGGGGTCTGGCAGGCTCCGGGGGCAAATGGACTACGGAAGCCGAGAGGGGCCCGTCCGCGCCAAAACCCAAAACGCGCTGCGGCCTCCAGGGAGGGACACAGGGGACACAAGTGGCTGTGTGGCTTGCAGTGCCCGACCAGAGGGAGGGAGGTTGGCTGGCTGCTGAGGCGCAGCAGGTGTCAGCCCTTCGGGAAGTGCCCGTGGATGCTTCGGGAATGGGGCCTGCCAACTCAGAGCCCCCGTTCCCTGTGGCTGCATCCGGCCAGGGGGCTCCAGGGGCTCCAGGGTCGGGTGCGCCGCGGGCCTGGTGGGCTTCTTGCCTGTGTGCAGGGCTTCTACGCACAAGGTGGCACCTCATCCCGGCCCAAGGGTGGTGGCAGGAACCCAGGTGGCGCTCGGGGACTCAGCAGGGCCTGCCCCCGGGGCCTGCCCGCAACACCTGATTGCCCGCGGGCGTGTCCGTCCACCCTCAAAAAGTTCTGCTGGGACAGCCCTGACCGAGCTCCGAGCTCCTCGCCCTTGGACCGCCCCAGTGGGCTTCAGGAGTGGGTGTGTGCCAGCAGCAGCCCTCCCCAGTCAACCACCTTGCGTCGGCCCCACCCGACAAGCCCCTAGGGCGGGCGGGGCTACCCGGGGGGCCTATTTGCAACGCCGGGAAGCGCGGGGCAGTTCGTGTGTGCGGCCCGGGGACACCTGCAGGTGTGTGTGCTCCCCCCGTAGCCGGCCGAGGCGGCTAGCCAGCACCTGGGGGCTGTTGGCAGCGCCCCTGGGCAGCCTCCTAGAGCCAGGGGTCTGGCAGGCTCCAGGGGCAAATGGACTACGGAAGCCGAGAGGGGCCCGTCCGCGCCAAAACCCAAAACGCGCTGCGGCCTCCAGGGAGGGACACAGGGGACACAAGTGGCTGTGTGGCTTGCAGTGCCCGACCAGAGGGAGGGAGGTTGGCTGGCTGCTGAGGCGCAGCAGGTGTCAGCCCTTCGGGAAGTGCCCGTGGATGCTTCGGGAATGGGGCCTGCCAACTCAGAACCCCCGTTCCCTGTGGCTGCAGCCGGCCAGGGGGCTCCAGGGGCTCCAGGGTCGGGTGCGCCGCGGGCCTGGGGGGCTTCTTGCCTGTGTGCAGGGCTTCTACGCACAAGGTGGCACCTCTTCCCGGCCCAAGGGTGGTGGCAGGAACCCAGGTGGCGCTCGGGGACTCAGCAGGGCCTGCCCCCGGGGCCTGCCCGCAACACCTGATTGCCCGCGGGCGTGTCCGTCCACCCTCAACAAGTTCTGCTGGGACAGCCCTGACCGAGCTCCGAGCTCCTCGCCCTTGGACCGCCCCAGTGGGCTTCAGGAGTGGGTGTGTGCCAGCAGCAGCCCTCCCCAGTCAACCACCTTGCGTCGGCCCCACCCGACAAGCCCCTAGGGCGGGCGGGGCTTCCCGGGGGGCCTATTTGCAATGCCGGGAAGCGCGGGGCAGTTCGTGTGTGCAGCCCGGGGACACCCGCAGGTTTGTGTGCTCCCCCCGTGGCCGGCCGAAGCGGCTAGCCAGCACCTGGGGACTGTTGGCAGCGCCCCTGGGCAGCCTCCTAGAGCCAGGGGTCTGGCAGGCTCCGGGGGCAAATGGGCTACGGAAGCCGAGAGGGGCCCGTCCGCGCCAAAACCCAAAACGCGCTGCGGCCTCCAGGGAGGGACACAGGGGACACAAGTGGCTGTGTGGCTTGCAGTGCCCGACCAGAGGGAGGGAGGTTGGCTGGCTGCTGAGGCGCAGCAGGTGTCAGCCCTTCGGGAAGTGCCCGTGGATGCTTCGGGAATGGGGCCTGCCAACTCAGAACCCCCGTTCCCTGTGGCTGCATCCGGCCAGGGGGCTCCAGGGTCGGGTGCGCCGCGGGCCTGGGGTCTTCTTGCCTGTGTGCAGGGCTTCTACGCACAAGGTGGCACCTCATCCCGGCCCAAGGGTGGTGGCAGGAACCCAGGTGGCGCTCGGGGACTCAGCAGGGCCTGCCCCCGGGGCCTGCCCGCAACACCTGATTACCCGCGGGCGTGTCCGTCCACCCTCAAAAAGTTCTGCTGGGACAGCCCTGACCGAGCTCCGAGCTCCTCGCCCTTGGACCGCCCCAGTGGGCTTCAGGAGTGGGTGTGTGGCAGCAGCAGCCCTCCCCAGTCAACCACCTTGCGTCGGCCCCACCCGACAAGCCCCTAGGGCGGGCGGGGCTTCCCGGGGGGCCTATTTGCAACGCCGGGAAGCGCGGGGCAGTTCGTGTGTGCGGCCCGGGGACACCCGCAGGTGTGTGTGCTCCCCCCGTGGCCGGCCGAGGCGGCTAGCCAGCACCTGGGGGCTGTTGGCAGCGCCCCTGGGCAGCCTCCTAGAGCCAGGGGTCTGGCAGGCTCCGGGGGCAAATGGACTACGGAAGCCGAGAGGGGCCCGTCCGCGCCAAAACCCAAAACGCGCTGCGGCCTCCAGGGAGGGACACAGGGGACACAAGTGGCTGTGTGGCTTGCAGTGCCCGACCAGAGGGAGGGAGGTTGGCTGGCTGCTGAGGCGCAGCAGGTGTCAGCCCTTCGGGAAGTGCCCGTGGATGCTTCGGGAATGGGGCCTGCCAACTCAGAACCCCCGTTCCCTGTGGCTGCATCCGGCCAGGGGCTCCAGGGGCTCCAGGGTCGGATGCGCCGCGGGCCTGGGGGGCTTCTTGCCTGTGTGCAGGGCTTCTACGCACAAGGTGGCACCTCATCCCGGCCCAAGGGTGGTGGCAGGAACCCAGGTGGCGCTCGGGGACTCAGCAGGGCCTGCCCCCGGGGCCTGCCCGCAACACCTGATTGCCCGCGGGCGTGTCCGTCCACCCTCAAAAAGTTCTGCTGGGACAGCCCTGACCGAGCTCCGAGCTCCTCGCCCTTGGACCGCCCCAGTGGGCTTCAGGAGTGGGTGTGTGCCAGCAGCAGCCCTCCCCAGTCAACCACCTTGCGTCGGCCCCACCCGACAAGCCCCTAGGGCGGGCGGGGCTTCCCGGGGGGCCTATTTGCAATGCCGGGAAGCGCGGGGCAGTTCGTGTGTGCAGCCCGGGGACACCCGCAGGTTTGTGTGCTCCCCCCGTGGCCGGCCGAGGCGGCTAGCCAGCACCTGGGGACTGTTGGCAGCGCCCCTGGGCAGCCTCCTAGAGCCAGGGGTCTGGCAGGCTCCGGGGGCAAATGGGCTACGGAAGCCGAGAGGGGCCCGTCCGCGCCAAAACCCAAAACGCGCTGCGGCCTCCAGGGAGGGACACAGGGGACACAAGTGGCTGTGTGGCTTGCAGTGCCCGACCAGAGGGAGGGAGGTTGGCTGGCTGCTGAGGCGCAGCAGGTGTCAGCCCTTCGGGAAGTGCCCGTGGATGCTTCGGGAATGGGGCCTGCCAACTCAGAACCCCCGTTCCCTGTGGCTGCAGCCGGCCAGGGGGCTCCAGGGTCGGGTGCGCCGCGGGCCTGGGGGGCTTCTTGCCTGTGTGCAGGGCTTCTACGCACAAGGTGGCACCTCATCCCGGCCCAAGGGTGGTGGCAGGAACCCAGGTGGCGCTCGGGGACTCAGCAGGGCCTGCCCCCGGGGCCTGCCCGCAACACCTGATTGCCCGCGGGCGTGTCCGTCCACCCTCAAAAAGTTCTGCTGGGACAGCCCTGACCGAGCTCCGAGCTCCTCGCCCTTGGACCGCCCCAGTGGGCTTCAGGAGTGGGTGTGTGCCAGCAGCAGCCCTCCCCAGTCAACCACCTTGCGTCGGCCCCACCCGACAAGCCCCTAGGGCGGGCGGGGCTTCCCGGGGGGCCTATTTGCAACGCCGGGAAGTGCGGGGCAGTTCGTGTGTGCGGCCCGGGGACACCCGCAGGTGTGTGTGCTCCCCCCGTGGCCGGCCGAGGCGGCTAGCCAGCACCTGGGGGCTGTTGGCAGCGCCCCTGGGCAGCCTCCTAGAGCCAGGGGTCTGGCAGGCTCCAGGGGCAAATGGACTACGGAAGCCGAGAGGGGCCCGACCGCGCCAAAACCCAAAACGCGCTGCGGCCTCCAGGGAGGGACACAGGGGACACAAGTGGCTGTGTGGCTTGCAGTGCCCGACCAGAGGGAGGGAGGTTGGCTGGCTGCTGAGGCGCAGCAGGTGTCAGCCCTTCGGGAAGTGCCCGTGGATGCTTCGGGAATGGGGCCTGCCAACTCAGAACCCCCGTTCCCTGTGGCTGCAGCCGGCCAGGGGGCTCCAGGGGCTCCAGGGTCGGGTGCGCCGCGGGCCTGGGGGGCTTCTTGCCTGTGTGCAGGGCTTCTACGCACAAGGTGGCACCTCATCCCGGCCCAAGGGTGGTGGCAGGAACCCAGGTGGCGCTCGGGGACTCAGCAGGGCCTGCCCCCGGGGCCTGCCCGCAACACCTGATTGCCCGCGGGCGTGTCCGTCCACCCTCAAAAAGTTCTGCTGGGACAGCCCTGACCGAGCTCCGAGCTCCTCGCCCTTGGACCGCCCCAGTGGGCTTCAGGAGTGGGTGTGTGCCAGCAGCAGCCCTCCCCACTCAACCACCTTGCGTCGGCCCCACCCGACAAGCCCCTAGGGCGGGCGGGGCTTCCCGGGGGGCCTATTTGCAATGCCGGGAAGCGCGGGGCAGTTCGTGTGTGCAGCCCGGGGACACCCGCAGGTGTGTGTGCTCCCCCCGTGGCCGGCCGAGGCGGCTAGCCAGCACCTGGGGGCTGTTGGCAGCGCCCCTGGGCAGCCTCCTAGAGCCAGGGGTCTGGCAGGCTCCGGGGGCAAATGGACTACGGAAGCCGAGAGGGGCCCGTCCGCGCCAAAACCCAAAACGCGCTGCGGCCTCCAGGGAGGGACACAGGGGACACAAGTGGCTGTGTGGCTTGCAGTGCCCGACCAGAGGGAGGGAGGTTGGCTGGCTGCTGAGGCGCAGCAGGTGTCAGCCCTTCGGGAAGTGCCCGTGGATGCTTCGGGAATGGGGCCTGCCAACTCAGAAGCCCCGTTCCCTGTGGCTGCATCCGGCCAGGGGGCTCCAGGGTCGGGTGCGCCGCGGGCCTGGGGGGCTTCTTGCCTGTGTGCAGGGCTTCTACGCACAAGGTGGCACCTCATCCCGGCCCAAGGGTGGTGGCAGGAACCCAGGTGGCGCTCTGGGACCCAGCAAGGCCTGCCCCCGGGGCCTGCCCGCAACACCTGATTGCCCGCGGGCGTGTCCGTCCACCCTCAAAAAGTTCTGCTGGGACAGCCCTGACCGAGCTCCGAGCTCCTCGCCCTTGGACCGCCCCAGTGGGCTTCAGGAGTGGGTGTGTGGCAGCAGCAGCCCTCCCCAGTCAACCACCGTGCGTCGGCCCCACCCGACAAGCCCCTAGGGCTGGCGGGGCTTCCCGGGGGGCCTATTTGCAACGCCGGGAAGCGCGGGGCAGTTCGTGTGTGCGGCCCGGGGACTCCCGCAGGTGTGTGTGCTCCCCCCGTGGCCGGCCGCTGCGGCTAGCCAGCACCTGGGGGCTGTTGGCAGCGCCCCTGGGCAGCCTCCTAGAGCCAGGGGTCTGGCAGGCTCCGGGGGCAAATGGACTACGGAAGCCGAGAGGGGCCCGTCCGCGCCAAAACCCAAAACGCGCTGCGGCCTCCAGGGAGGGACACAGGGGACACAAGTGGCTGTGTGGCTTGCAGTGCCCGACCAGAGGGAGGGAGGTTGGCTGGCTGCTGAGGCGCAGCAGGTGTCAGCCCTTCGGGAAGTGCCCGTGGATGCTTCGGGAATGGGGCCTGCCAACTCAGAACCCCCATTCCCTGTGGCTGCAGCCGGCCAGGGGGCTCCAGGGTCGGGTGCGCCGCGGGCCTGGGGGGCTTCTTGCCTGTGTGCAGGGCTTCTACGCACAAGGTGGCACCTCATCCCGGCCCAAGGGTGGTGGCAGGAACCCAGGTGGCGCTCGGGGACTCAGCAGGGCCTGCCCCCGGGGCCTGCCCGCAACACCTGATTGCCCGCGGGCGTGTCCGTCCACCCTCAAAAAGTTCTGCTGGGACAGCCCTGACCGAGCTCCGAGCTCCTCGCCCTTGGACCGCCCCAGTGGGCTTCAGGAGTGGGTGTGTGGCAGCAGCAGCCCTCCCCAGTCAACCACCTTGCGTCGGCCCCACCCGACAAGCCCCTAGGGCGGGCGGGGCTTCCCGGGCGGCCTATTTGCAACGCCGGGAAGCGCGGGGCAGTTCGTGTGTGCGGCCCGGGGACACCCGCAGGTGTGTGTGCTCCCCCCGTGGCCGGCCGAGGCGGCTAGCCAGCACCTGGGGGCTGTTGGCAGCGCCCCTGGGCAGCCTCCTAGAGCCAGGGGTCTGGCAGGCTCCGGGGGCAAATGGACTACGGAAGCCGAGAGGGGCCCGTCCGCGCCAAAACCCAAAACGCGCTGCGGCCTCCAGGGAGGGACACAGGGGACACAAGTGGCTGTGTGGCTTGCAGTGCCCGACCAGAGGGAGGGAGGTTGGCTGGCTGCTGAGGCGCAGCAGGTGTCAGCCCTTCGGGAAGTGCCCGTGGATGCTTCGGGAATGGGGCCTGCCAACTCAGAAGCCCCGTTCCCTGTGGCTGCATCCGGCCAGGGGGCTCCAGGGTCGGGTGCGCCGCGGGCCTGGGGGGCTTCTTGCCTGTGTGCAGGGCTTCTACGCACAAGGTGGCACCTCATCCCGGCCCAAGGGTGGTGGCAGGAACCCAGGTGGCGCTCGGGGACTCAGCAGGGCCTGCCCCCGGGGCCTGCCCGCAACACCTGATTGCCCGCGGGCGTGTCCGTCCACCCTCAAAAAGTTCTGCTGGGACAGCCCTGACCGAGCTCCGAGCTCCTCGCCCTTGGACCGCCCCAGTGGGCTTCAGGAGTGGGTGTGTGGCAGCAGCAGCCCTCCCCAGTCAACCACCTTGCGTCGGCCCCACTCGACAAGCCCCTAGGGCGGGCGGGGCTTCCCGGGGGGCCTATTTGCAACGCCGGGAAGCGCGGGGCAGTTCGTGTGTGCGGCCCGGGGACACCCGCAGGTGTGTGTGCTCCCCCCGTGGCCGGCCGAGGCGGCTAGCCAGCACCTGGGGGCTGTTGGCAGCGCCCCTGGGCAGCCTCCTAGAGCCAGGGGTCTGGCAGGCTCCGGGGGCAAATGGACTACGGAAGCCGAGAGGGGCCCGTCCGCGCCAAAACCCAAAACGCGCTGCGGCCTCCAGGGAGGGACACAGGGGACACAAGTGGCTGTGTGGCTTGCAGTGCCCGACCAGAGGGAGGGAGGTTGGCTGGCTGCTGAGGCGCAGCAGGTGTCAGCCCTTCGGGAAGTGCCCGTGGATGCTTCGGGAATGGGGCCTGCCAACTCAGAACCCCCGTTCCCTGTGGCTGCAGCCGGCCAGGGGGCTCCAGGGGCTCCAGGGTCGGATGCGCCGCGGGCCTGGGGGGCTTCTTGCCTGTGTGCAGGGCTTCTACGCACAAGGTGGCACCTCATCCCGGCCCAAGGGTGGTGGCAGGAACCCAGGTGGCGCTCGGGGACTCAGCAGGGCCTGCCCCCGGGGCCTGCCCGCAACACCTGATTGCCCGCGGGCGTGTCCGTCCACCCTCAAAAAGTTCTGCTGGGACAGCCCTGACCGAGCTCCGAGCTCCTCGCCCTTGGACCGCCCCAGTGGGCTTCAGGAGTGGGTGTGTGCCAGCAGCAGCCCTCCCCAGTCAACCACCTTGCGTCGGCCCCACCCGACAAGCCCCTAGGGCGGGCGGGGCTTCCCGGGGGGCCTATTTGCAATGCCGGGAAGCGCGGGGCAGTTCGTGTGTGCAGCCCGGGGACACCCGCAGGTTTGTGTGCTCCCCCCGTGGCCGGCCGAGGCGGCTAGCCAGCACCTGGGGACTGTTGGCAGCGCCCCTGGGCAGCCTCCTAGAGCCAGGGGTCTGGCAGGCTCCGGGGGCAAATGGGCTACGGAAGCCGAGAGGGGCCCGTCCGCGCCAAAACCCAAAACGCGCTGCGGCCTCCAGGGAGGGACACAGGGGACACAAGTGGCTGTGTGGCTTGCAGTGCCCGACCAGAGGGAGGGAGGTTGGCTGGCTGCTGAGGCGCAGCAGGTGTCAGCCCTTCGGGAAGTGCCCGTGGATGCTTCGGGAATGGGGCCTGCCAACTCAGAACCCCCGTTCCCTGTGGCTGCATCCGGCCAGGGGGCTCCAGGGTCGGGTGCGCCGCGGGCCTGGGGGGCTTCTTGCCTGTGTGCAGGGCTTCTACGCACAAGGTGGCACCTCATCCCGGCCCAAGGGTGGTGGCAGGAACCCAGGTGGCGCTCGGGGACTCAGCAGGGCCTGCCCCCGGGGCCTGCCCGCAACACCTGATTGCCCGCGGGCGTGTCCGTCCACCCTCAAAAAGTTCTGCTGGGACAGCCCTGACCGAGCTCCGAGCTCCTCGCCCTTGGACCGCCCCAGTGGGCTTCAGGAGTGGGTGTGTGCCAGCAGCAGCCCTCCCCAGTCAACCACCTTGCGTCGGCCCCACCCGACAAGCCCCTAGGGCGGGCGGGGCTTCCCGGGGGGCCTATTTGCAACGCCGGGAAGCGCGGGGCAGTTCGTGTGTGCGGCCCGGGGACACCCGCAGGTGTGTGTGCTCCCCCCGTGGCCGGCCGAGGCGGCTAGCCAGCACCTGGGGGCTGTTGGCAGCGCCCCTGGGCAGCCTCCTAGAGCCAGGGGTCTGGCAGGCTCCAGGGGCAAATGGACTACGGAAGCCGAGAGGGGCCCGACCGCGCCAAAACCCAAAACGCGCTGCGGCCTCCAGGGAGGGACACAGGGGACACAAGTGGCTGTGTGGCTTGCAGTGCCCGACCAGAGGGAGGGAGGTTGGCTGGCTGCTGAGGCGCAGCAGGTGTCAGCCCTTCGGGAAGTGCCCGTGGATGCTTCGGGAATGGGGCCTGCCAACTCAGAACCCCCGTTCCCTGTGGCTGCAGCCGGCCAGGGGGCTCCAGGGGCTCCAGGGTCGGGTGCGCCGCGGGCCTGGGGGGCTTCTTGCCTGTGTGCAGGGCTTCTACGCACAAGGTGGCACCTCATCCCGGCCCAAGGGTGGTGGCAGGAACCCAGGTGGCGCTCGGGGACTCAGCAGGGCCTGCCCCCGGGGCCTGCCCGCAACACCTGATTGCCCGCGGGCGTGTCCGTCCACCCTCAAAAAGTTCTGCTGGGACAGCCCTGACCGAGCTCCGAGCTCCTCGCCCTTGGACCGCCCCAGTGGGCTTCAGGAGTGGGTGTGTGCCAGCAGCAGCCCTCCCCAGTCAACCACCTTGCGTCGGCCCCACCCGACAAGCCCCTAGGGCGGGCGGGGCTTCCCGGGGGGCCTATTTGCAATGCCGGGAAGCGCGGGGCAGTTCGTGTGTGCAGCCCGGGGACACCCGCAGGTGTGTGTGCTCCCCCCGTGGCCGGCCGAGGCGGCTAGCCAGCACCTGGGGGCTGTTGGCAGCGCCCCTGGGCAGCCTCCTAGAGCCAGGGGTCTGGCAGGCTCCGGGGGCAAATGGACTACGGAAGCCGAGAGGGGCCCGTCCGCGCCAAAACCCAAAACGCGCTGCGGCCTCCAGGGAGGGACACAGGGGACACAAGTGGCTGTGTGGCTTGCAGTGCCCGACCAGAGGGAGGGAGGTTGGCTGGCTGCTGAGGCGCAGCAGGTGTCAGCCCTTCGGGAAGTGCCCGTGGATGCTTCGGGAATGGGGCCTGCCAACTCAGAAGCCCCGTTCCCTGTGGCTGCATCCGGCCAGGGGGCTCCAGGGTCGGGTGCGCCGCGGGCCTGGGGGGCTTCTTGCCTGTGTGCAGGGCTTCTACGCACAAGGTGGCACCTCATCCCGGCCCAAGGGTGGTGGCAGGAACCCAGGTGGCGCTCTGGGACCCAGCAAGGCCTGCCCCCGGGGCCTGCCCGCAACACCTGATTGCCCGCGGGCGTGTCCGTCCACCCTCAAAAAGTTCTGCTGGGACAGCCCTGACCGAGCTCCGAGCTCCTCGCCCTTGGACCGCCCCAGTGGGCTTCAGGAGTGGGTGTGTGGCAGCAGCAGCCCTCCCCAGTCAACCACCGTGCGTCGGCCCCACCCTACAACCCCTAGGGCTGGCGGGGCTTCCCGGGGGGCCTATTTGCAACGCCGGGAAGCGCGGGGCAGTTCGTGTGTGCGGCCCGGGGACTCCCGCAGGTGTGTGTGCTCCCCCCGTGGCCGGCCGCTGCGGCTAGCCAGCACCTGGGGGCTGTTGGCAGCGCCCCTGGGCAGCCTCCTAGAGCCAGGGGTCTGGCAGGCTCCGGGGGCAAATGGACTACGGAAGCCGAGAGGGGCCCGTCCGCGCCAAAACCCAAAACGCGCTGCGGCCTCCAGGGAGGGACACAGGGGACACAAGTGGCTGTGTGGCTTGCAGTGCCCGACCAGAGGGAGGGAGGTTGGCTGGCTGCTGAGGCGCAGCAGGTGTCAGCCCTTCGGGAAGTGCCCGTGGATGCTTCGGGAATGGGGCCTGCCAACTCAGAACCCCCATTCCCTGTGGCTGCAGCCGGCCAGGGGGCTCCAGGGTCGGGTGCGCCGCGGGCCTGGGGGGCTTCTTGCCTGTGTGCAGGGCTTCTACGCACAAGGTGGCACCTCATCCCGGCCCAAGGGTGGTGGCAGGAACCCAGGTGGCGCTCGGGGACTCAGCAGGGCCTGCCCCCGGGGCCTGCCCGCAACACCTGATTGCCCGCGGGCGTGTCCGTCCACCCTCAAAAAGTTCTGCTGGGACAGCCCTGACCGAGCTCCGAGCTCCTCGCCCTTGGACCGCCCCAGTGGGCTTCAGGAGTGGGTGTGTGGCAGCAGCAGCCCTCCCCAGTCAACCACCTTGCGTCGGCCCCACCCGACAAGCCCCTAGGGCGGGCGGGGCTTCCCGGGCGGCCTATTTGCAACGCCGGGAAGCGCGGGGCAGTTCGTGTGTGCGGCCCGGGGACACCCGCAGGTGTGTGTGCTCCCCCCGTGGCCGGCCGAGGCGGCTAGCCAGCACCTGGGGGCTGTTGGCAGCGCCCCTGGGCAGCCTCCTAGAGCCAGGGGTCTGGCAGGCTCCGGGGGCAAATGGACTACGGAAGCCGAGAGGGGCCCGTCCGCGCCAAAACCCAAAACGCGCTGCGGCCTCCAGGGAGGGACACAGGGGACACAAGTGGCTGTGTGGCTTGCAGTGCCCGACCAGAGGGAGGGAGGTTGGCTGGCTGCTGAGGCGCAGCAGGTGTCAGCCCTTCGGGAAGTGCCCGTGGATGCTTCGGGAATGGGGCCTGCCAACTCAGAAGCCCCGTTCCCTGTGGCTGCATCCGGCCAGGGGGCTCCAGGGTCGGGTGCGCCGCGGGCCTGGGGGGCTTCTTGCCTGTGTGCAGGGCTTCTACGCACAAGGTGGCACCTCATCCCGGCCCAAGGGTGGTGGCAGGAACCCAGGTGGCGCTCGGGGACTCAGCAGGGCCTGCCCCCGGGGCCTGCCCGCAACACCTGATTGCCCGCGGGCGTGTCCGTCCACCCTCAAAAAGTTCTGCTGGGACAGCCCTGACCGAGCTCCGAGCTCCTCGCCCTTGGACCGCCCCAGTGGGCTTCAGGAGTGGGTGTGTGCCAGCAGCAGCCCTCCCCAGTCAACCACCTTGCGTCGGCCCCACCCGACAAGCCCCTAGGGCGGGCGGGGCTTCCCGGGGGGCCTATTTGCAATGCCGGGAAGCGCGGGGCAGTTCGTGTGTGCAGCCCGGGGACACCCGCAGGTGTGTGTGCTCCCCCCGTGGCCGGCCGAGGCGGCTAGCCAGCACCTGGGGGCTGTTGGCAGCGCCCCTGGGCAGCCTCCTAGAGCCAGGGGTCTGGCAGGCTCCGGGGGCAAATGGACTACGGAAGCCGAGAGGGGCCCGTCCGCGCCAAAACCCAAAACGCGCTGCGGCCTCCAGGGAGGGACACAGGGGACACAAGTGGCTGTGTGGCTTGCAGTGCCCGACCAGAGGGAGGGAGGTTGGCTGGCTGCTGAGGCGCAGCAGGTGTCAGCCCTTCGGGAAGTGCCCGTGGATGCTTCGGGAATGGGGCCTGCCAACTCAGAAGCCCCGTTCCCTGTGGCTGCATCCGGCCAGGGGGCTCCAGGGTCGGGTGCGCCGCGGGCCTGGGGGGCTTCTTGCCTGTGTGCAGGGCTTCTACGCACAAGGTGGCACCTCATCCCGGCCCAAGGGTGGTGGCAGGAACCCAGGTGGCGCTCGGGGACCCAGCAGGGCCTGCCCCCGGGGCCTGCCCGCAACACCTGATTGCCCGCGGGCGTGTCCGTCCACCCTCAAAAAGTTCTGCTGGGACAGCCCTGACCGAGCTCCGAGCTCCTCGCCCTTGGACCGCCCCAGTGGGCTTCAGGAGTGGGTGTGTGGCAGCAGCAGCCCTCCCCAGTCAACCACCGTGCGTCGGCCCCACCCGACAACCCCTAGGGCTGGCGGGGCTTCCCGGGGGGCCTATTTGCAACGCCGGGAAGCGCGGGGCAGTTCGTGTGTGCGGCCCGGGGACTCCCGCAGGTGTGTGTGCTCCCCCCGTGGCCGGCCGCTGCGGCTAGCCAGCACCTGGGGGCTGTTGGCAGCGCCCCTGGGCAGCCTCCTAGAGCCAGGGGTCTGGCAGGCTCCGGGGGCAAATGGACTACGGAAGCCGAGAGGGGCCCGTCCGCGCCAAAACCCAAAACGCGCTGCGGCCTCCAGGGAGGGACACAGGGGACACAAGTGGCTGTGTGGCTTGCAGTGCCCGACCAGAGGGAGGGAGGTTGGCTGGCTGCTGAGGCGCAGCAGGTGTCAGCCCTTCGGGAAGTGCCCGTGGATGCTTCGGGAATGGGGCCTGCCAACTCAGAACCCCCATTCCCTGTGGCTGCATCCGGCCAGGGGGCTCCAGGGTCGGGTGCGCCGCGGGCCTGGGGGGCTTCTTGCCTGTGTGCAGGGCTTCTACGCACAAGGTGGCACCTCATCCCGGCCCAAGGGTGGTGGCAGGAACCCAGGTGGCGCTCGGGGACTCAGCAGGGCCTGCCCCCGGGGCCTGCCCGCAACACCTGATTGCCCGCGGGCGTGTCCGTCCACCCTCAAAAAGTTCTGCTGGGACAGCCCTGACCGAGCTCCGAGCTCCTCGCCCTTGGACCACCCCAGTGGGCTTCAGGAGTGGGTGTGTGGCAGCAGCAGCCCTCCCCAGTCAACCACCTTGCGTCGGCCCCACCCGACAAGCCCCTAGGGCGGGCGGGGCTTCCCGGGGGGCCTATTTGCAACGCCGGGAAGCGCGGGGCAGTTCGTGTGTGCGGCCCGGGGACACCCGCAGGTGTGTGTGCTCACCCCGTGGCCGGCCGAGGCGGCTAGCCAGCACCTGGGGGCTGTTGGCAGCGCCCCTGGGCAGCCTCCTAGAGCCAGGGGTCTGGCAGGCTCCGGGGGCAAATGGACTACGGAAGCCGAGAGGGGCCCGTCCGCGCCAAAACCCAAAACGCGCTGCGGCCTCCAGGGAGGGACACAGGGGACACAAGTGGCTGTGTGGCTTGCAGTGCCCGACCAGAGGGAGGGAGGTTGGCTGGCTGCTGAGGCGCAGCAGGTGTCAGCCCTTCGGGAAGTGCCCGTGGATGCTTCGGGAATGGGGCCTGCCAACTCAGAAGCCCCGTTCCCTGTGGCTGCATCCGGCCAGGGGGCTCCAGGGTCGGGTGCGCCGCGGGCCTGGGGGGCTTCTTGCCTGTGTGCAGGGCTTCTACGCACAAGGTGGCACCTCATCCCGGCCCAAGGGTGGTGGCAGGAACCCAGGTGGCGCTCGGGGACTCAGCAGGGCCTGCCCCCGGGGCCTGCCCGCAACACCTGATTGCCCGCGGGCGTGTCCGTCCACCCTCAAAAAGTTCTGCTGGGACAGCCCTGACCGAGCTCCGAGCTCCTCGCCCTTGGACCGCCCCAGTGGGCTTCAGGAGTGGGTGTGTGGCAGCAGCAGCCCTCCCCAGTCAACCACCTTGCGTCGGCCCCACCCGACAAGCCCCTAGGGCGGGCGGGGCTTCCCGGGGGGCCTATTTGCAACGCCGGGAAGCGCGGGGCAGTTCGTGTGTGCGGCCCGGGGACACCCGCAGGTGTGTGTGCTCCCCCCGTGGCCGGCCGAGGCGGCTAGCCAGCACCTGGGGGCTGTTGGCAGCGCCCCTGGGCAGCCTCCTAGAGCCAGGGGTCTGGCAGGCTCCGGGGGCAAATGGACTACGGAAGCCGAGAGGGGCCCGTCCGCGCCAAAACCCAAAACGCGCTGCGGCCTCCAGGGAGGGACACAGGGGACACAAGTGGCTGTGTGGCTTGCAGTGCCCGACCAGAGGGAGGGAGGTTGGCTGGCTGCTGAGGCGCAGCAGGTGTCAGCCCTTCGGGAAGTGCCCGTGGATGCTTCGGGAATGGGGCCTGCCAACTCAGAGCCCCCGTTCCCTGTGGCTGCATCCGGCCAGGGGGCTCCAGGGGCTCCAGGGTCGGGTGCGCCGCGGGCCTGGGGGGCTTCTTGCCTGTGTGCAGGGCTTCTACGCACAAGGTGGCACCTCATCCCGGCCCAAGGGTGGTGGCAGGAACCCAGGTGGCGCTCGGGGACTCAGCAGGGCCTGCCCCCGGGGCCTGCCCGCAACACCTGATTGCCCGCGGGCGTGTCCGTCCACCCTCAAAAAGTTCTGCTGGGACAGCCCTGACCGAGCTCCGAGCTCCTCGCCCTTGGACCGCCCCAGTGGGCTTCAGGAGTGGGTGTGTGCCAGCAGCAGCCCTCCCCAGTCAACCACCTTGCGTCGGCCCCACCCGACAAGCCCCTAGGGCGGGCGGGGCTACCCGGGGGGCCTATTTGCAACGCCGGGAAGCGCGGGGCAGTTCGTGTGTGCGGCCCGGGGACACCCGCAGGTGTGTGTGCTCCCCCCGTGGCCGGCCGAGGCGGCTAGCCAGCACCTGGGGGCTGTTGGCAGCGCCCCTGGGCAGCCTCCTAGAGCCAGGGGTCTGGCAGGCTCCAGGGGCAAATGGACTACGGAAGCCGAGAGGGGCCCGTCCGCGCCAAAACCCAAAACGCGCTGCGGCCTCCAGGGAGGGACACAGGGGACACAAGTGGCTGTGTGGCTTGCAGTGCCCGACCAGAGGGAGGGAGGTTGGCTGGCTGCTGAGGCGCAGCAGGTGTCAGCCCTTCGGGAAGTGCCCGTGGATGCTTCGGGAATGGGGCCTGCCAACTCAGAACCCCCGTTCCCTGTGGCTGCAGCCGGCCAGGGGGCTCCAGGGGCTCCAGGGTCGGGTGCGCCGCGGGCCTGGGGGGCTTCTTGCCTGTGTGCAGGGCTTCTACGCACAAGGTGGCACCTCTTCCCGGCCCAAGGGTGGTGGCAGGAACCCAGGTGGCGCTCGGGGACTCAGCAGGGCCTGCCCCCGGGGCCTGCCCGCAACACCTGATTGCCCGCGGGCGTGTCCGTCCACCCTCAACAAGTTCTGCTGGGACAGCCCTGACCGAGCTCCGAGCTCCTCGCCCTTGGACCGCCCCAGTGGGCTTCAGGAGTGGGTGTGTGCCAGCAGCAGCCCTCCCCAGTCAACCACCTTGCGTCGGCCCCAGCCGACAAGCCCCTAGGGCGGGCGGGGCTTCCCGGGGGGCCTATTTGCAATGCCGGGAAGTGCGGGGCAGTTCGTGTGTGCAGCCCGGGGACACCCGCAGGTTTGTGTGCTCCCCCCGTGGACGGCCGAGGCGGCTAGCCAGCACCTGGGGACTGTTGGCAGCGCCCCTGGGCAGCCTCCTAGAGCCAGGGGTCTGGCAGGCTCCGGGGGCAAATGGGCTACGGAAGCCGAGAGGGGCCCGTCTGCGCCAAAACCCAAAACGCGCTGCGGCCTCCAGGGAGGGACACAGGGGACACAAGTGGCTGTGTGGCTTGCAGTGCCCGACCAGAGGGAGGGAGGTTGGCTGGCTGCTGAGGCGCAGCAGGTGTCAGCCCTTCGGGAAGTGCCCGTGGATGCTTCGGGAATGGGGCCTGCCAACTCAGAACCCCCGTTCCCTGTGGCTGCATCCGGCCAGGGGGCTCCAGGGTCGGGTGCGCCGCGGGCCTGGGGTCTTCTTGCCTGTGTGCAGGGCTTCTACGCACAAGGTGGCACCTCATCCCGGCCCAAGGGTGGTGGCAGGAACCCAGGTGGCGCTCGGGGACTCAGCAGGGCCTGCCCCCGGGGCCTGCCCGCAACACCTGATTACCCGCGGGCGTGTCCGTCCACCCTCAAAAAGTTCTGCTGGGACAGCCCTGACCGAGCTCCGAGCTCCTCGCCCTTGGACCGCCCCAGTGGGCTTCAGGAGTGGGTGTGTGGCAGCAGCAGCCCTCCCCAGTCAACCACCTTGCGTCGGCCCCACCCGACAAGACCCTAGGGCGGGCGGGGCTTCCCGGGGGGCCTATTTGCAACGCCGGGAAGCGCGGGGCAGTTCGTGTGTGCGGCCCGGGGACACCCGCAGGTGTGTGTGCTCCCCCCGTGGCCGGCCGAGGCGGCTAGCCAGCACCTGGGGGCTGTTGGCAGCGCCCCTGGGCAGCCTCCTAGAGCCAGGGGTCTGGCAGGCTCCGGGGGCAAATGGACTATGGAAGCCGAGAGGGGCCCGTCCGCGCCAAAACCCAAAACGCGCTGCGGCCTCCAGGGAGGGACACAGGGGACACAAGTGGCTGTGTGGCTTGCAGTGCCCGACCAGAGGGAGGGAGGTTGGCTGGCTGCTGAGGCGCAGCAGGTGTCAGCCCTTCGGGAAGTGCCCGTGGATGCTTCGGGAATGGGGCCTGCCAACTCAGAACCCCCGTTCCCTGTGGCTGCATCCGGCCAGGGGCTCCAGGGGCTCCAGGGTCGGATGCGCCGCGGGCCTGGGGGGCTTCTTGCCTGTGTGCAGGGCTTCTACGCACAAGGTGGCACCTCATCCCGGCCCAAGGGTGGTGGCAGGAACCCAGGTGGCGCTCGGGGACTCAGCAGGGCCTGCCCCCGGGGCCTGCCCGCAACACCTGATTGCCCGCGGGCGTGTCCGTCCACCCTCAAAAAGTTCTGCTGGGACAGCCCTGACCGAGCTCCGAGCTCCTCGCCCTTGGACCGCCCCAGTGGGCTTCAGGAGTGGGTGTGTGCCAGCAGCAGCCCTCCCCAGTCAACCACCTTGCGTCGGCCCCACCCGACAATCCCCTAGGGCGGGCGGGGCTTCCCGGGGGGCCTATTTGCAATGCCGGGAAGCGCGGGGCAGTTCGTGTGTGCAGCCCGGGGACACCCGCAGGTGTGTGTGCTCCCCCCGTGGCCGGCCGAGGCGGCTAGCCAGCACCTGGGGACTGTTGGCAGCGCCCCTGGGCAGCCTCCTAGAGCCAGGGGTCTGGCAGGCTCCGGGGGCAAATGGGCTACGGAAGCCGAGAGGGGCCCGTCCGCGCCAAAACCCAAAACGTGCTGCGGCCTCCAGGGAGGGACACAGGGGACACAAGTGGCTGTGTGGCTTGCAGTGCCCGACCAGAGGGAGGGAGGTTGGCTGGCTGCTGAGGCGCAGCAGGTGTCAGCCCTTCGGGAAGTGCCCGTGGATGCTTCGGGAATGGGGCCTGCCAACTCAGAACCCCCGTTCCCTGTGGCTGCATCCGGCCAGGGGGCTCCAGGGTCGGGTGCGCCGCGGGCCTGGGGGGCTTCTTGCCTGTGTGCAGGGCTTCTACGCACAAGGTGGCACCTCATCCCGGCCCAAGGGTGGTGGCAGGAACCCAGGTGGCGCTCGGGGACTCAGCAGGGCCTGCCCCCGGGGCCTGCCCGCAACACCTGATTGCCCGCGGGCGTGTCCGTCCACCCTCAAAAAGTTCTGCTGGGACAGCCCTGACCGAGCTCCGAGCTCCTCGCCCTTGGACCGCCCCAGTGGGCTTCAGGAGTGGGTGTGTGGCAGCAGCAGCCCTCCCCAGTCAACCACCTTGGGTCGGCCCCACCCGACAAGCCCCTAGGGCGGGCGGGGCTTCCCGGGGGGCCTATTTGCAACGCCGGGAAGCGCGGGGCAGTTCGTGTGTGCGGCCCGGGGACACCCGCAGGTGTGTGTGCTCCCCCCGTGGCCGGCCGAGGCGGCTAGCCAGCACCTGGGGGCTGTTGGCAGCGCCCCTGGGCAGCCTCCTAGAGCCAGGGGTCTGGCAGGCTCCAGGGGCAAATGGACTACGGAAGCCGAGAGGGGCCCGACCGCGCCAAAACCCAAAACGCGCTGCGGCCTCCAGGGAGGGACACAGGGGACACAAGTGGCTGTGTGGCTTGCAGTGCCCGACCAGAGGGAGGGAGGTTGGCTGGCTGCTGAGGCGCAGCAGGTGTCAGCCCTTCGGGAAGTGCCCGTGGATGCTTCGGGAATGGGGCCTGCCAACTCAGAACCCCCGTTCCCTGTGGCTGCAGCCGGCCAGGGGGCTCCAGGGGCTCCAGGGTCGGGTGCGCCGCGGGCCTGGGGGGCTTCTTGCCTGTGTGCAGGGCTTCTACGCACAAGGTGGCACCTCATCCCGGCCCAAGGGTGGTGGCAGGAACCCAGGTGGCGCTCGGGGACTCAGCAGGGCCTGCCCCCGGAGCCTGCCCGCAACACCTGATTGCCCGCGGGCGTGTCCGTCCACCCTCAAAAAGTTCTGCTGGGACAGCCCTGACCGAGCTCCGAGCTCCTCGCCCTTGGACCGCCCCAGTGGGCTTCAGGAGTGGGTGTGTGCCAGCAGCAGCCCTCCCCAGTCAACCACCTTGCGTCGGCCCCACCCGACAAGCCCCTAGGGCGGGCGGGGCTTCCCGGGGGGCCTATTTGCAATGCCGGGAAGCGCGGGGCAGTTCGTGTGTGCAGCCCGGGGACACCCGCAGGTGTGTGTGCTCCCCCCGTGGCCGGCCGAGGCGGCTAGCCAGCACCTGGGGGCTGTTGGCAGCGCCCCTGGGCAGCCTCCTAGAGCCAGGGGTCTGGCAGGCTCCGGGGGCAAATGGACTACGGAAGCCGAGAGGGGCCCGTCCGCGACAAAACCCAAAACGCGCTGCGGCATCCAGGGAGGGACACAGGGGACACAAGTGGCTGTGTGGCTTGCAGTGCCCGACCAGAGGGAGGGAGGTTGGCTGGCTGCTGAGGCGCAGCAGGTGTCAGCCCTTCGGGAAGTGCCCGTGGATGCTTCAGGAATGGGGCCTGCCAACTCAGAACCCCCATTCCCTGTGGCTGCATCCGGCCAGGGGCTCCAGGGGCTCCAGGGTCGGGTGCGCCGCGGGCCTGGGGGGCTTCTTGCCTGTGTGCAGGGCTTCTACGCACAAGGTGGCACCTCATCCCGGCCCAAGGGTGGTGGCAGGAACCCAGGTGGCGCTCGGGGACTCAGCAGGGCCTGCCCCCGGGGCCTGCCCGCAACACCTGATTGCCCGCGGGCGTGTCCGTCCACCCTCAAAAAGTTCTGCTGGGACAGCCCTGACCGAGCTCCGAGCTCCTCGCCCTTGGACCGCCCCAGTGGGCTTCAGGAGTCGGTGTGTGGCAGCAGCAGCCCTCCCCAGTCAACCACCTTGCGTCGGCCCCACCCGACAAGCCCCTAGGGCGGGCGGGGCTTCCCGGGGGGCCTATTTGCAACGCCGGGAAGCGCGGGGCAGTTCGTGTGTGCGGCCCGGGGACACCCGCAGGTGTGTGTGCTCCCCCCGTGGCCGGCCGAGGTGGCTAGCCAGCACCTGGGGGCTGTTGGCAGCGCCCCTGGGCAGCCTCCTAGAGCCAGGGGTCTGGCAGGCTCCAGGGGCAAATGGACTACGGAAGCCGAGAGGGGCCCGTCCGCGCCAAAACCCAAAACGCGCTGCGGCCTCCAGGGAGGGACACAGGGGACACAAGTGGCTGTGTGGCTTGCAGTGCCCGACCAGAGGGAGGGAGGTTGGCTGGCTGCTGAGGCGCAGCAGGTGTCAGCCCTTCGGGAAGTGCCCGTGGATGCTTCAGGAATGGGGCCTGCCAACTCAGAACCCCCGTTCCCTGTGGCAGCATCCGGCCAGGGGCTCCAGGGGCTCCTGGGTCGGGTGCGCCGCGGGCCTGGGGGGCTTCTTGCCTGTGTGCAGGGCTTCTACGCACAAGGTGGCACCTCATCCCGGCCCAAGGGTGGTGGCAGGAACCCAGGTGGCGCTCGGGGACTCAGCAGGGCCTGCCCCCGGGGCCTGCCCGCAACACCTGATTGCCCGCGGGCGTGTCCGTCCACCCTCAAAAAGTTCTGCTGGGACAGCCCTGACCGAGCTCCGAGCTCCTCGCCCTTGGACCGCCCCAGTGGGCTTCAGGAGTGGGTGTGTGCCAGCAGCAGCCCTCCCCAGTCAACCACCTTGCGTCGGCCCCACCCGACAAGCCCCTAGGGCGGGCGGGGCTTCCCGGGGGGCCTATTTGCAATGCCGGGAAGCGCGGGGCAGTTCGTGTGTGCAGCCCGGGGACACCCGCAGGTTTGTGTGCTCCCCCCGTGGCCGGCCGAGGCGGCTAGCCAGCACCTGGGGACTGTTGGCAGCGCCCCTGGGCAGCCTCCTAGAGCCAGGGGTCTGGCAGGCTCCGGGGGCAAATGGGCTACGGAAGCCGAGAGGGGCCCGTCCGCGCCAAAACCCAAAACGCGCTGCGGCCTCCAGGGAGGGACACAGGGGACACAAGTGGCTGTGTGGCTTGCAGTGCCCGACCAGAGGGAGGGAGGTTGGCTGGCTGCTGAGGCGCAGCAGGTGTCAGCCCTTCGGGAAGTGCCCGTGGATGCTTCGGGAATGGGGCCTGCCAACTCAGAACCCCCGTTCCCTGTGGCTGCATCCGGCCAGGGGGCTCCAGGGTCGGGTGCGCCGCGGGCCTGGGGGGCTTCTTGCCTGTGTGCAGGGCTTCTACGCACAAGGTGGCACCTCATCCCGGCCCAAGGGTGGTGGCAGGAACCCAGGTGGCGCTCGGGGACTCAGCAGGGCCTGCCCCCGGGGCCTGCCCGCAACACCTGATTGCCCGCGGGCGTGTCCGTCCACCCTCAACAAGTTCTGCTGGGACAGCCCTGACCGAGCTCCGAGCTCCTCGCCCTTGGACCGCCCCAGTGGGCTTCAGGAGTGGGTGTGTGGCAGCAGCAGCCCTCCCCAGTCAACCACCTTGCGTCGGCCCCACCCGACAAGCCCCTAGGGCGGGCGGGGCTTCCCGGGGGGCCTATTTGCAACGCCGGGAAGCGCGGGGCAGTTCGTGTGTGCGGCCCGGGGACACCCGCAGGTGTGTGTGCTCCCCCCGTGGCCGGCCGAGGCGGCTAGCCAGCACCTGGGGGCTGTTGGCAGCGCCCCTGGGCAGCCTCCTAGAGCCAGGGGTCTGGCAGGCTCCAGGCGCAAATGGACTACGGAAGCCGAGAGGGGCCCGTCCGCGCCAAAACCCAAAACGCGCTGCGGCCTCCAGGGAGGGACACAGGGGACACAAGTGGCTGTGTGGCTTGCAGTGCCCGACCAGAGGGAGGGAGGTTGGCTGGCTGCTGAGGCGCAGCAGGTGTCAGCCCTTCGGGAAGTGCCCGTGGATGCTTCGGGAATGGGGCCTGCCAACTCAGAACCCCCGTTCCCTGTGGCTGCATCCGGCCAGGGGGCTCCAGGGTCGGGTGCGCCGCGGGCCTGGGGTCTTCTTGCCTGTGTGCAGGGCTTCTACGCACAAGGTGGCACCTCATCCCGGCCCAAGGGTGGTGGCAGGAACCCAGGTGGCGCTCGGGGACTCAGCAGGGCCTGCCCCCGGGGCCTGCCCGCAACACCTGATTACCCGCGGGCGTGTCCGTCCACCCTCAAAAAATTCTGCTGGGACAGCCCTGACCGAGCTCCGAGCTCCTCGCCCTTGGACCGCCCCAGTGGGCTTCAGGAGTGGGTGTGTGGCAGCAGCAGCCCTCCCCAGTAAACCACCTTGCGTCGGCCCCACCCGACAAGCCCCTAGGGCGGGCGGGGCTTCCCGGGGGGCCTATTTGCAACGCCGGGAAGCGCGGGGCAGTTCGTGTGTGCGGCCCGGGGACACCCGCAGGTGTGTGTGCTCCCCCCGTGGCCGGCCGAGGCGGCTAGCCAGCACCTGGGGGCTGTTGGCAGCGCCCCTGGGCAGCCTCCTAGAGCCAGGGGGTCTGGCAGGCTCCGGGGGCAAATGGACTACGGAAGCCGAGAGGGGCCCGTCCGCGCCAAAACCCAAAACGCGCTGCGGCCTCCAGGGAGGGACACAGGGTACACAAGTGGCTGTGTGGCTTGCAGTGCCCGACCAGAGGGAGGGAGGTTGGCTGGCTGCTGAGGCGCAGCAGGTGTCAGCCCTTCGGGAAGTGCCCGTGGATGCTTCGGGAATGGGGCCTGCCAACTCAGAACCCCCGTTCCCTGTGGCTGCAGCCGGCCAGGGGGCTCCAGGGGCTCCAGGGTCGGGTGCGCCGCGGGCCTGGGGGGCTTCTTGCCTGTGTGCAGGGCTTCTACGCACAAGGTGGCACCTCATCCCGGCCCAAGGGTGGTGGCAGGAACCCAGGTGGCGCTCGGGGACTCAGCAGGGCCTGCCCCCGGGGCCTGCCCGCAACACCTGATTGCCCGCGGGCGTGTCCGTCCACCCTCAAAAAGTTCTGCTGGGACAGCCCTGACCGAGCTCCGAGCTCCTCGCCCTTGGACCGCCCCAGTGGGCTTCAGGAGTGGGTGTGTGCCAGCAGCAGCCCTCCCCAGTCAACCACCTTGCGTCGGCCCCACCCGACAAGCCCCTAGGGCGGGCGGGGCTTCCCGGGGGGCCTATTTGCAACGCCGGGAAGCGCGGGGCAGTTCGTGTGTGCGGCCCGGGGACACCCGCAGGTGTGTGTGCTCCCCCCGTGGCCGGCCGAGGCGGCTAGCCAGCACCTGGGGGCTGTTGGCAGCGCCCCTGGGCAGCCTCCTAGAGCCAGGGGTCTGGCAGGCTCCAGGGGCAAATGGACTACGGAAGCCGAGAGGGGCCCGACCGCGCCAAAACCCAAAACGCGCTGCGGCCTCCAGGGAGGGACACAGGGGACACAAGTGGCTGTGTGGCTTGCAGTGCCCGACCAGAGGGAGGGAGGTTGGCTGGCTGCTGAGGCGCAGCAGGTGTCAGCCCTTCGGGAAGTGCCCGTGGATGCTTCGGGAATGGGGCCTGCCAACTCAGAACCCCCGTTCCCTGTGGCTGCAGCCGGCCAGGGGGCTCCAGGGGCTCCAGGGTCGGGTGCGCCGCGGGCCTGGGGGGCTTCTTGCCTGTGTGCAGGGCTTCTACGCACAAGGTGGCACCTCATCCCGGCCCAAGGGTGGTGGCAGGAACCCAGGTGGCGCTCGGGGACTCAGCAGGGCCTGCCCCCGGGGCCTGCCCGCAACACCTGATTGCCCGCGGGCGTGTCCGTCCACCCTCAAAAAGTTCTGCTGGGACAGCCCTGACCGAGCTCCGAGCTCCTCGCCCTTGGACCGCCCCAGTGGGCTTCAGGAGTGGGTGTGTGCCAGCGGCAGCCCTCCCCAGTCAACCACCTTGCGTCGGCCCCACCCGACAAGCCCCTAGGGCGGGCGGGGCTTCCCGGGGGGCCTATTTGCAATGCCGGGAAGCGCGGGGCAGTTCGTGTGTGCAGCCCGGGGACACCCGCAGGTTTGTGTGCTCCCCCCGTGGCCGGCCGAGGCGGCTAGCCAGCACCTGGGGACTGTTGGCAGCGCCCCTGGGCAGCCTCCTAGAGCCAGGGGTCTGGCAGGCTCCGGGGGCAAATGGGCTACGGAAGCCGAGAGGGGCCCGTCCGCGCCAAAACCCAAAACGCGCTGCGGCCTCCAGGGAGGGACACAGGGGACACAAGTGGCTGTGTGGCTTGCAGTGCCCGACCAGAGGGAGGGAGGTTGGCTGGCTGCTGAGGCGCAGCAGGTGTCAGCCCTTCGGGAAGTGCCCGTGGATGCTTCGGGAATGGGGCCTGCCAACTCAGAACCCCCGTTCCCTGTGGCTGCAGCCGGCCAGGGGGCTCCAGGGTCGGGTGCGCCGCGGGCCTGGGGGGCTTCTTGCCTGTGTGCAGGGCTTCTACGCACAAGGTGGCACCTAATCCCGGCCCAAGGGTGGTGGCAGGAACCCAGGTGGCGCTCGGGGACTCAGCAGGGCCTGCCCCCGGGGCCTGCCCGCAACACCTGATTGCCCGCGGGCGTGTCCGTCCACCCTCAAAAAGTTCTGCTGGGACAGCCCTGACCGAGCTCCGAGCTCCTCGCCCTTGGACCGCCCCAGTGGGCTTCAGGAGTGGGTGTCTGCCAGCAGCAGCCCTCCCCAGTCAACCACCTTGCGTCGGCCCCACCCGACAAGACCCTAGGGCGGGCGGGGCTTCCCGGGGGGCCTATTTGCAACGCCGGGAAGCGCGGGGCAGTTCGTGTGTGCGGCCCGGGGACACCCGCAAGTGTGTGTGCTCCCCCCGTGGCCGGCCGAGGCGGCTAGCCAGCACCTGGGGGCTGTTGGCAGCGCCCCTGGGCAGCCTCCTAGAGCCAGGGGTCTGGCAGGCTCCAGGGGCAAATGGACTACGGAAGCCGAGAGGGGCCCGTCCGCGCCAAAACCCAAAACGCGCTGCGGCCTCCAGGGAGGGACACAGGGGACACAAGTGGCTGTGTGGCTTGCAGTGCCCGACCAGAGGGAGGGAGGTTGGCTGGCTGCTGAGGCGCAGCAGGTGTCAGCCCTTCGGGAAGTGCCCGTGGATGCTTCGGGAATGGGGCCTGCCAACTCAGAACCCCCGTTCCCTGTGGCTGCAGCCGGCCAGGGGGCTCCAGGGGCTCCAGGGTCGGGTGCGCCGCGGGCCTGGGGGGCTTCTTGCCTGTGTGCAGGGCTTCTACGCACAAGGTGGCACCTCATCCCGGCCCAAGGGTGGTGGCAGGAACCCAGGTGGCGCTCGGGGACTCAGCAGGGCCTGCCCCCGGGGCCTGCCCGCAACACCTGATTGCCCGCGGGCGTGTCCGTCCACCCTCAAAAAGTTCTGCTGGGACAGCCCTGACCGAGCTCCGAGCTCCTCGCCCTTGGACCGCCCCAGTGGGCTTCAGGAGTGGGTGTGTGCCAGCAGCAGCCCTCCCCAGTCAACCACCTTGCGTCGGCCCCACCCGACAAGCCCCTAGGGCGGGCGGGGCTTCCCGGGGGGTCTATTTGCAACGCCGGGAAGCGCGGGGCAGTTCGTGTGTGCAGCCCGGGGACACCCGCAGGTTTGTGTGCTCCCCCCGTGGCCGGCCGAGGCGGCTAGCCAGCACCTGGGGGCTGTTGGCAGCGCCCCTGGGCAGCCTCCTAGAGCCAGGGGTCTGGCAGGCTCCGGGGGCAAATGGGCTACGGAAGCCGAGAGGGGCCCGTCCGCGCCAAAACCCAAAACGCGCTGCGGCCTCCAGGGAGGGACACAGGGGACACAAGTGGCTGTGTGGCTTGCAGTGCCCGACCAGAGGGAGGGAGGTTGGCTGGCTGCTGAGGCGCAGCAGGTGTCAGCCCTTCGGGAAGTGCCCGTGGATGCTTCGGGAATGGGGCCTGCCAACTCAGAACCCCCGTTCCCTGTGGCTGCATCCGGCCAGGGGGCTCCAGGGTCGGGTGCGCCGCGGGCCTGGGGGGCTTCTTGCCTGTGTGCAGGGCTTCTACGCACAAGGTGGCACCTCATCCCGGCCCAAGGGTGGTGGCAGGAACCCAGGTGGCGCTCGGGGACTCAGCAGGGCCTGCCCCCGGGGCCTGCCCGCAACACCTGATTGCCCGCGGGCGTGTCCGTCCACCCTCAACAAGTTCTGCTGGGACAGCCCTGACCGAGCTCCGAGCTCCTCGCCCTTGGACCGCCCCAGTGGGCTTCAGGAGTGGGTGTGTGCCAGCAGCAGCCCTCCCCAGTCAACCACCTTGCGTCGGCCCCACCCGACAAGCCCCTAGGGCGGGTGGGGCTTCCCGGGGGGCCTATTTGCAACGCCGGGAAGCGTGGGGCAGTTCATGTGTGCGGCCCGGGGACACCCGCAGGTGTGTGTGCTCCCCCCGTGGCCGGCCGAGGCGGCTAGCCAGCACCTGGGGGCTGTTGGCAGCGCCCCTGGGCAGCCTCCTAGAGCCAGGGGTCTGGCAGGCTCCGGGGGCAAATGGACTACGGAAGCCGAGAGGGGCCCGTCCGCGCCAAAACCCAAAACGCGCTGCGGCCTCCAGGGAGGGACACAGGGGACACAAGTGGCTGTGTGGCTTGCAGTGCCCGACCAGAGGGAGGGAGGTTGGCTGGCTGCTGAGGCGCAGCAGGTGTCAGCCCTTCGGGAAGTGCCCGTGGATGCTTCGGGAATGGGGCCTGCCAACTCAGAGCCCCCGTTCCCTGTGGCTGCATCCGGCCAGGGGGCTCCAGGGTCGGGTGCGCCGCGGGCCTGGGGGGCTTCTTGCCTGTGTGCAGGGCTTCTACGCACAAGGTGGCACCTCATCCCGGCCCAAGGGTGGTGGCAGGAACCCAGGTGGCGCTCGGGGACTCAGCAGGGCCTGCCCCCGGGGCCTGCCCGCAACACCTGATTGCCCGCGGGCGTGTCCGTCCACCCTCAAAAAGTTCTGCTGGGACAGCCCTGACCGAGCTCCGAGCTCCTCGCCCTTGGACCGCCCCAGTGGGCTTCAGGAGTGGGTGTGTGCCAGCGGCAGCCCTCCCCAGTCAACCACCTTGCGTCGGCCCCACCCGACAAGCCCCTAGGGCGGGCGGGGCTTCCCGGGGGGCCTATTTGCAATGCCGGGAAGCGCGGGGCAGTTCGTGTGTGCAGCCCGGGGACACCCGCAGGTTTGTGTGCTCCCCCCGTGGCCGGCCGAGGCGGCTAGCCAGCACCTGGGGACTGTTGGCAGCGCCCCTGGGCAGCCTCCTAGAGCCAGGGGTCTGGCAGGCTCCGGGGGCAAATGGGCTACGGAAGCCGAGAGGGGCCCGTCCGCGCCAAAACCCAAAACGCGCTGCGGCCTCCAGGGAGGGACACAGGGGACACAAGTGGCTGTGTGGCTTGCAGTGCCCGACCAGAGGGAGGGAGGTTGGCTGGCTGCTGAGGCGCAGCAGGTGTCAGCCCTTCGGGAAGTGCCCGTGGATGCTTCGGGAATGGGGCCTGCCAACTCAGAACCCCCGTTCCCTGTGGCTGCAGCCGGCCAGGGGGCTCCAGGGTCGGGTGCGCCGCGGGCCTGGGGGGCTTCTTGCCTGTGTGCAGGGCTTCTACGCACAAGGTGGCACCTCATCCCGGCCCAAGGGTGGTGGCAGGAACCCAGGTGGCGCTCGGGGACTCAGCAGGGCCTGCCCCCGGGGCCTGCCCGCAACACCTGATTGCCCGCGGGCGTGTCCGTCCACCCTCAAAAAGTTCTGCTGGGACAGCCCTGACCGAGCTCCGAGCTCCTCGCCCTTGGACCGCCCCAGTGGGCTTCAGGAGTGGGTGTCTGCCAGCAGCAGCCCTCCCCAGTCAACCACCTTGCGTCGGCCCCACCCGACAAGCCCCTAGGGCGGGCGGGGCTTCCCGGGGGGCCTATTTGCAACGCCGGGAAGCGCGGGGCAGTTCGTGTGTGCGGCCCGGGGACACCCGCAGGTGTGTGTGCTCCCCCCGTGGCCGGCCGAGGCGGCTAGCCAGCACCTGGGGGCTGTTGGCAGCGCCCCTGGGCAGCCTCCTAGAGCCAGGGGTCTGGCAGGCTCCAGGGGCAAATGGACTATGGAAGCCGAGAGGGGCCCGTCCGCGCCAAAACCCAAAACGCGCTGCGGCCTCCAGGGAGGGACACAGGGGACACAAGTGGCTGTGTGGCTTGCAGTGCCCGACCAGAGGGAGGGAGGTTGGCTGGCTGCTGAGGCGCAGCAGGTGTCAGCCCTTCGGGAAGTGCCCGTGGATGCTTCGGGAATGGGGCCTGCCAACTCAGAACCCCCGTTCCCTGTGGCTGCAGCCGGCCAGGGGGCTCCAGGGGCTCCAGGGTCGGGTGCGCCGCGGGCCTGGGGGGCTTCTTGCCTGTGTGCAGGGCTTCTACGCACAAGGTGGCACCTCATCCCGGCCCAAGGGTGGTGGCAGGAACCCAGGTGGCGCTCGGGGACTCAGCAGGGCCTGCCCCCGGGGCCTGCCCGCAACACCTGATTGCCCGCGGGCGTGTCCGTCCACCCTCAAAAAGTTCTGCTGGGACAGCCCTGACCGAGCTCCGAGCTCCTCGCCCTTGGACCGCCCCAGTGGGCTTCAGGAGTGGGTGTGTGCCAGCAGCAGCCCTCCCCAGTCAACCACCTTGCGTCGGCCCCACCCGACAAGCCCCTAGGGCGGGCGGGGCTTCCCGGGGGGTCTATTTGCAATGCCGGGAAGCGCGGGGCAGTTCGTGTGTGCAGCCCGGGGACACCCGCAGGTTTGTGTGCTCCCCCCGTGGCCGGCCGAGGCGGCTAGCCAGCACCTGGGGGCTGTTGGCAGCGCCCCTGGGCAGCCTCCTAGAGCCAGGGGTCTGGCAGGCTCCGGGGGCAAATGGGCTACGGAAGCCGAGAGGGGCCCGTCCGCGCCAAAACCCAAAACGCGCTGCGGCCTCCAGGGAGGGACACAGGGGACACAAGTGGCTGTGTGGCTTGCAGTGCCCGACCAGAGGGAGGGAGGTTGGCTGGCTGCTGAGGCGCAGCAGGTGTCAGCCCTTCGGGAAGTGCCCGTGGATGCTTCGGGAATGGGGCCTGCCAACTCAGAACCCCCGTTCCCTGTGGCTGCATCCGGCCAGGGGGCTCCAGGGTCGGGTGCGCCGCGGGCCTGGGGGGCTTCTTGCCTGTGTGCAGGGCTTCTACGCACAAGGTGGCACCTCATCCCGGCCCAAGGGTGGTGGCAGGAACCCAGGTGGCGCTCGGGGACTCAGCAGGGCCTGCCCCCGGGGCCTGCCCGCAACACCTGATTGCCCGCGGGCGTGTCCGTCCACCCTCAACAAGTTCTGCTGGGACAGCCCTGACCGAGCTCCGAGCTCCTCGCCCTTGGACCGCCCCAGTGGGCTTCAGGAGTGGGTGTGTGCCAGCAGCAGCCCTCCCCAGTCAACCACCTTGCGTCGGCCCCACCCGACAAGCCCCTAGGGCGGGCGGGGCTTCCCGGGGGGCCTATTTGCAACGCCGGGAAGCGTGGGGCAGTTCATGTGTGCGGCCCGGGGACACCCGCAGGTGTGTGTGCTCCCCCCGTGGCCGGCCGAGGCGGCTAGCCAGCACCTGGGGGCTGTTGGCAGCGCCCCTGGGCAGCCTCCTAGAGCCAGGGGTCTGGCAGGCTCCGGGGGCAAATGGACTACGGAAGCCGAGAGGGGCCCGTCCGCGCCAAAACCCAAAACGCGCTGCGGCCTCCAGGGAGGGACACAGGGGACACAAGTGGCTGTGTGGCTTGCAGTGCCCGACCAGAGGGAGGGAGGTTGGCTGGCTGCTGAGGCGCAGCAGGTGTCAGCCCTTCGGGAAGTGCCCGTGGATGCTTCGGGAATGGGGCCTGCCAACTCAGAGCCCCCATTCCCTGTGGCTGCATCCGGCCAGGGGGCTCCAGGGTCGGGTGCGCCGCGGGCCTGGGGGGCTTCTTGCCTGTGTGCAGGGCTTCTACGCACAAGGTGGCACCTCATCCCGGCCCAAGGGTGGTGGCAGGAACCCAGGTGGCGCTCGGGGACTCAGCAGGGCCTGCCCCCGGGGCCTGCCCGCAACACCTGATTGCCCGCGGGCGTGTCCGTCCACCCTCAAAAAGTTCTGCTGGGACAGCCCTGACCGAGCTCCCAGCTCCTCGCCCTTGGACCGCCCAATGGGCTTCAGGAGTGGGTGTGTGGCAGCAGCAGCCCTCCCCAGTCAACCACCTTGCGTCGGCCCCACCCGACAAGCCCCTAGGGCGGGCGGGGCTTCCCGGGGGGCCTATTTGCAACGCCGGGAAGCGCGGGGCAGTTCGTGTGTGCGGCCCGGGGACACCCGCAGGTGTGTGTGCTCCCCCCGTGGCCGGCCGAGGCGGCTAGCCAGCACCTGGGGGCTGTTGGCAGCGCCCCTGGGCAGCCTCCTAGAGCCAGGGGTCTGGCAGGCTCCAGGCGCAAATGGACTACGGAAGCCGAGAGGGGCCCGTCCGCGCCAAAACCCAAAACGCGCTGCGGCCTCCAGGGAGGGACACAGGGGACACAAGTGGCTGTGTGGCTTGCAGTGCCCGACCAGAGGGAGGGAGGTTGGCTGGCTGCTGAGGCGCAGCAGGTGTCAGCCCTTCGGGAAGTGCCCGTGGATGCTTCGGGAATGGGGCCTGCCAACTCAGAACCCCCGTTCCCTGTGGCTGCATCCGGCCAGGGGGCTCCAGGGTCGGGTGCGCCGCGGGCCTGGGGTCTTCTTGCCTGTGTGCAGGGCTTCTACGCACAAGGTGGCACCTCATCCCGGCCCAAGGGTGGTGGCAGGAACCCAGGTGGCGCTCGGGGACTCAGCAGGGCCTGCCCCCGGGGCCTGCACGCAACACCTGATTGCCCGCGGGCGTGTCCGTCCACCCTCAAAAAGTTCTGCTGGGACAGCCCTGACCGAGCTCCGAGCTCCTCGCCCTTGGACCGCCCAAGTGGGCTTCAGGAGTGGGTGTGTGGCAGCAGCAGCCCTCCCCAGTCAACCACCTTGCGTCGGCCCCACCCGACAAGCCCCTAGGGCGGGCGGGGCTTCCCGGGGGGCCTATTTGCAACGCCGGGAAGCGCGGGGCAGTTCGTGTGTGCGGCCCGGGGACACCCGCAGGTGTGTGTGCTCCCCCCGTGGCCGGCCGAGGCGGCTAGCCAGCACCTGGGGGCTGTTGGCAGCGCCCCTGGGCAGCCTCCTAGAGCCAGGGGTCTGGCAGGCTCCAGGCGCAAATGGACTACGGAAGCCGAGAGGGGCCCGTCCGCGCCAAAACCCAAAACGCGCTGCGGCCTCCAGGGAGGGACACAGGGGACACAAGTGGCTGTGTGGCTTGCAGTGCCCGACCAGAGGGAGGGAGGTTGGCTGGCTGCTGAGGCGCAGCAGGTGTCAGCCCTTCGGGAAGTGCCCGTGGATGCTTCGGGAATGGGGCCTGCCAACTCAGAACCCCCGTTCCCTGTGGCTGCATCCGGCCAGGGGGCTCCAGGGTCGGGTGCGCCGCGGGCCTGGGGGGCTTCTTGCCTGTGTGCAGGGCTTCTACGCACAAGGTGGCACCTCATCCCGGCCCAAGGGTGGTGGCAGGAACCCAGGTGGCGCTCGGGGACTCAGCAGGGCCTGCCCCCGGGGCCTGCCCGCAACACCTGATTGCCCGCGGGCGTGTCCGTCCACCCTCAAAAAGTTCTGCTGGGACAGCCCTGACCGAGCTCCGAGCTCCTCGCCCTTGGACCGCCCCAGTGGGCTTCAGGGGTGGGTGTGTGCCAGCAGCAGCCCTCCCCAGTCAACCACCTTGCGTCGGCCCCACCCGACAAGCCCCTAGGGCGGGCGGGGCTTCCCGGGGGGCCTATTTGCAACGCCGGGAAGCGCGGGGCAGTTCGTGTGTGCGGCCCGGGGACACCCGCAGGTGTGTGTGCTCCCCCCGTGGCCGGCCGAGGCGGCTAGCCAGCACCTGGGGGCTGTTGGCAGCGCCCCTGGGCAGCCTCCTAGAGCCAGGGGTCTGGCAGGCTCCAGGGGCAAATGGACTACGGAAGCCGAGAGGGGCCCGTCCGCGCCAAAACCCAAAACGCGCTGCGGCCTCCAGGGAGGGACACAGGGGACACAAGTGGCTGTGTGGCTTGCAGTGCCCGACCAGAGGGAGGGAGGTTGGCTGGCTGCTGAGGCGCAGCAGGTGTCAGCCCTTCGGGAAGTGCCCGTGGATGCTTCGGGAATGGGGCCTGCCAACTCAGAGCCCCCGTTCCCTGTGGCTGCATCCGGCCAGGGGGCTCCAGGGTCGGGTGCGCCGCGGGCCTGGGGGGCTTCTTGCCTGTGTGCAGGGCTTCTACGCACAAGGTGGCACCTCATCCCGGCCCAAGGGTGGTGGCAGGAACCCAGGTGGCGCTCGGGGACTCAGCAGGGCCTGCCCCCGGGGCCTGCCCGCAACACCTGATTGCCCGCGGGCGTGTCCGTCCACCCTCAAAAAGTTCTGCTGGGACAGCCCTGACCGAGCTCCGAGCTCCTCGCCCTTGGACCGCCCAAGTGGGCTTCAGGAGTGGGTGTGTGGCAGCAGCAGCCCTCCCCAGTCAACCACCGTGCGTCGGCCCCACCCGACAAGCCCCTAGGGCGGGCGGGGCTTCCCGGGGGGCCTATTTGCAACGCCGGGAAGCGCGGGGCAGTTCGTGTGTGCGGCCCGGGGACACCCGCAGGTGTGTGTGCTCCCCCCGTGGCCGGCCGAGGCGGCTAGCCAGCACCTGGGGGCTGTTGGCAGCGCCCCTGGGCAGCCTCCTAGAGCCAGGGGTCTGGCAGGCTCCAGGCGCAAATGGACTACGGAAGCCGAGAGGGGCCCGTCCGCGCCAAAACCCAAAACGCGCTGCGGCCTCCAGGGAGGGACACAGGGGACACAAGTGGCTGTGTGGCTTGCAGTGCCCGACCAGAGGGAGGGAGGTTGGCTGGCTGCTGAGGCGCAGCAGGTGTCAGCCCTTCGGGAAGTGCCCGTGGATGCTTCGGGAATGGGGCCTGCCAACTCAGAACCCCCGTTCCCTGTGGCTGCATCCGGCCAGGGGGCTCCAGGGTCGGGTGCGCCGCGGGCCTGGGGTCTTCTTGCCTGTGTGCAGGGCTTCTACGCACAAGGTGGCACCTCATCCCGGCCCAAGGGTGGTGGCAGGAACCCAGGTGGCGCTCGGGGACTCAGCAGGGCCTGCCCCCGGGGCCTGCACGCAACACCTGATTGCCCGCGGGCGTGTCCGTCCACCCTCAAAAAGTTCTGCTGGGACAGCCCTGACCGAGCTCCGAGCTCCTCGCCCTTGGACCGCCCAAGTGGGCTTCAGGAGTGGGTGTGTGGCAGCAGCAGCCCTCCCCAGTCAACCACCTTGCGTCGGCCCCACCCGACAAGCCCCTAGGGCGGGCGGGGCTTCCCGGGGGGCCTATTTGCAACGCCGGGAAGCGCGGGGCAGTTCGTGTGTGCGGCCCGGGGACACCCGCAGGTGTGTGTGCTCCCCCCGTGGCCGGCCGAGGCGGCTAGCCAGCACCTGGGGGCTGTTGGCAGCGCCCCTGGGCAGCCTCCTAGAGCCAGGGGTCTGGCAGGCTCCAGGCGCAAATGGACTACGGAAGCCGAGAGGGGCCCGTCCGCGCCAAAACCCAAAACGCGCTGCGGCCTCCAGGGAGGGACACAGGGGACACAAGTGGCTGTGTGGCTTGCAGTGCCCGACCAGAGGGAGGGAGGTTGGCTGGCTGCTGAGGCGCAGCAGGTGTCAGCCCTTCGGGAAGTGCCCGTGGATGCTTCGGGAATGGGGCCTGCCAACTCAGAACCCCCGTTCCCTGTGGCTGCAGCCGGCCAGGGGGCTCCAGGGTCGGGTGCGCCGCGGGCCTGGGGTCTTCTTGCCTGTGTGCAGGGCTTCTACGCACAAGGTGGCACCTCATCCCGGCCCAAGGGTGGTGGCAGGAACCCAGGTGGCGCTCGGGGACTCAGCAGGGCCTGCCCCCGGGGCCTGCCCGCAACACCTGATTGCCCGCGGGCGTGTCCGTCCACCCTCAAAAAGTTCTGCTGGGACAGCCCTGACCGAGCTCCGAGCTCCTCGCCCTTGGACCGCCCCAGTGGGCTTCAGGAGTGGGTGTGTGCCAGCAGCAGCCCTCCCCAGTCAACCACCTTGCGTCGGCCCCACCCGACAAGCCCCTAGGGCGGGCGGGGCTTCCCGGGGGGCCTATTTGCAACGCCGGGAAGCGCGGGGCAGTTCGTGTGTGCGGCCCGGGGACACCCGCAGGTGTGTGTGCTCCCCCCGTGGCCGGCCGAGGCGGCTAGCCAGCACCTGGGGGCTGTTGGCAGCGCCCCTGGGCAGCCTCCTAGAGCCAGGGGTCTGGCAGGCTCCAGGGGCAAATGGACTACGGAAGCCGAGAGGGGCCCGTCCGCGCCAAAACCCAAAACGCGCTGCGGCCTCCAGGGAGGGACACAGGGGACACAAGTGGCTGTGTGGCTTGCAGTGCCCGACCAGAGGGAGGGAGGTTGGCTGGCTGCTGAGGCGCAGCAGGTGTCAGCCCTTCGGGAAGTGCCCGTGGATGCTTCGGGAATGGGGCCTGCCAACTCAGAGCCCCCGTTCCCTGTGGCTGCATCCGGCCAGGGGGCTCCAGGGTCGGGTGCGCCGCGGGCCTGGGGGGCTTCTTGCCTGTGTGCAGGGCTTCTACGCACAAGGTGGCACCTCATCCCGGCCCAAGGGTGGTGGCAGGAACCCAGGTGGCGCTCGGGGACTCAGCAGGGCCTGCCCCCGGGGCCTGCCCGCAACACCTGATTGCCCGCGGGCGTGTCCGTCCACCCTCAAAAAGTTCTGCTGGGACAGCCCTGACCGAGCTCCGAGCTCCTCGCCCTTGGACCGCCCAAGTGGGCTTCAGGAGTGGGTGTGTGGCAGCAGCAGCCCTCCCCAGTCAACCACCTTGCGTCGGCCCCACCCGACAAGCCCCTAGGGCAGGCGGGGCTTCCCGGGGGGCCTATTTGCAACGCCGGGAAGCGCGGGGCAGTTCGTGTGTGCGGCCCGGGGACACCCGCAGGTGTGTGTGCTCCCCCCGTGGCCGGCCGAGGCGGCTAGCCAGCACCTGGGGGCTGTTGGCAGCGCCCCTGGGCAGCCTCCTAGAGCCAGGGGTCTGGCAGGCTCCAGGCGCAAATGGACTACGGAAGCCTAGAGGGGCCCTTCCGCGCCAAAACCCAAAACGCGCTGCGGCCTCCAGGGAGGGACACAGGGGACACAAGTGGCTGTGTGGCTTGCAGTGCCCGACCAGAGGGAGGGAGGTTGGCTGGCTGCTGAGGCGCAGCAGGTGTCAGCCCTTCGGGAAGTGCCCGTGGATGCTTCGGGAATGGGGCCTGCCAACTCAGAACCCCCGTTCCCTGTGGCTGCAGCCGGCCAGGGGGCTCCAGGGTCGGGTGCGCCGCGGGCCTGGGGTCTTCTTGCCTGTGTGCAGGGCTTCTACGCACAAGGTGGCACCTCATCCCGGCCCAAGGGTGGTGGCAGGAACCCAGGTGGCGCTCGGGGACTCAGCAGGGCCTGCCCCCGGGGCCTGCACGCAACACCTGATTGCCCGCGGGCGTGTCCGTCCACCCTCAAAAAGTTCTGCTGGGACAGCCCTGACCGAGCTCCGAGCTCCTCGCCCTTGGACCGCCCAAGTGGGCTTCAGGAGTGGGTGTGTGGCAGCAGCAGCCCTCCCCAGTCAACCACCTTGCGTCGGCCCCACCCGACAAGCCCCTAGGGCGGGCGGGGCTTCCCGGGGGGCCTATTTGCAACGCCGGGAAGCGCGGGGCAGTTCGTGTGTGCGGCCCGGGGACACCCGCAGGTGTGTGTGCTCCCCCCGTGGCCGGCCGAGGCGGCTAGCCAGCACCTGGGGGCTGTTGGCAGCGCCCCTGGGCAGCCTCCTAGAGCCAGGGGTCTGGCAGGCTCCAGGCGCAAATGGACTACGGAAGCCGAGAGGGGCCCGTCCGCGCCAAAACCCAAAACGCGCTGCGGCCTCCAGGGAGGGACACAGGGGACACAAGTGGCTGTGTGGCTTGCAGTGCCCGACCAGAGGGAGGGAGGTTGGCTGGCTGCTGAGGCGCAGCAGGTGTCAGCCCTTCGGGAAGTGCCCGTGGATGCTTCGGGAATGGGGCCTGCCAACTCAGAACCCCCGTTCCCTGTGGCTGCATCCGGCCAGGGGGCTCCAGGGTCGGGTGCGCCGCGGGCCTGGGGTCTTCTTGCCTGTGTGCAGGGCTTCTACGCACAAGGTGGCACCTCATCCCGGCCCAAGGGTGGTGGCAGGAACCCAGGTGGCGCTCGGGGACTCAGCAGGGCCTGCCCCCGGGGCCTGCCCGCAACACCTGATTACCCGCGGGCGTGTCCGTCCACCCTCAAAAAATTCTGCTGGGACAGCCCTGACCGAGCTCCGAGCTCCTCGCCCTTGGACCGCCCCAGTGGGCTTCAGGAGTGGGTGTGTGGCAGCAGCAGCCCTCCCCAGTAAACCACCTTGCGTCGGCCCCACCCGACAAGCCCCTAGGGCGGGCGGGGCTTCCCGGGGGGCCTATTTGCAACGCCGGGAAGCGCGGGGCAGTTCGTGTGTGCGGCCCGGGGACACCCGCAGGTGTGTGTGCTCCCCCCGTGGCCGGCCGAGGCGGCTAGCCAGCACCTGGGGGCTGTTGGCAGCGCCCCTGGGCAGCCTCCTAGAGCCAGGGGGTCTGGCAGGCTCCGGGGGCAAATGGACTACGGAAGCCGAGAGGGGCCCGTCCGCGCCAAAACCCAAAACGCGCTGCGGCCTCCAGGGAGGGACACAGGGGACACAAGTGGCTGTGTGGCTTGCAGTGCCCGACCAGAGGGAGGGAGGTTGGCTGGCTGCTGAGGCGCAGCAGGTGTCAGCCCTTCGGGAAGTGCCCGTGGATGCTTCGGGAATGGGGCCTGCCAACTCAGAACCCCCGTTCCCTGTGGCTGCAGCCGGCCAGGGGGCTCCAGGGGCTCCAGGGTCGGGTGCGCCGCGGGCCTGGGGGGCTTCTTGCCTGTGTGCAGGGCTTCTACGCACAAGGTGGCACCTCATCCCGGCCCAAGGGTGGTGGCAGGAACCCAGGTGGCGCTCGGGGACTCAGCAGGGCCTGCCCCCGGGGCCTGCCCGCAACACCTGATTGCCCGCGGGCATGTCCGTCCACCCTCAAAAAGTTCTGCTGGGACAGCCCTGACCGAGCTCCGAGCTCCTCGCCCTTGGACCGCCCCAGTGGGCTTCAGGAGTGGGTGTGTGCCAGCAGCAGCCCTCCCCAGTCAACCACCTTGCGTCGGCCCCACCCGACAAGCCCCTAGGGCGGGCGGGGCTTCCCGGGGGGCCTATTTGCAATGCCGGGAAGCGCGGGGCAGTTCGTGTGTGCAGCCCGGGGACACCCGCAGGTTTGTGTGCTCCCCCCGTGGCCGGCCGAGGCGGCTAGCCAGCACCTGGGGACTGTTGGCAGCGCCCCTGGGCAGCCTCCTAGAGCCAGGGGTCTGGCAGGCTCCGGGGGCAAATGGGCTACGGAAGCCGAGAGGGGCCCGTCCGCGCCAAAACCCAAAACGCGCTGCGGCCTCCAGGGAGGGACACAGGGGACACAAGTGGCTGTGTGGCTTGCAGTGCCCGACCAGAGGGAGGGAGGTTGGCTGGCTGCTGAGGCGCAGCAGGTGTCAGCCCTTCGGGAAGTGCCCGTGGATGCTTCGGGAATGGGGCCTGCCAACTCAGAACCCCCGTTCCCTGTGGCTGCATCCGGCCAGGGGGCTCCAGGGTCGGGTGCGCCGCGGGCCTGGGGGGCTTCTTGCCTGTGTGCAGGGCTTCTACGCACAAGGTGGCACCTCATCCCGGCCCAAGGGTGGTGGCAGGAACCCAGGTGGCGCTCGGGGACTCAGCAGGGCCTGCCCCCGGGGCCTGCCCGCAACACCTGATTGCCCGCGGGCGTGTCCGTCCACCCTCAAAAAGTTCTGCTGGGACAGCCCTGACCGAGCTCCGAGCTCCTCGCCCTTGGACCGCCCCAGTGGGCTTCAGGAGTGGGTGTGTGCCAGCAGCAGCCCTCCCCAGTCAACCACCTTGCGTCGGCCCCACCCGACAAGCCCCTAGGGCGGGCGGGGCTTCCCGGGGGGCCTATTTGCAACGCCGGGAAGCGCGGGGCAGTTCGTGTGTGCGGCCCGGGGACACCCGCAGGTGTGTGTGCTCCCCCCGTGGCCGGCCGAGGCGGCTAGCCAGCACCTGGGGGCTGTTGGCAGCGCCCCTGGGCAGCCTCCTAGAGCCAGGGGTCTGGCAGGCTCCAGGGGCAAATGGACTACGGAAGCCGAGAGGGGCCCGACCGCGCCAAAACCCAAAACGCGCTGCGGCCTCCAGGGAGGGACACAGGGGACACAAGTGGCTGTGTGGCTTGCAGTGCCCGACCAGAGGGAGGGAGGTTGGCTGGCTGCTGAGGCGCAGCAGGTGTCAGCCCTTCGGGAAGTGCCCGTGGATGCTTCGGGAATGGGGCCTGCCAACTCAGAACCCCCGTTCCCTGTGGCTGCAGCCGGCCAGGGGGCTCCAGGGGCTCCAGGGTCGGGTGCGCCGCGGGCCTGGGGGGCTTCTTGCCTGTGTGCAGGGCTTCTACGCACAAGGTGGCACCTCATCCCGGCCCAAGGGTGGTGGCAGGAACCCAGGTGGCGCTCGGGGACTCAGCAGGGCCTGCCCCCGGGGCCTGCCCGCAACACCTGATTGCCCGCGGGCGTGTCCGTCCACCCTCAAAAAGTTCTGCTGGGACAGCCCTGACCGAGCTCCGAGCTCCTCGCCCTTGGACCGCCCCAGTGGGCTTCAGGAGTGGGTGTGTGCCAGCAGCAGCCCTCCCCAGTCAACCACCTTGCGTCGGCCCCACCCGACAAGCCCCTAGGGCGGGCGGGGCTTCCCGGGGGGCCTATTTGCAATGCCGGGAAGCGCGGGGCAGTTCGTGTGTGCAGCCCGGGGACACCCGCAGGTTTGTGTGCTCCCCCCGTGGCCGGCCGAGGCGGCTAGCCAGCACCTGGGGACTGTTGGCAGCGCCCCTGGGCAGCCTCCTAGAGCCAGGGGTCTGGCAGGCTCCGGGGGCAAATGGGCTACGGAAGCCGAGAGGGGCCCGTCCGCGCCAAAACCCAAAACGCGCTGCGGCCTCCAGGGAGGGACACAGGGGACACAAGTGGCTGTGTGGCTTGCAGTGCCCGACCAGAGGGAGGGAGGTTGGCTGGCTGCTGAGGCGCAGCAGGTGTCAGCCCTTCGGGAAGTGCCCGTGGATGCTTCGGGAATGGGGCCTGCCAACTCAGAACCCCCGTTCCCTGTGGCTGCATCCGGCCAGGGGGCTCCAGGGTCGGGTGCGCCGCGGGCCTGGGGGGCTTCTTGCCTGTGTGCAGGGCTTCTACGCACAAGGTGGCACCTCATCCCGGCCCAAGGGTGGTGGCAGGAACCCAGGTGGCGCTCGGGGACTCAGCAGGGCCTGCCCCCGGGGCCTGCCCGCAACACCTGATTGCCCGCGGGCGTGTCCGTCCACCCTCAAAAAGTTCTGCTGGGACAGCCCTGACCGAGCTCCGAGCTCCTCGCCCTTGGACCGCCCCAGTGGGCTTCAGGAGTGGGTGTGTGCCAGCAGCAGCCCTCCCCAGTCAACCACCTTGCGTCGGCCCCACCCGACAAGCCCCTAGGGCGGGCGGGGCTTCCCGGGGGGCCTATTTGCAACGCCGGGAAGCGCGGGGCAGTTCGTGTGTGCGGCCCGGGGACACCCGCAGGTGTGTGTGCTCCCCCCGTGGCCGGCCGAGGCGGCTAGCCAGCACCTGGGGGCTGTTGGCAGCGCCCCTGGGCAGCCTCCTAGAGCCAGGGGTCTGGCAGGCTCCAGGGGCAAATGGACTACGGAAGCCGAGAGGGGCCCGACCGCGCCAAAACCCAAAACGCGCTGCGGCCTCCAGGGAGGGACACAGGGGACACAAGTGGCTGTGTGGCTTGCAGTGCCCGACCAGAGGGAGGGAGGTTGGCTGGCTGCTGAGGCGCAGCAGGTGTCAGCCCTTCGGGAAGTGCCCGTGGATGCTTCGGGAATGGGGCCTGCCAACTCAGAACCCCCGTTCCCTGTGGCTGCAGCCGGCCAGGGGGCTCCAGGGGCTCCAGGGTCGGGTGCGCCGCGGGCCTGGGGGGCTTCTTGCCTGTGTGCAGGGCTTCTACGCACAAGGTGGCACCTCATCCCGGCCCAAGGGTGGTGGCAGGAACCCAGGTGGCGCTCGGGGACTCAGCAGGGCCTGCCCCCGGGGCCTGCCCGCAACACCTGATTGCCCGCGGGCGTGTCCGTCCACCCTCAAAAAGTTCTGCTGGGACAGCCCTGACCGAGCTCCGAGCTCCTCGCCCTTGGACCGCCCCAGTGGGCTTCAGGAGTGGGTGTGTGCCAGCGGCAGCCCTCCCCAGTCAACCACCTTGCGTCGGCCCCACCCGACAAGCCCCTAGGGCGGGCGGGGCTTCCCGGGGGGCCTATTTGCAATGCCGGGAAGCGCGGGGCAGTTCGTGTGTGCAGCCCGGGGACACCCGCAGGTTTGTGTGCTCCCCCCGTGGCCGGCCGAGGCGGCTAGCCAGCACCTGGGGACTGTTGGCAGCGCCCCTGGGCAGCCTCCTAGAGCCAGGGGTCTGGCAGGCTCCGGGGGCAAATGGGCTACGGAAGCCGAGAGGGGCCCGTCCGCGCCAAAACCCAAAACGCGCTGCGGCCTCCAGGGAGGGACACAGGGGACACAAGTGGCTGTGTGGCTTGCAGTGCCCGACCAGAGGGAGGGAGGTTGGCTGGCTGCTGAGGCGCAGCAGGTGTCAGCCCTTCGGGAAGTGCCCGTGGATGCTTCGGGAATGGGGCCTGCCAACTCAGAAGCCCCGTTCCCTGTGGCTGCATCCGGCCAGGGGGCTCCAGGGTCGGGTGCGCCGCGGGCCTGGGGGGCTTCTTGCCTGTGTGCAGGGCTTCTACGCACAAGGTGGCACCTCATCCCGGCCCAAGGGTGGTGGCAGGAACCCAGGTGGCGCTCGGGGACTCAGCAGGGCCTGCCCCCGGGGCCTACCCGCAACACCTGATTGCCCGCGGGCGTGTCCGTCCACCCTCAAAAAGTTCTGCTGGGACAGCCCTGACCGAGCTCCGAGCTCCTCGCCCTTGGACCGCCCCAGTGGGCTTCAGGAGTGGGTGTGTGGCAGCAGCAGCCCTCCCCAGTCAACCACCGTGCGTTGGCCCCACCCGACAACCCCTAGGGCTAGCGGGGCTTCCCGGGGGGCCTATTTGCAACGCCGGGAAGCGCGGGGCAGTTCGTGTGTGCGGCCCAGGGACTCCCGCAGGTGTGTGTGCTCCCCCCGTGGCCGGCCGCTGCGGCTAGCCAGCACCTGGGGGCTGTTGGCAGCGCCCCTGGGCAGCCTCCTAGAGCCAGGGGTCTGGCAGGCTCCGGGGGCAAATGGACTACGGAAGCCGAGAGGGGCCCGTCCGCGCCAAAACCCAAAACGCGCTGCGGCCTCCAGGGAGGGACACAGGGGACACAAGTGGCTGTGTGGCTTGCAGTGCCCGACCAGAGGGAGGGAGGTTGGCTGGCTGCTGAGGCGCAGCAGGTGTCAGCCCTTCGGGAAGTGCCCGTGGATGCTTCGGGAATGGGGCCTGCCAACTCAGAACCCCCGTTCCCTGTGGCTGCAGCCGGCCAGGGGGCTCCAGGGTCGGGTGCGCCGCGGGCCTGGGGGGCTTCTTGCCTGTGTGCAGGGCTTCTACGCACAAGGTGGCACCTCATCCCGGCCCAAGGGTGGTGGCAGGAACCCAGGTGGCGCTCGGGGACTCAGCAGGGCCTGCCCCCGGGGCCTGCCCGCAACACCTGATTGCCCGCGGGCGTGTCCGTCCACCCTCAAAAAGTTCTGCTGGGACAGCCCTGACCGAGCTCCGAGCTCCTCGCCCTTGGACCGCCCCAGTGGGCTTCAGGAGTGGGTGTGTGCCAGCAGCAGCCCTCCCCAGTCAACCACCTTGCGTCGGCCCCACCCGACAAGCCCCTAGGGCGGGCGGGGCTTCCCGGGGGGCCTATTTGCAACGCCGGGAAGCGCGGGGCAGTTCGTGTGTGCGGCCCGGGGACACCCGCAGGTGTGTGTGCTCACCCCGTGGCCGGCCGAGGCGGCTAGCCAGCACCTGGGGGCTGTTGGCAGCGCCCCTGGGCAGCCTCCTAGAGCCAGGGGTCTGGCAGGCTCCGGGGGCAAATGGACTACGGAAGCAGAGAGGGGCACGTCCGCGCCAAAACCCAAAACGCGCTGCGGCCTCCAGGGAGGGACACAGGGGACACAAGTGGCTGTGTGGCTTGCAGTGCCCGACCAGAGGGAGGGAGGTTGGCTGGCTGCTGAGGCGCAGCAGGTGTCAGCCCTTCGGGAAGTGCCCGTGGATGCTTCGAGAATGGGGCCTGCCAACTCAGAAGCCCCGTTCCCTGTGGCTGCATCCGGCCAGGGGGCTCCAGGGTCGGGTGCGCCGCGGGCCTGGGGGGCTTCTTGCCTGTGTGCAGGGCTTCTACGCACAAGGTGGCACCTCATCCCGGCCCAAGGGTGGTGGCAGGAACCCAGGTGGCGCTCGGGGACTCAGCAGGGCCTGCCCCCGGGGCCTGCCCGCAACACCTGATTGCCCGCGGGCGTGTCCGTCCACCCTCAAAAAGTTCTGCTGGGACAGCCCTGACCGAGCTCCGAGCTCCTCGCCCTTGGACCGCCCCAGTGGGCTTCAGGAGTGGGTGTGTGCCAGCAGCAGCCCTCCCCAGTCAACCACCTTGCGTCGGCCCCACCCGACAAGCCCCTAGGGCGGGCGGGGCTTCCCGGGGGGCCTATTTGCAACGCCGGGAAGCGCGGGGCAGTTCGTGTGTGCGGCCCGGGGACACCCGCAGGTGTGTGTGCTCCCCCCGTGGCCGGCCGAGGCGGCTAGCCAGCACCTGGGGGCTGTTGGCAGCGCCCCTGGGCAGCCTCCTAGAGCCAGGGGTCTGGCAGGCTCCGGGGGCAAATGGACTACGGAAGCCGAGAGGGGCCCGTCCGCGCCAAAACCCAAAACGCGCTGCGGCCTCCAGGGAGGGACACAGGGGACACAAGTGGCTGTGTGGCTTGCAGTGCCCGACCAGAGGGAGGGAGGTTGGCTGGCTGCTGAGGCGCAGCAGGTGTCAGCCCTTCGGGAAGTGCCCGTGGATGCTTCGGGAATGGGGCCTGCCAACTCAGAACCCCCGTTCCCTGTGGCTGCAGCCGGCCAGGGGGCTCCAGGGGCTCCAGGGTCGGGTGCGCCGCGGGCCTGGGGGGCTTCTTGCCTGTGTGCAGGGCTTCTACGCACAAGGTGGCACCTCTTCCCGGCCCAAGGGTGGTGGCAGGAACCCAGGTGGCGCTCGGGGACTCAGCAGGGCCTGCCCCCGGGGCCTGCCCGCAATACCTGATTGCCCGCGGGCGTGTCCGTCCACCCTCAACAAGTTCTGCTGGGACAGCCCTGACCGAGCTCCGAGCTCCTCGCCCTTGGACCGCCCCAGTGGGCTTCAGGAGTGGGTGTGTGCCAGCAGCAGCCCTCCCCAGTCAACCACCTTGCGTCGGCCCCACCCGACAAGCCCCTAGGGCGGGCGGGGCTTCCCGGGGGGCCTATTTGCAATGCCGGGAAGCGCGGGGCAGTTCGTGTGTGCAGCCCGGGGACACCCGCAGGTTTGTGTGCTCCCCCCGTGGCCGGCCGAGGCGGCTAGCCAGCACCTGGGGACTGTTGGCAGCGCCCCTGGGCAGCCTCCTAGAGCCAGGGGTCTGCCAGGCTCCGGGGGCAAATGGGCTACGGAAGCCGAGAGGGGCCCGTCCGCGCCAAAACCCAAAACGCGCTGCGGCCTCCAGGGAGGGACACAGGGGACACAAGTGGCTGTGTGGCTTGCAGTGCCCGACCAGAGGGAGGGAGGTTGGCTGGCTGCTGAGGCGCAGCAGGTGTCAGCCCTTCGGGAAGTGCCCGTGGATGCTTCGGGAATGGGGCCTGCCAACTCAGAACCCCCGTTCCCTGTGGCTGCATCCGGCCAGGGGGCTCCAGGGTCGGGTGCGCCGCGGGCCTGGGGTCTTCTTGCCTGTGTGCAGGGCTTCTACGCACAAGGTGGCACCTCATCCCGGCCCAAGGGTGGTGGCAGGAACCCAGGTGGCGCTCGGGGACTCAGCAGGGCCTGCCCCCGGGGCCTGCCCGCAACACCTGATTGCCCGCGGGCGTGTCCGTCCACCCTCAAAAAGTTCTGCTGGGACAGCCCTGACCGAGCTCTGAGCTCCTCGCCCTTGGACCGCCCCAGTGGGCTTCAGGAGTGGGTGTGTGCCAGCAGCAGCCCTCCCCAGTCAACCACCTTGCGTCGGCCCCACCCGACAAGCCCCTAGGGCGGGCGGGGCTTCCCGGGGGGCCTATTTGCAACGCCGGGAAGCGCGGGGCAGTTCGTGTGTGCGGCCCGGGGACACCCGCAGGTGTGTGTGCTCCCCCCGTGGCCGGCCGAGGCGGCTAGCCAGCACCTGGGGGCTGTTGGCAGCGCCCCTGGGCAGCCTCCTAGAGCCAGGGGTCTGGCAGGCTCCGGGGGCAAATGGACTACGGAAGCCGAGAGGGGCCCGTCCGCGCCAAAACCCAAAACGCGCTGCGGCCTCCAGGGAGGGACACAGGGGACACAAGTGGCTGTGTGGCTTGCAGTGCCCGACCAGAGGGAGGGAGGTTGGCTGGCTGCTGAGGCGCAGCAGGTGTCAGCCCTTCGGGAAGTGCCCGTGGATGCTTCGGGAATGGGGCCTGCCAACTCAGAACCCCCGTTCCCTGTGGCTGCAGCCGGCCAGGGGGCTCCAGGGGCTCCAGGGTCGGGTGCGCCGCGGGCCTGGGGGGCTTCTTGCCTGTGTGCAGGGCTTCTACGCACAAGGTGGCACCTCTTCCCGGCCCAAGGGTGGTGGCAGGAACCCAGGTGGCGCTCGGGGACTCAGCAGGGCCTGCCCCCGGGGCCTGCCCACAACACCTGATTGCCCGCGGGCGTGTCCGTCCACCCTCAACAAGTTCTGCTGGGACAGCCCTGACCGAGCTCCGAGCTCCTCGCCCTTGGACCGCCCCAGTGGGCTTCAGGAGTGGGTGTGTGCCAGCAGCAGCCCTCCCCAGTCAACCACCTTGCGTCGGCCCCACCCGACAAGCCCCTAGGGCGGGCGGGGCTTCCCGGGGGGCCTATTTGCAATGCCGGGAAGCGCGGGGCAGTTCGTGTGTGCAGCCCGGGGACACCCGCAGGTTTGTGTGCTCCCCCCGTGGCCGGCCGAGGCGGCTAGCCAGCACCTGGGGACTGTTGGCAGCGCCCCTGGGCAGCCTCCTAGAGCCAGGGGTCTGGCAGGCTCCGGGGGCAAATGGGCTACGGAAGCCGAGAGGGGCCCGTCCGCGCCAAAACCCAAAACGCGCTGCGGCCTCCAGGGAGGGACACAGGGGACACAAGTGGCTGTGTGGCTTGCAGTGCCCGACCAGAGGGAGGGAGGTTGGCTGGCTGCTGAGGCGCAGCAGGTGTCAGCCCTTCGGGAAGTGCCCGTGGATGCTTCGGGAATGGGGCCTGCCAACTCAGAACCCCCGTTCCCTGTGGCTGCATCCGGCCAGGGGGCTCCAGGGTCGGGTGCGCCGCGGGCCTGGGGTCTTCTTGCCTGTGTGCAGGGCTTCTACGCACAAGGTGGCACCTCATCCCGGCCCAAGGGTGGTGGCAGGAACTCAGGTGGCGCTCGGGGACTCAGCAGGGCCTGCCCCCGGGGCCTGCCCGCAACACCTGATTACCCGCGGGCGTGTCCGTCCACCCTCAAAAAGTTCTGCTGGGACAGCCCTGACCGAGCTCCGAGCTCCTCGCCCTTGGACCGCCCCAGTGGGCTTCAGGAGTGGGTGTGTGGCAGCAGCAGCCCTCCCCAGTCAACCACCTTGCGTCGGCCCCACCCGACAAGCCCCTAGGGCGGGCGGGGCTTCCCGGGGGGCCTATTTGCAACGCCGGGAAGCGCGGGGCAGTTCGTGTGTGCGGCCCGGGGACACCCGCAGGTGTGTGTGCTCCCCCCGTGGCCGGCCGAGGCGGCTAGCCAGCACCTGGGGGCTGTTGGCAGCGCCCCTGGGCAGCCTCCTAGAGCCAGGGGTCTGGCAGGCTCCGGGGGCAAATGGACTACGGAAGCCGAGAGGGGCCCGTCCGCGCCAAAACCCAAAACGCGCTGCGGCCTCCAGGGAGGGACACAGGGGACACAAGTGGCTGTGTGGCTTGCAGTGCCCGACCAGAGGGAGGGAGGTTGGCTGGCTGCTGAGGCGCAGCAGGTGTCAGCCCTTCGGGAAGTGCCCGTGGATGCTTCGGGAATGGGGCCTGCCAACTCAGAACCCCTGTTCCCTGTGGCTGCATCCGGCCAGGGGCTCCAGGGGCTCCAGGGTCGGATGCGCCGCGGGCCTGGGGGGCTTCTTGCCTGTGTGCAGGGCTTCTACGCACAAGGTGGCACCTCATCCCGGCCCAAGGGTGGTGGCAGGAACCCAGGTGGCGCTCGGGGACTCAGCAGGGCCTGCCCCCGGGGCCTGCCCGCAACACCTGATTGCCCGCGGGCGTGTCCGTCCACCCTCAAAAAGTTCTGCTGGGACAGCCCTGACCGAGCTCCGAGCTCCTCGCCCTTGGACCGCCCCAGTGGGCTTCAGGAGTGGGTGTGTGCCAGCAGCAGCCCTCCCCAGTCAACCACCTTGCGTCGGCCCCACCCGACAAGCCCCTAGGGCGGGCGGGGCTTCCCGGGGGGCCTATTTGCAATGCCGGGAAGCGCGGGGCAGTTCGTGTGTGCAGCCCGGGGACACCCGCAGGTTTGTGTGCTCCCCCCGTGGCCGGCCGAGGCGGCTAGCCAGCACCTGGGGACTGTTGGCAGCGCCCCTGGGCAGCCTCCTAGAGCCAGGGGTCTGGCAGGCTCCGGGGGCAAATGGGCTACGGAAGCCGAGAGGGGCCCGTCCGCGCCAAAACCCAAAACGCGCTGCGGCCTCCAGGGAGGGACACAGGGGACACAAGTGGCTGTGTGGCTTGCAGTGCCCGACCAGAGGGAGGGAGGTTGGCTGGCTGCTGAGGCGCAGCAGGTGTCAGCCCTTCGGGAAGTGCCCGTGGATGCTTCGGGAATGGGGCCTGCCAACTCAGAACCCCCGTTCCCTGTGGCTGCATCCGGCCAGGGGGCTCCAGGGTCGGGTGCGCCGCGGGCCTGGGGGGCTTCTTGCCTGTGTGCAGGGCTTCTACGCACAAGGTGGCACCTCATCCCGGCCCAAGGGTGGTGGCAGGAACCCAGGTGGCGCTCGGGGACTCAGCAGGGCCTGCCCCCGGGGCCTGCCCGCAACACCTGATTGCCCGCGGGCGTGTCCGTCCACCCTCAAAAAGTTCTGCTGGGACAGCCCTGACCGAGCTCCGAGCTCCTCGCCCTTGGACCGCCCCAGTGGGCTTCAGGAGTGGGTGTGTGCCAGCAGCAGCCCTCCCCAGTCAACCACCTTGCGTCGGCCCCACCCGACAAGCCCCTAGGGCGGGCGGGGCTTCCCGGGGGGCCTATTTGCAATGCCGGGAAGCGCGGGGCAGTTCGTGTGTGCAGCCCGGGGACACCCGCAGGTTTGTGTGCTCCCCCCGTGGCCGGCCGAGGCGGCTAGCCAGCACCTGGGGACTGTTGGCAGCGCCCCTGGGCAGCCTCCTAGAGCCAGGGGTCTGGCAGGCTCCGGGGGCAAATGGGCTACGGAAGCCGAGAGGGGCCCGTCCGCGCCAAAACCCAAAACGCGCTGCGGCCTCCAGGGAGGGACACAGGGGACACAAGTGGCTGTGTGGCTTGCAGTGCCCGACCAGAGGGAGGGAGGTTGGCTGGCTGCTGAGGCGCAGCAGGTGTCAGCCCTTCGGGAAGTGCCCGTGGATGCTTCGGGAATGGGGCCTGCCAACTCAGAACCCCCGTTCCCTGTGGCTGCATCCGGCCAGGGGGCTCCAGGGTCGGGTGCGCCGCGGGCCTGGGGGGCTTCTTGCCTGTGTGCAGGGCTTCTACGCACAAGGTGGCACCTCATCCCGGCCCAAGGGTGGTGGCAGGAACCCAGGTGGCGCTCGGGGACTCAGCAGGGCCTGCCCCCGGGGCCTGCCCGCAACACCTGATTGCCCGCGGGCGTGTCCGTCCACCCTCAAAAAGTTCTGCTGGGACAGCCCTGACCGAGCTCCGAGCTCCTCGCCCTTGGACCGCCCCAGTGGGCTTCAGGAGTGGGTGTGTGCCAGCAGCAGCCCTCCCCAGTCAACCACCTTGCGTCGGCCCCACCCGACAAGCCCCTAGGGCGGGCGGGGCTTCCCGGGGGGCCTATTTGCAACGCCGGGAAGCGCGGGGCAGTTCGTGTGTGCGGCCCGGGGACACCCGCAGGTGTGTGTGCTCCCCCCGTGGCCGGCCGAGGCGGCTAGCCAGCACCTGGGGGCTGTTGGCAGCGCCCCTGGGCAGCCTCCTAGAGCCAGGGGTCTGGCAGGCTCCGGGGGCAAATGGACTACGGAAGCCGAGAGGGGCCCGTCCGCGCCAAAACCCAAAACGCGCTGCGGCCTCCAGGGAGGGACACAGGGGACACAAGTGGCTGTGTGGCTTGCAGTGCCCGACCAGAGGGAGGGAGGTTGGCTGGCTGCTGAGGCGCAGCAGGTGTCAGCCCTTCGGGAAGTGCCCGTGGATGCTTCGGGAATGGGGCCTGCCAACTCAGAACCCCCGTTCCCTGTGGCTGCAGCCGGCCAGGGGGCTCCAGGGGCTCCAGGGTCGGGTGCGCCGCGGGCCTGGGGGGCTTCTTGCCTGTGTGCAGGGCTTCTACGCACAAGGTGGCACCTCATCCCGGCCCAAGGGTGGTGGCAGGAACCCAGGTGGCGCTCGGGGACTCAGCAGGGCCTGCCCCCGGGGCCTGCCCGCAACACCTGATTGCCCGCGGGCGTGTCCGTCCACCCTCAAAAAGTTCTGCTGGGACAGCCCTGACCGAGCTCCGAGCTCCTCGCCCTTGGACCGCCCCAGTGGGCTTCAGGAGTGGGTGTGTGCCAGCAGCAGCCCTCCCCAGTCAACCACCTTGCGTCGGCCCCACCCGACAAGCCCCTAGGGCGGGCGGGGCTTCCCGGGGGGCCTATTTGCAATGCCGGGAAGCGCGGGGCAGTTCGTGTGTGCAGCCCGGGGACACCCGCAGGTTTGTGTGCTCCCCCCGTGGCCGGCCGAGGCGGCTAGCCAGCACCTGGGGACTGTTGGCAGCGCCCCTGGGCAGCCTCCTAGAGCCAGGGGTCTGGCAGGCTCCGGGGGCAAATGGGCTACGGAAGCCGAGAGGGGCCCGTCCGCGCCAAAACCCAAAACGCGCTGCGGCCTCCAGGGAGGGACACAGGGGACACAAGTGGCTGTGTGGCTTGCAGTGCCCGACCAGAGGGAGGGAGGTTGGCTGGCTGCTGAGGCGCAGCAGGTGTCAGCCCTTCGGGAAGTGCCCGTGGATGCTTCGGGAATGGGGCCTGCCAACTCAGAACCCCCGTTCCCTGTGGCTGCATCCGGCCAGGGGGCTCCAGGGTCGGGTGCGCCGCGGGCCTGGGGGGCTTCTTGCCTGTGTGCAGGGCTTCTACGCACAAGGTGGCAACTCATCCCGGCCCAAGGGTGGTGGCAGGAACCCAGGTGGCGCTCGGGGACTCAGCAGGGCCTGCCCCCGGGGCCTGCCCGCAACACCTGATTGCCCGCGGGCGTGTCCGTCCACCCTCAAAAAGTTCTGCTGGGACAGCCCTGACCGAGCTCCGAGCTCCTCGCCCTTGGACCGCCCCAGTGGGCTTCAGGAGTGGGTGTGTGCCAGCAGCAGCCCTCCCCAGTCAACCACCTTGCGTCGGCCCCACCCGACAAGCCCCTAGGGCGGGCGGGGCTTCCCGGGGGGCCTATTTGCAACGCCGGGAAGCGCGGGGCAGTTCGTGTGTGCGGCCCGGGGACACCCGCAGGTGTGTGTGCTCCCCCCGTGGCCGGCCGAGGCGGCTAGCCAGCACCTGGGGGCTGTTGGCAGCGCCCCTGGGCAGCCTCCTAGAGCCAGGGGTCTGGCAGGCTCCGGGGGCAAATGGACTACGGAAGCCGAGAGGGGCCCGTCCGCGCCAAAACCCAAAACGCGCTGCGGCCTCCAGGGAGGGACACAGGGGACACAAGTGGCTGTGTGGCTTGCAGTGCCCGACCAGAGGGAGGGAGGTTGGCTGGCTGCTGAGGCGCAGCAGGTGTCAGCCCTTCGGGAAGTGCCCGTGGATGCTTCGGGAATGGGGCCTGCCAACTCAGAACCCCCGTTCCCTGTGGCTGCATCCGGCCAGGGGGCTCCAGGGTCGGGTGCGCCGCGGGCCTGGGGGGCTTCTTGCCTGTGTGCAGGGCTTCTACGCACAAGGTGGCACCTCATCCCGGCCCAAGGGTGGTGGCAGGAACCCAGGTGGCGCTCGGGGACTCAGCAGGGCCTGCCCCCGGGGCCTGCCCGCAACACCTGATTGCCCGCGGGCGTGTCCGTCCACCCTCAAAAAGTTCTGCTGGGACAGCCCTGACCGAGCTCCGAGCTCCTCGCCCTTGGACCGCCCCAGTGGGCTTCAGGAGTGGGTGTGTGCCAGCAGCAGCCCTCCCCAGTCAACCACCTTGCGTCGGCCCCACCCGACAAGCCCCTAGGGCGGGCGGGGCTTCCCGGGGGGCCTATTTGCAACGCCGGGAAGCGCGGGGCAGTTCGTGTGTGCGGCCCGGGGACACCCGCAGGTGTGTGTGCTCCCCCCGTGGCCGGCCGAGGCGGCTAGCCAGCACCTGGGGGCTGTTGGCAGCGCCCCTGGGCAGCCTCCTAGAGCCAGGGGTCTGGCAGGCTCCAGGCGCAAATGGACTACGGAAGCCGAGAGGGGCCCGTCCGCGCCAAAACCCAAAACGCGCTGCGGCCTCCAGGGAGGGACACAGGGGACACAAGTGGCTGTGTGGCTTGCAGTGCCCGACCAGAGGGAGGGAGGTTGGCTGGCTGCTGAGGCGCAGCAGGTGTCAGCCCTTCGGGAAGTGCCCGTGGATGCTTCGGGAATGGGGCCTGCCAACTCAGAACCCCCGTTCCCTGTGGCTGCAGCCGGCCAGGGGGCTCCAGGGTCGGGTGCGCCGCGGGCCTGGGGTCTTCTTGCCTGTGTGCAGGGCTTCTACGCACAAGGTGGCACCTCATCCCGGCCCAAGGGTGGTGGCAGGAACCCAGGTGGCGCTCGGGGACTCAGCAGGGCCTGCCCCCGGGGCCTGCCCGCAACACCTGATTACCCGCGGGCGTGTCCGTCCACCCTCAAAAAGTTCTGCTGGGACAGCCCTGACCGAGCTCCGAGCTCCTCGCCCTTGGACCGCCCCAGTGGGCTTCAGGAGTGGGTGTGTGGCAGCAGCAGCCCTCCCCAGTCAACCACCTTGCGTCGGCCCCACCCGACAAGCCCCTAGGGCGGGCGGGGCTTCCCGGGGGGCCTATTTGCAACGCCGGGAAGCGCGGGGCAGTTCGTGTGTGCGGCCCGGGGACACCCGCAGGTGTGTGTGCTCCCCCCGTGGCCGGCCGAGGCGGCTAGCCAGCACCTGGGGGCTGTTGGCAGCGCCCCTGGGCAGCCTCCTAGAGCCAGGGGGTCTGGCAGGCTCCGGGGGCAAATGGACTACGGAAGCCGAGAGGGGCCCGTCCGCGCCAAAACCCAAAACGCGCTGCGGCCTCCAGGGAGGGACACAGGGGACACAAGTGGCTGTGTGGCTTGCAGTGCCCGACCAGAGGGAGGGAGGTTGGCTGGCTGCTGAGGCGCAGCAGGTGTCAGCCCTTCGGGAAGTGCCCGTGGATGCTTCGGGAATGGGGCCTGCCAACTCAGAACCCCCGTTCCCTGTGGCTGCATCCGGCCAGGGGGCTCCAGGGTCGGGTGCGCCGCGGGCCTGGGGGGCTTCTTGCCTGTGTGCAGGGCTTCTACGCACAAGGTGGCACCTCATCCCGGCCCAAGGGTGGTGGCAGGAACCCAGGTGGCGCTCGGGGACTCAGCAGGGCCTGCCCCCGGGGCCTGCCCGCAACACCTGATTGCCCGCGGGCGTGTCCGTCCACCCTCAAAAAGTTCTGCTGGGACAGCCCTGACCGAGCTCCGAGCTCCTCGCCCTTGGACCGCCCCAGTGGGCTTCAGGAGTGGGTGTGTGCCAGCAGCAGCCCTCCCCAGTCAACCACCTTGCGTCGGCCCCACCCGACAAGCCCCTAGGGCGGGCGGGGCTTCCCGGGGGGCCTATTTGCAACGCCGGGAAGCGCGGGGCAGTTCGTGTGTGCGGCCCGGGGACACCCGCAGGTGTGTGTGCTCCCCCCGTGGCCGGCCGAGGCGGCTAGCCAGCACCTGGGGGCTGTTGGCAGCGCCCCTGGGCAGCCTCCTAGAGCCAGGGGTCTGGCAGGCTCCAGGGGCAAATGGACTACGGAAGCCGAGAGGGGCCCGACCGCGCCAAAACCCAAAACGCGCTGCGGCCTCCAGGGAGGGACACAGGGGACACAAGTGGCTGTGTGGCTTGCAGTGCCCGACCAGAGGGAGGGAGGTTGGCTGGCTGCTGAGGTGCAGCAGGTGTCAGCCCTTCGGGAAGTGCCCGTGGATGCTTCGGGAATGGGGCCTGCCAACTCAGAACCCCCGTTCCCTGTGGCTGCAGCCGGCCAGGGGGCTCCAGGGGCTCCAGGGTCGGGTGCGCCGCGGGCCTGGGGGGCTTCTTGCCTGTGTGCAGGGCTTCTACGCACAAGGTGGCACCTCATCCCGGCCCAAGGGTGGTGGCAGGAACCCAGGTGGCGCTCGGGGACTCAGCAGGGCCTGCCCCCGGGGCCTGCCCGCAACACCTGATTGCCCGCGGGCGTGTCCGTCCACCCTCAAAAAGTTCTGCTGGGACAGCCCTGACCGAGCTCCGAGCTCCTCGCCCTTGGACCGCCCCAGTGGGCTTCAGGAGTGGGTGTGTGCCAGCAGCAGCCCTCCCCAGTCAACCACCTTGCGTCGGCCCCACCCGACAAGCCCCTAGGGCGGGCGGGGCTTCCCGGGGGGCCTATTTGCAATGCCGGGAAGCGCGGGGCAGTTCGTGTGTGCAGCCCGGGGACACCCGCAGGTTTGTGTGCTCCCCCCGTGGCCGGCCGAGGCGGCTAGCCAGCACCTGGGGACTGTTGGCAGCGCCCCTGGGCAGCCTCCTAGAGCCAGGGGTCTGGCAGGCTCCGGGGGCAAATGGGCTACGGAAGCCGAGAGGGGCCCGTCCGCGCCAAAACCCAAAACGCGCTGCGGCCTCCAGGGAGGGACACAGGGGACACAAGTGGCTGTGTGGCTTGCAGTGCCCGACCAGAGGGAGGGAGGTTGGCTGGCTGCTGAGGCGCAGCAGGTGTCAGCCCTTCGGGAAGTGCCCGTGGATGCTTCGGGAATGGGGCCTGCCAACTCAGAACCCCCGTTCCCTGTGGCTGCATCCGGCCAGGGGGCTCCAGGGTCGGGTGCGCCGCGGGCCTGGGGGGCTTCTTGCCTGTGTGCAGGGCTTCTACGCACAAGGTGGCACCTCATCCCGGCCCAAGGGTGGTGGCAGGAACCCAGGTGGCGCTCGGGGACTCAGCAGGGCCTGCCCCCGGGGCCTGCCCGCAACACCTGATTGCCCGCGGGCGTGTCCGTCCACCCTCAAAAAGTTCTGCTGGGACAGCCCTGACCGAGCTCCGAGCTCCTCGCCCTTGGACCGCCCCAGTGGGCTTCAGGAGTGGGTGTGTGCCAGCAGCAGCCCTCCCCAGTCAACCACCTTGCGTCGGCCCCACCCGACAAGCCCCTAGGGCGGGCGGGGCTTCCCGGGGGGCCTATTTGCAACGCCGGGAAGCGCGGGGCAGTTCGTGTGTGCGGCCCGGGGACACCCGCAGGTGTGTGTGCTCCCCCCGTGGCCGGCCGAGGCGGCTAGCCAGCACCTGGGGGCTGTTGGCAGCGCCCCTGGGCAGCCTCCTAGAGCCAGGGGTCTGGCAGGCTCCAGGGGCAAATGGACTACGGAAGCCGAGAGGGGCCCGACCGCGCCAAAACCCAAAACGCGCTGCGGCCTCCAGGGAGGGACACAGGGGACACAAGTGGCTGTGTGGCTTGCAGTGCCCGACCAGAGGGAGGGAGGTTGGCTGGCTGCTGAGGCGCAGCAGGTGTCAGCCCTTCGGGAAGTGCCCGTGGATGCTTCGGGAATGGGGCCTGCCAACTCAGAACCCCCGTTCCCTGTGGCTGCAGCCGGCCAGGGGGCTCCAGGGGCTCCAGGGTCGGGTGCGCCGCGGGCCTGGGGGGCTTCTTGCCTGTGTGCAGGGCTTCTACGCACAAGGTGGCACCTCATCCCGGCCCAAGGGTGGTGGCAGGAACCCAGGTGGCGCTCGGGGACTCAGCAGGGCCTGCCCCCGGGGCCTGCCCGCAACACCTGATTGCCCGCGGGCGTGTCCGTCCACCCTCAAAAAGTTCTGCTGGGACAGCCCTGACCGAGCTCCGAGCTCCTCGCCCTTGGACCGCCCCAGTGGGCTTCAGGAGTGGGTGTGTGCCAGCGGCAGCCCTCCCCAGTCAACCACCTTGCGTCGGCCCCACCCGACAAGCCCCTAGGGCGGGCGGGGCTTCCCGGGGGGCCTATTTGCAACGCCGGGAAGCGCGGGGCAGTTCGTGTGTGCAGCCCGGGGACACCCGCAGGTTTGTGTGCTCCCCCCGTGGCCGGCCGAGGCGGCTAGCCAGCACCTGGGGACTGTTGGCAGCGCCCCTGGGCAGCCTCCTAGAGCCAGGGGTCTGGCAGGCTCCGGGGGCAAATGGGCTACGGAAGCCGAGAGGGGCCCGTCCGCGCCAAAACCCAAAACGCGCTGCGGCCTCCAGGGAGGGACACAGGGGACACAAGTGGCTGTGTGGCTTGCAGTGCCCGACCAGAGGGAGGGAGGTTGGCTGGCTGCTGAGGCGCAGCAGGTGTCAGCCCTTCGGGAAGTGCCCGTGGATGCTTCGGGAATGGGGCCTGCCAACTCAGAACCCCCGTTCCCTGTGGCTGCATCCGGCCAGGGGGCTCCAGGGTCGGGTGCGCCGCGGGCCTGGGGGGCTTCTTGCCTGTGTGCAGGGCTTCTACGCACAAGGTGGCACCTCATCCCTGCCCAAGGTTGGTGGCAGGAACCCAGGTGGCGCTCGGGGACTCAGCAGGGCCTGCCCCCGGGGCCTGCCCGCAACACCTGATTGCCCGCGGGCGTGTCCGTCCACCCTCAAAAAGTTCTGCTGGGACAGCCCTGACCGAGCTCCGAGCTCCTCGCCCTTGGACCGCCCCAGTGGGCTTCAGGAGTGGGTGTCTGCCAGCAGCAGCCCTCCCCAGTCAACCACCTTGCGTCGGCCCCACCCGACAAGCCCCTAGGGCGGGCGGGGCTTCCCGGGGGGCCTATTTGCAACGCCGGGAAGCGCGGGGCAGTTCGTGTGTGCAGCCCGGGGACACCCGCAGGTGTGTGTGCTCCCCCCGTGGCCGGCCGAGGCGGCTAGCCAGCACCTGGGGGCTGTTGGCAGCGCCCCTGGGCAGCCTCCTAGAGCCAGGGGTCTGGCAGGCTCCAGGGGCAAATGGACTACGGAAGCCGAGAGGGGCCCGTCCGCGCCAAAACCCAAAACGCGCTGCGGCCTCCAGGGAGGGACACAGGGGACACAAGTGGCTGTGTGGCTTGCAGTGCCCGACCAGAGGGAGGGAGGTTGGCTGGCTGCTGAGGCGCAGCAGGTGTCAGCCCTTCGGGAAGTGCCCGTGGATGCTTCGGGAATGGGGCCTGCCAACTCAGAACCCCCGTTCCCTGTGGCTGCAGCCGGCCAGGGGGCTCCAGGGGCTCCAGGGTCGGGTGCGCCGCGGGCCTGGGGGGCTTCTTGCCTGTGTGCAGGGCTTCTACGCACAAGGTGGCACCTCATCCCGGCCCAAGGGTGGTGGCAGGAACCCAGGTGGCGCTCGGGGACTCAGCAGGGCCTGCCCCCGGGGCCTGCCCGCAACACCTGATTGCCCGCGGGCGTGTCCGTCCACCCTCAAAAAGTTCTGCTGGGACAGCCCTGACCGAGCTCCGAGCTCCTCGCCCTTGGACCGCCCCAGTGGGCTTCAGGAGTGGGTGTGTGCCAGCAGCAGCCCTCCCCAGTCAACCACCTTGCGTCGGCCCCACCCGACAAGCCCCTAGGGCGGGCGGGGCTTCCCGGGGGGTCTATTTGCAATGCCGGGAAGCGCGGGGCAGTTCGTGTGTGCAGCCCGGGGACACCCGCAGGTTTGTGTGCTCCCCCCGTGGCCGGCCGAGGCGGCTAGCCAGCACCTGGGGGCTGTTGGCAGCGCCCCTGGGCAGCCTCCTAGAGCCAGGGGTCTGGCAGGCTCCGGGGGCAAATGGGCTACGGAAGCCGAGAGGGGCCTGTCCGCGCCAAAACCCAAAACGCGCTGCGGCCTCCAGGGAGGGACACAGGGGACACAAGTGGCTGTGTGGCTTGCAGTGCCCGACCAGAGGGAGGGAGGTTGGCTGGCTGCTGAGGCGCAGCAGGTGTCAGCCCTTCGGGAAGTGCCCGTGGATGCTTCGGGAATGGGGCCTGCCAACTCAGAACCCCCGTTCCCTGTGGCTGCATCCGGCCAGGGGGCTCCAGGGTCGGGTGCGCCGCGGGCCTGGGGGGCTTCTTGCCTGTGTGCAGGGCTTCTACGCACAAGGTGGCACCTCATCCCTGCCCAAGGTTGGTGGCAGGAACCCAGGTGGCGCTCGGGGACTCAGCAGGGCCTGCCCCCGGGGCCTGCCCGCAACACCTGATTGCCCGCGGGCGTGTCCGTCCACCCTCAAAAAGTTCTGCTGGGACAGCCCTGACCGAGCTCCGAGCTCCTCGCCCTTGGACCGCCCCAGTGGGCTTCAGGAGTGGGTGTCTGCCAGCAGCAGCCCTCCCCAGTCAACCACCTTGCGTCGGCCCCACCCGACAAGCCCCTAGGGCGGGCGGGGCTTCCCGGGGGGCCTATTTGCAACGCCGGGAAGCGCGGGGCAGTTCGTGTGTGCAGCCCGGGGACACCCGCAGGTGTGTGTGCTCCCCCCGTGGCCGGCCGAGGCGGCTAGCCAGCACCTGGGGGCTGTTGGCAGCGCCCCTGGGCAGCCTCCTAGAGCCAGGGGTCTGGCAGGCTCCAGGGGCAAATGGACTACGGAAGCCGAGAGGGGCCCGTCCGCGCCAAAACCCAAAACGCGCTGCGGCCTCCAGGGAGGGACACAGGGGACACAAGTGGCTGTGTGGCTTGCAGTGCCCGACCAGAGGGAGGGAGGTTGGCTGGCTGCTGAGGCGCAGCAGGTGTCAGCCCTTCGGGAAGTGCCCGTGGATGCTTCGGGAATGGGGCCTGCCAACTCAGAACCCCCGTTCCCTGTGGCTGCAGCCGGCCAGGGGGCTCCAGGGGCTCCAGGGTCGGGTGCGCCGCGGGCCTGGGGGGCTTCTTGCCTGTGTGCAGGGCTTCTACGCACAAGGTGGCACCTCATCCCGGCCCAAGGGTGGTGGCAGGAACCCAGGTGGCGCTCGGGGACTCAGCAGGGCCTGCCCCCGGGGCCTGCCCGCAACACCTGATTGCCCGCGGGCGTGTCCGTCCACCCTCAAAAAGTTCTGCTGGGACAGCCCTGACCGAGCTCCGAGCTCCTCGCCCTTGGACCGCCCCAGTGGGCTTCAGGAGTGGGTGTGTGCCAGCAGCAGCCCTCCCCAGTCAACCACCTTGCGTCGGCCCCACCCGACAAGCCCCTAGGGCGGGCGGGGCTTCCCGGGGGGTCTATTTGCAATGCCGGGAAGCGCGGGGCAGTTCGTGTGTGCAGCCCGGGGACACCCGCAGGTTTGTGTGCTCCCCCCGTGGCCGGCCGAGGCGGCTAGCCAGCACCTGGGGGCTGTTGGCAGCGCCCCTGGGCAGCCTCCTAGAGCCAGGGGTCTGGCAGGCTCCGGGGGCAAATGGGCTACGGAAGCCGAGAGGGGCCCGTCCGCGCCAAAACCCAAAATGCGCTGCGGCCTCCAGGGAGGGACACAGGGGACACAAGTGGCTGTGTGGCTTGCAGTGCCCGACCAGAGGGAGGGAGGTTGGCTGGCTGCTGAGGCGCAGCAGGTGTCAGCCCTTCGGGAAGTGCCCGTGGATGCTTCGGGAATGGGGCCTGCCAACTCAGAACCCCCGTTCCCTGTGGCTGCATCCGGCCAGGGGGCTCCAGGGTCGGGTGCGCCGCGGGCCTGGGGGGCTTCTTGCCTGTGTGCAGGGCTTCTACGCACAAGGTGGCACCTCATCCCGGCCCAAGGGTGGTGGCAGGAACCCAGGTGGCGCTCGGGGACTCAGCAGGGCCTGCCCCCGGGGCCTGCCCGCAACACCTGATTGCCCGCGGGCGTGTCCGTCCACCCTCAAAAAGTTCTGCTGGGACAGCCCTGACCGAGCTCCGAGCTCCTCGCCCTTGGACCGCCCCAGTGGGCTTCAGGAGTGGGTGTGTGCCAGCAGCAGCCCTCCCCAGTCAACCACCTTGCGTCGGCCCCACCCGACAAGCCCCTAGGGCGGGCGGGGCTTCCCGGGGGGCCTATTTGCAATGCCGGGAAGCGCGGGGCAGTTCGTGTGTGCGGCCCGGGGACACCCGCAGGTGTGTGTGCTCCCCCCGTGGCCGGCCGAGGCGGCTAGCCAGCACCTGGGGGCTGTTGGCAGTGCCCCTGGGCAGCCTCCTAGAGCCAGGGGTCTGGCAGGCTCCGGGGGCAAATGGACTACGGAAGCCGAGAGGGGCCCGTCCGCGCCAAAACCCAAAACGCGCTGCGGCCTCCAGGGAGGGACACAGAGGACACAAGTGGCTGTGTGGCTTGCAGTGCCCGACCAGAGGGAGGGAGGTTGGCTGGCTGCTGAGGCGCAGCAGGTGTCAGCCCTTCGGGAAGTGCCCGTGGATGCTTCGGGAATGGGGCCTGCCAACTCAGAACCCCCGTTCCCTGTGGCTGCAGCCGGCCAGGGGGCTCCAGGGGCTCCAGGGTCGGGTGCGCCGCGGGCCTGGGGGGCTTCTTGCCTGTGTGCAGGGCTTCTACGCACAAGGTGGCACCTCATCCCGGCCCAAGGGTGGTGGCAGGAACCCAGGTGGCGCTCGGGGACTCAGCAGGGCCTGCCCCCGGGGCCTGCCCGCAACACCTGATTGCCCGCGGGCGTGTCCGTCCACCCTCAAAAAGTTCTGCTGGGACAGCCCTGACCGAGCTCCGAGCTCCTCGCCCTTGGACCGCCCCAGTGGGCTTCAGGAGTGGGTGTGTGCCAGCAGCAGCCCTCCCCAGTCAACCACCTTGCGTCGGCCCCACCCGACAAGCCCCTAGGGCGGGCGGGGCTTCCCGGGGGGCCTATTTGCAATGCCGGGAAGCGCGGGGCAGTTCGTGTGTGCGGCCCGGGGACACCCGCAGGTGTGTGTGCTCCCCCCGTGGCCGGCCGAGGCGGCTAGCCAGCACCTGGGGGCTGTTGGCAGTGCCCCTGGGCAGCCTCCTAGAGCCAGGGGTCTGGCAGGCTCCGGGGGCAAATGGACTACGGAAGCCGAGAGGGGCCCGTCCGCGCCAAAACCCAAAACGCGCTGCGGCCTCCAGGGAGGGACACAGTGGACACAAGTGGCTGTGTGGCTTGCAGTGCCCGACCAGAGGGAGGGAGGTTGGCTGGCTGCTGAGGCGCAGCAGGTGTCAGCCCTTCGGGAAGTGCCCGTGGATGCTTCGGGAATGGGGCCTGCCAACTCAGAACCCCCGTTCCCTGTGGCTGCATCCGGCCAGGGGCTCCAGGGGCTCCAGGGTCGGGTGCGCCGCGGGCCTGGGGGGCTTCTTGCCTGTGTGCAGGGCTTCTACGCACAAGGTGGCACCTCATCCCGGCCCAAGGGTGGTGGCAGGAACCCAGGTGGCGCTCGGGGACTCAGCAGGGCCTGCCCCCGGGGCCTGCCCGCAACACCTGATTGCCCGCGGGCGTGTCCGTCCACCCTCAAAAAGTTCTGCTGGGACAGCCCTGACCGAGCTCCGAGCTCCTCGCCCTTGGACCGCCCCAGTGGGCTTCAGGAGTGGGTGTCTGCCAGCAGCAGCCCTCCCCAGTCAACCACCTTGCGTCGGCCCCACCCGACAAGCCCCTAGGGCGGGCGGGGCTTCCCGGGGGGCCTATTTGCAACGCCGGGAAGCGCGGGGCAGTTCGTGTGTGCAGCCCGGGGACACCCGCAGGTTTGTGTGCTCCCCCCGTGGCCGGCCGAGGCGGCTAGCCAGCACCTGGGGACTGTTGGCAGCGCCCCTGGGCAGCCTCCTAGAGCCAGGGGTCTGGCAGGCTCCGGGGGCAAATGGGCTACGGAAGCCGAGAGGGGCCCGTCCGCGCCAAAACCCAAAATGCGCTGCGGCCTCCAGGGAGGGACACAGGGGACACAAGTGGCTGTGTGGCTTGCAGTGCCCGACCAGAGGGAGGGAGGTTGGCTGGCTGCTGAGGCGCAGCAGGTGTCAGCCCTTCGGGAAGTGCCCGTGGATGCTTCGGGAATGGGGCCTGCCAACTCAGAACCCCCGTTCCCTGTGGCTGCATCCGGCCAGGGGGCTCCAGGGTCGGGTGCGCCGCGGGCCTGGGGGGCTTCTTGCCTGTGTGCAGGGCTTCTACGCACAAGGTGGCACCTCATCCCGGCCCAAGGGTGGTGGCAGGAACCCAGGTGGCGCTCGGGGACTCAGCAGGGCCTGCCCCCGGGGCCTGCCCGCAACACCTGATTGCCCGCGGGCGTGTCCGTCCACCCTCAAAAAGTTCTGCTGGGACAGCCCTGACCGAGCTCCGAGCTCCTCGCCCTTGGACCGCCCCAGTGGGCTTCAGGAGTGGGTGTGTGCCAGCAGCAGCCCTCCCCAGTCAACCACCTTGCGTCGGCCCCACCCGACAAGCCCCTAGGGCGGGCGGGGCTTCCCGGGGGGCCTATTTGCAACGCCGGGAAGCGCGGGGCAGTTCGTGTGTGCGGCCCGGGGACACCCGCAGGTGTGTGTGCTCCCCCCGTGGCCGGCCGAGGCGGCTAGCCAGCACCTGGGGGCTGTTGGCAGCGCCCCTGGGCAGCCTCCTAGAGCCAGGGGTCTGGCAGGCTCCAGGGGCAAATGGACTACGGAAGCCGAGAGGGGCCCGACCGCGCCAAAACCCAAAACGCGCTGCGGCCTCCAGGGAGGGACACAGGGGACACAAGTGGCTGTGTGGCTTGCAGTGCCCGACCAGAGGGAGGGAGGTTGGCTGGCTGCTGAGGCGCAGCAGGTGTCAGCCCTTCGGGAAGTGCCCGTGGATGCTTCGGGAATGGGGCCTGCCAACTCAGAACCCCCGTTCCCTGTGGCTGCAGCCGGCCAGGGGGCTCCAGGGGCTCCAGGGTCGGGTGCGCCGCGGGCCTGGGGGGCTTCTTGCCTGTGTGCAGGGCTTCTACGCACAAGGTGGCACCTCATCCCGGCCCAAGGGTGGTGGCAGGAACCCAGGTGGCGCTCGGGGACTCAGCAGGGCCTGCCCCCGGGGCCTGCCCGCAACACCTGATTGCCCGCGGGCGTGTCCGTCCACCCTCAAAAAGTTCTGCTGGGACAGCCCTGACCGAGCTCCGAGCTCCTCGCCCTTGGACCGCCCCAGTGGGCTTCAGGAGTGGGTGTGTGCCAGCGGCAGCCCTCCCCAGTCAACCACCTTGCGTCGGCCCCACCCGACAAGCCCCTAGGGCGGGCGGGGCTTCCCGGGGGGCCTATTTGCAATGCCGGGAAGCGCGGGGCAGTTCGTGTGTGCAGCCCGGGGACACCCGCAGGTTTGTGTGCTCCCCCCGTGGCCGGCCGAGGCGGCTAGCCAGCACCTGGGGACTGTTGGCAGCGCCCCTGGGCAGCCTCCTAGAGCCAGGGGTCTGGCAGGCTCCGGGGGCAAATGGGCTACGGAAGCCGAGAGGGGCCCGTCCGCGCCAAAACCCAAAACGCGCTGCGGCCTCCAGGGAGGGACACAGGGGACACAAGTGGCTGTGTGGCTTGCAGTGCCCGACCAGAGGGAGGGAGGTTGGCTGGCTGCTGAGGCGCAGCAGGTGTCAGTCCTTCGGGAAGTGCCCGTGGATGCTTCGGGAATGGGGCCTGCCAACTCAGAACCCCCGTTCCCTGTGGCTGCAGCCGGCCAGGGGGCTCCAGGGTCGGGTGCGCCGCGGGCCTGGGGGGCTTCTTGCCTGTGTGCAGGGCTTCTACGCACAAGGTGGCACCTCATCCCGGCCCAAGGGTGGTGGCAGGAACCCAGGTGGCGCTCGGGGACTCAGCAGGGCCTGCCCCCGGGGCCTGCCCGCAACACCTGATTGCCCGCGGGCGTGTCCGTCCACCCTCAAAAAGTTCTGCTGGGACAGCCCTGACCGAGCTCCGAGCTCCTCGCCCTTGGACCGCCCCAGTGGGCTTCAGGAGTGGGTGTCTGCCAGCAGCAGCCCTCCCCAGTCAACCACCTTGCGTCGGCCCCACCCGACAAGCCCCTAGGGCGGGCGGGGCTTCCCGGGGGGCCTATTTGCAACGCCGGGAAGCGCGGGGCAGTTCGTGTGTGCAGCCCGGGGACACCCGCAGGTGTGTGTGCTCCCCCCGTGGCCGGCCGAGGCGGCTAGCCAGCACCTGGGGGCTGTTGGCAGCGCCCCTGGGCAGCCTCCTAGAGCCAGGGGTCTGGCAGGCTCCAGGGGCAAATGGACTACGGAAGCCGAGAGGGGCCCGTCCGCGCCAAAACCCAAAACGCGCTGCGGCCTCCAGGGAGGGACACAGGGGACACAAGTGGCTGTGTGGCTTGCAGTGCCCGACCAGAGGGAGGGAGGTTGGCTGGCTGCTGAGGCGCAGCAGGTGTCAGCCCTTCGGGAAGTGCCCGTGGATGCTTCGGGAATGGGGCCTGCCAACTCAGAACCCCCGTTCCCTGTGGCTGCAGCCGGCCAGGGGGCTCCAGGGGCTCCAGGGTCGGGTGCGCCGCGGGCCTGGGGGGCTTCTTGCCTGTGTGCAGGGCTTCTACGCACAAGGTGGCACCTCATCCCGGCCCAAGGGTGGTGGCAGGAACCCAGGTGGCGCTCGGGGACTCAGCAGGGCCTGCCCCCGGGGCCTGCCCGCAACACCTGATTGCCCGCGGGCGTGTCCGTCCACCCTCAAAAAGTTCTGCTGGGACAGCCCTGACCGAGCTCCGAGCTCCTCGCCCTTGGACCGCCCCAGTGGGCTTCAGGAGTGGGTGTGTGCCAGCAGCAGCCCTCCCCAGTCAACCACCTTGCGTCGGCCCCACCCGACAAGCCCCTAGGGCGGGCGGGGCTTCCCGGGGGGTCTATTTGCAATGCCGGGAAGCGCGGGGCAGTTCGTGTGTGCAGCCCGGGGACACCCGCAGGTTTGTGTGCTCCCCCCGTGGCCGGCCGAGGCGGCTAGCCAGCACCTGGGGGCTGTTGGCAGCGCCCCTGGGCAGCCTCCTAGAGCCAGGGGTCTGGCAGGCTCCAGGGGCAAATGGACTACGGAAGCCGAGAGGGGCCCGACCGCGCCAAAACCCAAAACGCGCTGCGGCCTCCAGGGAGGGACACAGGGGACACAAGTGGCTGTGTGGCTTGCAGTGCCCGACCAGAGGGAGGGAGGTTGGCTGGCTGCTGAGGCGCAGCAGGTGTCAGCCCTTCGGGAAGTGCCCGTGGATGCTTCGGGAATGGGGCCTGCCAACTCAGAACCCCCGTTCCCTGTGGCTGCAGCCGGCCAGGGGGCTCCAGGGGCTCCAGGGTCGGGTGCGCCGCGGGCCTGGGGGGCTTCTTGCCTGTGTGCAGGGCTTCTACGCACAAGGTGGCACCTCATCCCGGCCCAAGGGTGGTGGCAGGAACCCAGGTGGCGCTCGGGGACTCAGCAGGGCCTGCCCCCGGGGCCTGCCCGCAACACCTGATTGCCCGCGGGCGTGTCCGTCCACCCTCAAAAAGTTCTGCTGGGACAGCCCTGACCGAGCTCCGAGCTCCTCGCCCTTGGACCGCCCCAGTGGGCTTCAGGAGTGGGTGTGTGCCAGCGGCAGCCCTCCCCAGTCAACCACCTTGCGTCGGCCCCACCCGACAAGCCCCTAGGGCGGGCGGGGCTTCCCGGGGGGCCTATTTGCAATGCCGGGAAGCGCGGGGCAGTTCGTGTGTGCAGCCCGGGGACACCCGCAGGTTTGTGTGCTCCCCCCGTGGCCGGCCGAGGCGGCTAGCCAGCACCTGGGGACTGTTGGCAGCGCCCCTGGGCAGCCTCCTAGAGCCAGGGGTCTGGCAGGCTCCGGGGGCAAATGGGCTACGGAAGCCGAGAGGGGCCCGTCCGCGCCAAAACCCAAAACGCGCTGCGGCCTCCAGGGAGGGACACAGGGGACACAAGTGGCTGTGTGGCTTGCAGTGCCCGACCAGAGGGAGGGAGGTTGGCTGGCTGCTGAGGCGCAGCAGGTGTCAGCCCTTCGGGAAGTGCCCGTGGATGCTTCGGGAATGGGGCCTGCCAACTCAGAACCCCCGTTCCCTGTGGCTGCAGCCGGCCAGGGGGCTCCAGGGTCGGGTGCGCCGCGGGCCTGGGGGGCTTCTTGCCTGTGTGCAGGGCTTCTACGCACAAGGTGGCACCTCATCCCGGCCCAAGGGTGGTGGCAGGAACCCAGGTGGCGCTCGGGGACTCAGCAGGGCCTGCCCCCGGGGCCTGCCCGCAACACCTGATTGCCCGCGGGCGTGTCCGTCCACCCTCAAAAAGTTCTGCTGGGACAGCCCTGACCGAGCTCCGAGCTCCTCGCCCTTGGACCGCCCCAGTGGGCTTCAGGAGTGGGTGTCTGCCAGCAGCAGCCCTCCCCAGTCAACCACCTTGCGTCGGCCCCACCCGACAAGCCCCTAGGGCGGGCGGGGCTTCCCGGGGGGCCTATTTGCAACGCCGGGAAGCGCGGGGCAGTTCGTGTGTGCAGCCCGGGGACACCCGCAGGTGTGTGTGCTCCCCCCGTGGCCGGCCGAGGCGGCTAGCCAGCACCTGGGGGCTGTTGGCAGCGCCCCTGGGCAGCCTCCTAGAGCCAGGGGTCTGGCAGGCTCCAGGGGCAAATGGACTACGGAAGCCGAGAGGGGCCCGTCCGCGCCAAAACCCAAAACGCGCTGCGGCCTCCAGGGAGGGACACAGGGGACACAAGTGGCTGTGTGGCTTGCAGTGCCCGACCAGAGGGAGGGAGGTTGGCTGGCTGCTGAGGCGCAGCAGGTGTCAGCCCTTCGGGAAGTGCCCGTGGATGCTTCGGGAATGGGGCCTGCCAACTCAGAACCCCCGTTCCCTGTGGCTGCAGCCGGCCAGGGGGCTCCAGGGGCTCCAGGGTCGGGTGCGCCGCGGGCCTGGGGGGCTTCTTGCCTGTGTGCAGGGCTTCTACGCACAAGGTGGCACCTCATCCCGGCCCAAGGGTGGTGGCAGGAACCCAGGTGGCGCTCGGGGACTCAGCAGGGCCTGCCCCCGGGGCCTGCCCGCAACACCTGATTGCCCGCGGGCGTGTCCGTCCACCCTCAAAAAGTTCTGCTGGGACAGCCCTGACCGAGCTCCGAGCTCCTCGCCCTTGGACCGCCCCAGTGGGCTTCAGGAGTGGGTGTGTGCCAGCAGCAGCCCTCCCCAGTCAACCACCTTGCGTCGGCCCCACCCGACAAGCCCCTAGGGCGGGCGGGGCTTCCCGGGGGGTCTATTTGCAATGCCGGGAAGCGCGGGGCAGTTCGTGTGTGCAGCCCGGGGACACCCGCAGGTTTGTGTGCTCCCCCCGTGGCCGGCCGAGGCGGCTAGCCAGCACCTGGGGGCTGTTGGCAGCGCCCCTGGGCAGCCTCCTAGAGCCAGGGGTCTGGCAGGCTCCGGGGGCAAATGGGCTACGGAAGCCGAGAGGGGCCCGTCCGCGCCAAAACCCAAAATGCGCTGCGGCCTCCAGGGAGGGACACAGGGGACACAAGTGGCTGTGTGGCTTGCAGTGCCCGACCAGAGGGAGGGAGGTTGGCTGGCTGCTGAGGCGCAGCAGGTGTCAGACCTTCGGGAAGTGCCCGTGGATGCTTCGGGAATGGGGCCTGCCAACTCAGAACCCCCGTTCCCTGTGGCTGCATCCGGCCAGGGGGCTCCAGGGTCGGGTGCGCCGCGGGCCTGGGGGGCTTCTTGCCTGTGTGCAGGGCTTCTACGCACAAGGTGGCACCTCATCCCGGCCCAAGGGTGGTGGCAGGAACCCAGGTGGCGCTCGGGGACTCAGCAGGGCCTGCCCCCGGGGCCTGCCCGCAACACCTGATTGCCCGCGGGCGTGTCCGTCCACCCTCAAAAAGTTCTGCTGGGACAGCCCTGACCGAGCTCCGAGCTCCTCGCCCTTGGACCGCCCCAGTGGGCTTCAGGAGTGGGTGTGTGCCAGCAGCAGCCCTCCCCAGTCAACCACCTTGCGTCGGCCCCACCCGACAAGCCCCTAGGGCGGGCGGGGCTTCCCGGGGGGCCTATTTGCAATGCCGGGAAGCGCGGGGCAGTTCGTGTGTGCGGCCCGGGGACACCCGCAGGTGTGTGTGCTCCCCCCGTGGCCGGCCGAGGCGGCTAGCCAGCACCTGGGGGCTGTTGGCAGTGCCCCTGGGCAGCCTCCTAGAGCCAGGGGTCTGGCAGGCTCCGGGGGCAAATGGACTACGGAAGCCGAGAGGGGCCCATCCGCGCCAAAACCCAAAACGCGCTGCGGCCTCCAGGGAGGGACACAGTGGACACAAGTGGCTGTGTGGCTTGCAGTGCCCGACCAGAGGGAGGGAGGTTGGCTGGCTGCTGAGGCGCAGCAGGTGTCAGCCCTTCGGGAAGTGCCCGTGGATGCTTCGGGAATGGGGCCTGCCAACTCAGAACCCCCGTTCCCTGTGGCTGCAGCCGGCCAGGGGGCTCCAGGGGCTCCAGGGTCGGGTGCGCCGCGGGCCTGGGGGGCTTCTTGCCTGTGTGCAGGGCTTCTACGCACAAGGTGGCACCTCATCCCGGCCCAAGGGTGGTGGCAGGAACCCAGGTGGCGCTCGGGGACTCAGCAGGGCCTGCCCCCGGGGCCTGCCCGCAACACCTGATTGCCCGCGGGCGTGTCCGTCCAGCCTCAAAAAGTTCTGCTGGGACAGCCCTGACCGAGCTCCGAGCTCCTCGCCCTTGGACCGCCCCAGTGGGCTTCAGGAGTGGGTGTGTGCCAGCAGCAGCCCTCCCCAGTCAACCACCTTGCGTCGGCCCCACCCGACAAGCCCCTAGGGCGGGCGGGGCTTCCCGGGGGGCCTATTTGCAATGCCGGGAAGCGCGGGGCAGTTCGTGTGTGCAGCCCGGGGACACCCGCAGGTTTGTGTGCTCCCCCCGTGGCCGGCCGAGGCGGCTAGCCAGCACCTGGGGGCTGTTGGCAGTGCCCCTGTGCAGCCTCCTAGAGCCAGGGGTCTGGCAGGCTCCGGGGGCAAATGGACTACGGAAGCTGAGAGGGGCCCGTCCGCGCCAAAACCCAAAACGCGCTGCGGCCTCCAGGGAGGGACACAGGGGACACAAGTGGCTGTGTGGCTTGCAGTGCCCGACCAGAGGGAGGGAGGTTGGCTGGCTGCTGAGGCGCAGCAGGTGTCAGCCCTTCGGGAAGTGCCCGTGGATGCTTCGGGAATGGGGCCTGCCAACTCAGAACCCCCGTTCCCTGTGGCTGCAGCCGGCCAGGGGGCTCCAGGGTCGGGTGCGCCGCGGGCCTGGGGGGCTTCTTGCCTGTGTGCAGGGCTTCTACGCACAAGGTGGCACCTCATCCCGGCCCAAGGGTGGTGGCAGGAACCCAGGTGGCGCTCGGGGACTCAGCAGGGCCTGCCCCCGGGGCCTGCCCGCAACACCTGATTGCCCGCGGGCGTGTCCGTACAACCTCAAAAAGTTCTGCAGGGACAGCCCTGACCGAGCTCCGAGCTCCTCGCCCTTGGACCGCCCCAGTGGGCTTCAGGAGTGGGTGTGTGCCAGCAGCAGCCCTCCCCAGTCAACCACCTTGCGTCGGCCCCACCCGACAAGCCCCTAGGGCGGGCGGGGCTTCCCGGGGGGCCTATTTGCAACGCCGGGAAGCGCGGGGCAGTTCGTGTGTGCGGCCCGGGGACACCCGCAGGTGTGTGTGCTCCCCCCGTGGCCGGCCGAGGCGGCTAGCCAGCACCTGGGGGCTGTTGGCAGCGCCCCTGGGCAGCCTCCTAGAGCCAGGGCTCTGGCAGGCTCTGGGGGCAAATGGACTACGGAAGCCGAGAGGGGCCCGTCCGCGCCAAAACCCAAAACGCGCTGCGGCCTCCAGGGAGGGACACAGGGGACACAAGTGGCTGTGTGGCTTGCAGTGCCCGACCAGAGGGAGGGAGGTTGGCTGGCTGCTGAGGCGCAGCAGGTGTCAGCCCTTCGGGAAGTGCCCGTGGATGCTTCGGGAATGGGGCCTGCCAACTCAGAAGCCCCGTTCCCTGTGGCTGCATCCGGCCCGGGGGCTCCAGGGTCGGGTGCGCCACAGGCCTGGGGGGCTTCTTGCCTGTGTGCAGGGCTTCTACGCACAAGGTGGCACCTCATCCCGGCCCAAGGGTGGTGGCAGGAACCCAGGTGGCGCTCGGGGACTCAGCAGGGCCTGCCCCCGGGGCCTGCCCGCAACACCTGATTGCCCGCGGGCGTGTCCGTCCACCCTCAACAAGTTCTGCTGGGACAGCCCTGACCGAGCTCCGAGCTCCTCGCCCTTGGACCGCCCCAGTGGGCTTCAGGAGTGGGTGTGTGCCAGCAGCAGCCCTCCCCAGTCAACCACCGTGCGTCGGCCCCACCCGACAAGCCCCTAGGGCGGGCGGGGCTTCCCGGGGGGCCTATTTGCAACGCCGGGAAGCGCGGGGCAGTTCGTGTGTGCGGCCCGGGGACACCCGCAGCTGTGTGTGCTCCCCCCGTGGCCGGCCGAGGCGGCTAGCCAGCACCTGGGGGCTGTTGGCAGCGCCCCTGTGCAGCCTCCTAGAGCCAGGGGTCTGGCAGGCTCCGGGGGCAAATGGACTACGGAAGCCGAGAGGGGCCCGTCCGCGCCAAAACCCAAAACGCGCTGCGGCCTCCAGGGAGGGACACAGGGGACACAAGTGGCTGTGTGGCTTGCAGTGCCCGACCAGAGGGAGGGAGGTTGGCTGGCTGCTGAGGCGCAGCAGGTGTCAGCCCTTCGGGAAGTGCCCGTGGATGCTTCGGGAATGGGGCCTGCCAACTCAGAACCCCCGTTCCCTGTGGCTGCAGCCGGCCAGGGGGCTCCAGGGGCTCCAGGGTCGGGTGCGCCGCGGGCCTGGGGGGCTTCTTGCCTGTGTGCAGGGCTTCTACGCACAAGGTGGCACCTCATCCCGGCCCAAGGGTGGTGGCAGGAACCCAGGTGGCGCTCGGGGACTCAGCAGGGCCTGCCCCCGGGGCCTGCCCGCAACACCTGATTGCCCGCGGGCGTGTCCGTCCACCCTCAAAAAGTTCTGCTGGGACAGACCTGACCGAGCTCCGAGCTCCTCGCCCTTGGACCGCCCCAGTGGGCTTCAGGAGTGGGTGTGTGCCAGCAGCAGCCCTCCCCAGTCAACCACCTTGCGTCGGCCCCACCCGACAAGCCCCTAGGGCGGGCGGGGCTTCCCGGGGGGCCTATTTGCAACGCCGGGAAGCGCGTGGCAGTTCGTGTGTGCAGCCCGGGGACACCTGCAGGTTTGTGTGCTCCCCCCGTGGCCGGCCGAGGCGGCTAGCCAGCACCTGGGGGCTGTTGGCAGCGCCCCTGGGCAGCCTCCTAGAGCCAGGGGTCTGGCAGGCTCCGGGGGCAAATGGACTACGGAAGCCGAGAGGGGCCCGTCCGCGCCAAAACCCAAAACGCGCTGCGGCCTCCAGGGAGGGACACAGGGGACACAAGTGGCTGTGTGGCTTGCAGTGCCCGACCAGAGGGAGGGAGGTTGGCTGGCTGCTGAGGCGCAGCAGGTGTCAGCCCTTCGGGAAGTGCCCGTGGATGCTTCGGGAATGGGGCCTGCCAACTCAGAACCCCCGTTCCCTGTGGCTGCAGCCGGCCAGGGGGCTCCAGGGTCGGGTGCGCCGCGGGCCTGGGGGGCTTCTTGCCTGTGTGCAGGGCTTCTACGCACAAGGTGGCACCTCATCCCGGCCCAAGGGTGGTGGCAGGAACCCAGGTGGCGCTCGGGGACTCAGCAGGGCCTGCCCCCGGGGCCTGCCCGCAACACCTGATTGCCCGCGGGCGTGTCCGTCCACCCTCAAAAAGTTCTGCTGGGACAGCCCTGACCGAGCTCCGAGCTCCTCGCCCTTGGACCGCCCCAGTGGGCTTCAGGAGTGGGTGTGTGCCAGCAGCAGCCCTCCCCAGTCAACCACCGTGCGTCGGCCCCACCCGACAAGCCCCTAGGGCGGGCGGGGCTTCCCGGGGGGCCTATTTGCAACGCCGGGAAGCGCGGGGCAGTTCGTGTGTGCGGCCCGGGGACACCCGCAGCTGTGTGTGCTCCCCCCGTGGCCGGCCGAGGCGGCTAGCCAGCACCTGGGGGCTGTTGGCAGTGCCCCTGTGCAGCCTCCTAGAGCCAGGGGTCTGGCAGGCTCCGGGGGCAAATGGACTACGGAAGCCGAGAGGGGCCCGTCCGCGCCAAAACCCAAAACGCGCTGCGGCCTCCAGGGAGGGACACAGGGGACACAAGTGGCTGTGTGGCTTGCAGTGCCCGACCAGAGGGAGGGAGGTTGGCTGGCTGCTGAGGCGCAGCAGGTGTCAGCCCTTCGGGAAGTGCCCGTGGATGCTTCGGGAATGGGGCCTGCCAACTCAGAACCCCCGTTCCCTGTGGCTGCAGCCGGCCAGGGGGCTCCAGGGGCTACAGGGTCGGGTGCGCCGCGGGCCTGGGGGGCTTCTTGCCTGTGTGCAGGGCTTCTACGCACAAGGTGGCACCTCATCCCGGCCCAAGGGTGGTGGCAGGAACCCAGGTGGCGCTCGGGGACTCAGCAGGGCCTGCCCCCGGGGCCTGCCCGCAACACCTGATTGCCCGCGGGCGTGTCCGTCCACCCTCAAAAAGTTCTGCTGGGACAGCCCTGACCGAGCTCCGAGCTCCTCGCCCTTGGACCGCCCCAGTGGGCTTCAGGAGTGGGTGTGTGGCAGCAGCAGCCCTCCCCAGTCAACCACCTTGCGTCGGCCCCACCCGACAAGCCCCTAGGGCGGGCGGGGCTTCCCGGGGGGCCTATTTGCAATGCCGGGAAGCGCGGGGCAGTTCGTGTGTGCAGCCCGGGGACACCCGCAGGTTTGTGTGCTCCCCCCGTGGCCGGCCGAGGCGGCTAGCCAGCACCTGGGGGCTGTTGGCAGCGCCCCTGGGCAGCCTCCTAGAGCCAGGGGTCTGGCAGGCTCCGGGGGCAAATGGACTACGGAAGCCGAGAGGGGCCCGTCCGCGCCAAAACCCAAAACGCGCTGCGGCCTCCAGGGAGGGACACAGGGGACACAAGTGGCTGTGTGGCTTGCAGTGCCCGACCAGAGGGAGGGAGGTTGGCTGGCTGCTGAGGCGCAGCAGGTGTCAGCCCTTCGGGAAGTGCCCGTGGATGCTTCGGGAATGGGGCCTGCCAACTCAGAACCCCCGTTCCCTGTGGCTGCAGCCGGCCAGGGGGCTCCAGGGTCGGGTGCGCCGCGGGCCTGGGGGGCTTCTTGCCTGTGTGCAGGGCTTCTACGCACAAGGTGGCACCTCATCCCGGCCCAAGGGTGGTGGCAGGAACCCAGGTGGCGCTCGGGGACTCAGCAGGGCCTGCCCCCGGGGCCTGCCCGCAACACCTGATTGCCCGCGGGCGTGTCCGTCCACCCTCAACAAGTTCTGCTGGGACAGCCCTGACCGAGCTCCGAGCTCCTCGCCCTTGGACCGCCCCAGTGGGCTTCAGGAGTGGGTGTGTGCCAGCAGCAGCCCTCCCCAGTCAACCACCGTGCGTCGGCCCCACCCGACAAGCCCCTAGGGCGGGCGGGGCTTCCCGGGGGGCCTATTTGCAACGCCGGGAAGCGCGGGGCAGTTCGTGTGTGCGGCCCGGGGACACCCGCAGGTGTGTGTGCTCCCCCCGTGGCCGGCCGAGGCGGCTAGCCAGCACCTGGGGGCTGTTGGCAGCGCCCCTGGGCAGCCTCCTAGAGCCAGGGGTCTGGCAGGCTCCGGGGGCAAATGGACTATGGAAGCCGAGAGGGGCCCGTCCGCGCCAAAACCCAAAACGCGCTGCGGCCTCCAGGGAGGGACACAGGGGACACAAGTGGCTGTGTGGCTTGCAGTGCCCGACCAGAGGGAGGGAGGTTGGCTGGCTGCTGAGGCGCAGCAGGTGTCAGCCCTTCGGGAAGTGCCCGTGGATGCTTCGGGAATGGGGCCTGCCAACTCAGAACCCCCGTTCCCTGTGGCTGCAGCCGGCCAGGGGGCTCCAGGGGCTCCAGGGTCGGGTGCGCCGCGGGCCTGGGGGGCTTCTTGCCTGTGTGCAGGGCTTCTACGCACAAGGTGGCACCTCATCCCGGCCCAAGGGTGGTGGCAGGAACCCAGGTGGCGCTCGGGGACTCAGCAGGGCCTGCCCCCGGGGCCTGCCCGCAACACCTGATTGCCCGCGGGCGTGTCCGTCCACCCTCAAAAAGTTCTGCTGGGACAGCCCTGACCGAGCTCCGAGCTCCTCGCCCTTGGACCGCCCCAGTGGGCTTCAGGAGTGGGTGTGTGCCAGCAGCAGCCCTCCCCAGTCAACCACCTTGCGTCGGCCCCACCCGACAAGCCCCTAGGGCGGGCGGGTCTTCCCGGGGGGCCTATTTGCAATGCCGGGAAGCGCGGGGCAGTTCGTGTGTGCAGCCCGGGGACACCCGCAGGTTTGTGTGCTCCCCCCGTGGCCGGCCGAGGCGGCTAGCCAGCACCTGGGGGCTGTTGGCAGCGCCCCTGGGCAGCCTCCTAGAGCCAGGTGTCTGGCAGGCTCCGGGGGCAAATGGACTACGGAAGCCGAGAGGGGCCCGTCCGCGCCAAAACCCAAAACGCGCTGCGGCCTCCAGGGAGGGACACAGGGGACACAAGTGGCTGTGTGGCTTGCAGTGCCCGACCAGAGGGAGGGAGGTTGGCTGGCTGCTGAGGCGCAGCAGGTGTCAGCCCTTCGGGAAGTGCCCGTGGATGCTTCGGGAATGGGGCCTGCCAACTCAGAACCCCCGTTCCCTGTGGCTGCAGCCGGCCAGGGGGCTCCAGGGTCGGGTGCGCCGCGGGCCTGGGGGGCTTCTTGCCTGTGTGCAGGGCTTCTACGCACAAGGTGGCACCTCATCCCGGCCCAAGGGTGGTGGCAGGAACCCAGGTGGCGCTCGGGGACTCAGCAGGGCCTGCCCCTGGGGCCTGCCCGCAACACCTGATTGCCCGCGGACGTGTCCGTCCACCCTCAACAAGTTCTGCTGGGACAGCCCTGACCGAGCTCCGAGCTCCTCGCCCTTGGACCGCCCCAGTGGGCTTCAGGAGTGGGTGTGTGGCAGCAGAAGCCCTCCCCAGTCAACCACCTTGTGTCGGCCCCACCCGACAAGCCCCTAGGGCGGGCGGGGCTTCCCTGGGGTCCTATTTGCAACGCCGGGAAGCGCGGGGCAGTTCGTGTGTGCAGCCCGGGGACACCCGCAGGTTTGTGTGCTCCCCCCGTGGCCGGCCGAGGCGGCTAGCCAGCACCTGGGGGCTGTTGGCAGCGCCCCTGGGCAGCCTCCTAGAGCCAGGGGTCTGGCAGGCTCCGGGGGCAAATGGACTACGGAAGCCGAGAGGGGCCCGTCCGCGCCAAAACCCAAAACGCGCTGCGGCCTCCAGGGAGGGACACAGGGGACACAAGTGGCTGTGTGGCTTGCAGTGCCCGACCAGAGGGAGGGAGGTTGGCTGGCTGCTGAGGCGCAGCAGGAGTCAGCCATTCGGGAAGTGCCCGTGGATGCTTCGGGAATGGGGCCTGCCAACTCAGAACCCCCGTTCCCTGTGGCTGCAGCCGGCCAGGGGGCTCCAGGGTCCGGTGCGCCGTGGGCCTGGGGGGCTTCTTGCCTGTGTGCAGGGCTTCTACGCACAAGGTGGCACCTCATCCCGGCCCAAGGGTGGTGGCAGGAACCCAGGTGGCGCTCGGGGACTCAGCAGGGCCTGCCCCTGGGGCCTGCCCGCAACACCTGATTGCCCGCGGGCGTGTCCGTCCACCCTCAACAAGTTCTGCTGGGACAGCCCTGACCGAGCTCCGAGCTCCTCGCCCTTGGACCGCCCCAGTGGGCTTCAGGAGTGGGTGTGTGCCAGCAACAGCCCTCCCCAGTCAACCACCTTGCGTCGGCCCCACCCGATAAGCCCCTAGGGCGGGCGGGGCTTCCCGGGGGGCCTATTTGTAACGCCAGGAAGCGCGGGGCAGTTCGTGTGTGCGGCCCGGGGACACCCGCAGGTTTGTGTGCTCCCCCCGTGGCCGGCCGAGGCGGCTAGCCAGCACCTGGGGGCTGTTGGCAGCGCCCCTGGGCAGCCTCCTAGAGCCAGGGGTCTGGCAGGCTCCGGGGGCAAATGGACTACGGAAGCCGAGAGGGGCCCGTCCGCGCCAAAACCCAAAACGCGCTGCGGCCTCCAGGGAGGGACACAGGGGACACAAGTGGCTGTGTGGCTTGCAGTGCCCGACCAGAGGGAGGGAGGTTGGCTGGCTGCTGAGGCGCAGCAGGTGTCAGCCCTTCGGGAAGTGCCCGTGGATGCTTCGGGAATGGGGCCTGCCAACTCAGAACCCCCGTTCCCTGTGGCTGCATCCGGCCAGGGGACTCCAGGGTCGGGTGCGCCACAGGCCTGGGGGGCTTCTTGCCTGTGTGCAGGGCTTCTACGCACAAGGTGGCACCTCATCCCGGCCCAAGGGTGGTGGCAGGAACCCAGGTGGCGCTCGGGGACTCAGCAGGGCCTGCCCCCGGGGCCTGAGCGCAACACCTGATTGCCCGCGGACGTGTCCGTCCACCCTCAAAAAGTTCTGCTGGGACAGCCCTGACCGAGCTCCGAGCTCCTCGCCCTTGGACCGCCCCAGTGGGCTTCAGGAGTGGGTGTGTGGCAGCAGCAGCCCTCCCAGTCAACCACCTTGTGTCGGCCCCAACCGACAAGCCCCTAGGGCGGGCGGGGCTTCCCGGGGGGCCTATTTGCAATGCCGGGAAGCGCGGGGCAGTTCGTGTGTGCGGCCCGAGGACACCCGCAGGTGTGTGTGCTCCCCCCGTGGCCGGCCGAGGCGGCTAGCCAGCACCTGGGGGCTGTTGGCAGCGCCCCTGGGCAGCCTCCTAGAGCCAGGGGTCTGGCAGGCTCCGGGGGCAAATGGACTACGGAAGCCGAGAGGGGCCCGTCCGCGCCAAAACCCAAAACGCGCTGCGGCCTCCAGGGAGGGACACAGGGGACACAAGTGGCTGTGTGGCTTGCAGTGCCCGACCAGAGGGAGGGAGGTTGGCTGGCTGCTGAGGCGCAGCAGGTGTCAGCCCTTCGGGAAGTGCCCGTGGATGCTTCGGGAATGGGGCCTGCCAACTCAGAAGCCCCGTTCCCTGTGGCTGCATCCGGCCAGGGGACTCCAGGGTCGGGTGCGCCACGGGCCTGGGGGGCTTCTTGCCTGTGTGCAGGGCTTCTACGCACAAGGTGGCACCTCATCCGGCCCAAGGGTGGTGGCAGGAACCCAGGTGGCGCTCGGGGACTCAGCAGGGCCTGCCCCCGGGGCCTGCCCGCAACACCTGATTGCCCGCGGGCGTGTCCGTCCACCCTCAAAAAGTTCTGCTGGGACAGACCTGACCGAGCTCCGAGCTCCTCGCCCTTGGACCGCCCCAGTGGGCTTCAGGAGTGGGTGTGTGCCAGCAGCAGCCCTCCCCAGTCAACCACCGTGCGTCGGCCCCACCCGACAAGCCCCTAGGGCGGGCGGGGCTTCCCGGGGGGCCTATTTGCAACGCCGGGAAGCGGGGGCAGTTCGTGTGTGCGGCCCGGGGACACCCGCAGCTGTGTGTGCTCCCCCCGTGGCCGGCCGAGGCGGCTAGCCAGCACCTGGGGGCTGTTGGCAGCGCCCCTGTGCAGCCTCCTAGAGCCAGGGGTCTGGCAGGCTCCGGGGGCAAATGGACTACGGAAGCCGAGAGGGGCCCGTCCGCGCCAAAACCCAAAACGCGCTGCGGCCTCCAGGGAGGGACACAGGGGACACAAGTGGCTGTGTGGCTTGCAGTGCCCGACCAGAGGGAGGGAGGTTGGCTGGCTGCTGAGGCGCAGCAGGTGTCAGCCCTTCGGGAAGTGCCCGTGGATGCTTCGGGAATGGGGCCTGCCAACTCAGAACCCCCGTTCCCTGTGGCTGCAGCCGGCCAGGGGGCTCGAGGGGCTCCAGGGTCGGGTGCGCCGCGGGCCAGGGGGGCTTCTTGCCTGTGTGCAGGGCTTCTACGCACAAGGTGGCACCTCATCCGGCCCAAGGGTGGTGGCAGGAACCCAGGTGGCGCTCGGGGACTCAGCAGGGCCTGCCCCCGGGGCCTGCCCGCAACACCTGATTGCCCGCGGGCGTGTCCGTCCACCCTCAAAAAGTTCTGCTGGGACAGCCCTGACCGAGCTCCGAGCTCCTCGCCCTTGGACCGCCCCAGTGGGCTTCAGGAGTGGGTGTGTGCCAGCAGCAGCCCTCCCCAGTCAACCACCTTGCGTCGGCCCCACCCGACAAGCCCCTAGGGCGGGCGGGGCTTCCCGGGGGGCCTATTTGCAATGCCGGGAAGCGCGGGGCAGTTCGTGTGTGCAGCCCGGGGACACCCGCAGGTTTGTGTGCTCCCCCCGTGGCCGGCCGAGGCGGCTAGCCAGCACCTGGGGGCTGTTGGCAGCGCCCCTGGGCAGCCTCCTAGAGCCAGGTGTCTGGCAGGCTCCGGGGGCAAATGGACTACGGAAGCCGAGAGGGGCCCGTCCGCGCCAAAACCCAAAACGCGCTGCGGCCTCCAGGGAGGGACACAGGGGACACAAGTGGCTGTGTGGCTTGCAGTGCCCGACCAGAGGGAGGGAGGTTGGCTGGCTGCTGAGGCGCAGCAGGTGTCAGCCCTTCGGGAAGTGCCCGTGGATGCTTCGGGAATGGGGCCTGCCAACTCAGAACCCCCGTTCCCTGTGGCTGCAGCCGGCCAGGGGGCTCCAGGGGCTCCAGGGTCGGGTGCGCCGCGGGCCTGGGGGGCTTCTTGCCTGTGTGCAGGGCTTCTACGCACAAGGTGGCACCTCATCCCGGCCCAAGGGTGGTGGCAGGAACCCAGGTGGCGCTCGGGGACTCAGCAGGGCCTGCCCCCGGGGCCTGCCCGCAACACCTGATTGCCCGCGGGCGTGTCCGTCCACCCTCAAAAAGTTCTGCTGGGACAGCCCTGACCGAGCTCCGAGCTCCTCGCCCTTGGACCGCCCCAGTGGGCTTCAGGAGTGGGTGTGTGCCAGCAGCAGCCCTCCCCAGTCAACCACCTTGCGTCGGCCCCACCCGACAAGCCCCTAGGGCGGGCGGGTCTTCCCGGGGGGCCTATTTGCAATGCCGGGAAGCGCGGGGCAGTTCGTGTGTGCAGCCCGGGGACACCCGCAGGTTTGTGTGCTCCCCCCGTGGCCGGCCGAGGCGGCTAGCCAGCACCTGGGGGCTGTTGGCAGCGCCCCTGGGCAGCCTCCTAGAGCCAGGTGTCTGGCAGGCTCCGGGGGCAAATGGACTACGGAAGCCGAGAGGGGCCCGTCCGCGCCAAAACCCAAAACGCGCTGCGGCCTCCAGGGAGGGACACAGGGGACACAAGTGGCTGTGTGGCTTGCAGTGCCCGACCAGAGGGAGGGAGGTTGGCTGGCTGCTGAGGCGCAGCAGGTGTCAGCCCTTCGGGAAGTGCCCGTGGATGCTTCGGGAATGGGGCCTGCCAACTCAGAACCCCCGTTCCCTGTGGCTGCAGCCGGCCAGGGGGCTCCAGGGTCGGGTGCGCCGCGGGCCTGGGGGGCTTCTTGCCTGTGTGCAGGGCTTCTACGCACAAGGTGGCACCTCATCCCGGCCCAAGGGTGGTGGCAGGAACCCAGGTGGCGCTCGGGGACTCAGCAGGGCCTGCCCCTGGGGCCTGCCCGCAACACCTGATTGCCCGCGGACGTGTCCGTCCACCCTCAAAAAGTTCTGCTGGGACAGCCCTGACCGAGCTCCGAGCTCCTCGCCCTTGGACCGCCCCAGTGGGCTTCAGGAGTGGGTGTGTGGCAGCAGAAGCCCTCCCCAGTCAACCACCTTGTGTCGGCCCCACCCGACAAGCCCCTAGGGCGGGCGGGGCTTCCCTGGGGTCCTATTTGCAACGCCGGGAAGCGCGGGGCAGTTCGTGTGTGCAGCCCGGGGACACCCGCAGGTTTGTGTGCTCCCCCCGTGGCCGGCCGAGGCGGCTAGCCAGCACCTGGGGGCTGTTGGCAGCGCCCCTGGGCAGCCTCCTAGAGCCAGGGGTCTGGCAGGCTCCGGGGGCAAATGGACTACGGAAGCCGAGAGGGGCCCGTCCGCGCCAAAACCCAAAACGCGCTGCGGCCTCCAGGGAGGGACACAGGGGACACAAGTGGCTGTGTGGCTTGCAGTGCCCGACCAGAGGGAGGGAGGTTGGCTGGCTGCTGAGGCGCAGCAGGAGTCAGCCATTCGGGAAGTGCCCGTGGATGCTTCGGGAATGGGGCCTGCCAACTCAGAACCCCCGTTCCCTGTGGCTGCAGCCGGCCAGGGGGCTCCAGGGTCCGGTGCGCCGTGGGCCTGGGGGGCTTCTTGCCTGTGTGCAGGGCTTCTACGCACAAGGTGGCACCTCATCCCGGCCCAAGGGTGGTGGCAGGAACCCAGGTGGCGCTCGGGGACTCAGCAGGGCCTGCCCCTGGGGCCTGCCCGCAACACCTGATTGCCCGCGGGCGTGTCCGTCCACCCTCAACAAGTTCTGCTGGGACAGCCCTGACCGAGCTCCGAGCTCCTCGCCCTTGGACCGCCCCAGTGGGCTTCAGGAGTGGGTGTGTGCCAGCAACAGCCCTCCCCAGTCAACCACCTTGCGTCGGCCCCACCCGATAAGCCCCTAGGGCGGGCGGGGCTTCCCGGGGGGCCTATTTGTAACGCCAGGAAGCGCGGGGCAGTTCGTGTGTGCGGCCCGGGGACACCCGCAGGTTTGTGTGCTCCCCCCGTGGCCGGCCGAGGCGGCTAGCCAGCACCTGGGGGCTGTTGGCAGCGCCCCTGGGCAGCCTCCTAGAGCCAGGGGTCTGGCAGGCTCCGGGGGCAAATGGACTACGGAAGCCGAGAGGGGCCCGTCCGCGCCAAAACCCAAAACGCGCTGCGGCCTCCAGGGAGGGACACAGGGGACACAAGTGGCTGTGTGGCTTGCAGTGCCCGACCAGAGGGAGGGAGGTTGGCTGGCTGCTGAGGCGCAGCAGGTGTCAGCCCTTCGGGAAGTGCCCGTGGATGCTTCGGGAATGGGGCCTGCCAACTCAGAACCCCCGTTCCCTGTGGCTGCATCCGGCCAGGGGACTCCAGGGTCGGGTGCGCCACAGGCCTGGGGGGCTTCTTGCCTGTGTGCAGGGCTTCTACGCACAAGGTGGCACCTCATCCCGGCCCAAGGGTGGTGGCAGGAACCCAGGTGGCGCTCGGGGACTCAGCAGGGCCTGCCCCCGGGGCCTGAGCGCAACACCTGATTGCCCGCGGACGTGTCCGTCCACCCTCAAAAAGTTCTGCTGGGACAGCCCTGACCGAGCTCCGAGCTCCTCGCCCTTGGACCGCCCCAGTGGGCTTCAGGAGTGGGTGTGTGGCAGCAGCAGCCCTCCCAGTCAACCACCTTGTGTCGGCCCCAACCGACAAGCCCCTAGGGCGGGCGGGGCTTCCCGGGGGGCCTATTTGCAATGCCGGGAAGCGCGGGGCAGTTCGTGTGTGCGGCCCGAGGACACCCGCAGGTGTGTGTGCTCCCCCCGTGGCCGGCCGAGGCGGCTAGCCAGCACCTGGGGGCTGTTGGCAGCGCCCCTGGGCAGCCTCCTAGAGCCAGGGGTCTGGCAGGCTCCGGGGGCAAATGGACTACGGAAGCCGAGAGGGGCCCGTCCGCGCCAAAACCCAAAACGCGCTGCGGCCTCCAGGGAGGGACACAGGGGACACAAGTGGCTGTGTGGCTTGCAGTGCCCGACCAGAGGGAGGGAGGTTGGCTGGCTGCTGAGGCGCAGCAGGTGTCAGCCCTTCGGGAAGTGCCCGTGGATGCTTCGGGAATGGGGCCTGCCAACTCAGAAGCCCCGTTCCCTGTGGCTGCATCCGGCCAGGGGACTCCAGGGTCGGGTGCGCCACGGGCCTGGGGGGCTTCTTGCCTGTGTGCAGGGCTTCTACGCACAAGGTGGCACCTCATCCGGCCCAAGGGTGGTGGCAGGAACCCAGGTGGCGCTCGGGGACTCAGCAGGGCCTGCCCCCGGGGCCTGCCCGCAACACCTGATTGCCCGCGGGCGTGTCCGTCCACCCTCAAAAAGTTCTGCTGGGACAGACCTGACCGAGCTCCGAGCTCCTCGCCCTTGGACCGCCCCAGTGGGCTTCAGGAGTGGGTGTGTGCCAGCAGCAGCCCTCCCCAGTCAACCACCGTGCGTCGGCCCCACCCGACAAGCCCCTAGGGCGGGCGGGGCTTCCCGGGGGGCCTATTTGCAACGCCGGGAAGCGGGGGCAGTTCGTGTGTGCGGCCCGGGGACACCCGCAGCTGTGTGTGCTCCCCCCGTGGCCGGCCGAGGCGGCTAGCCAGCACCTGGGGGCTGTTGGCAGCGCCCCTGTGCAGCCTCCTAGAGCCAGGGGTCTGGCAGGCTCCGGGGGCAAATGGACTACGGAAGCCGAGAGGGGCCCGTCCGCGCCAAAACCCAAAACGCGCTGCGGCCTCCAGGGAGGGACACAGGGGACACAAGTGGCTGTGTGGCTTGCAGTGCCCGACCAGAGGGAGGGAGGTTGGCTGGCTGCTGAGGCGCAGCAGGTGTCAGCCCTTCGGGAAGTGCCCGTGGATGCTTCGGGAATGGGGCCTGCCAACTCAGAACCCCCGTTCCCTGTGGCTGCAGCCGGCCAGGGGGCTCGAGGGGCTCCAGGGTCGGGTGCGCCGCGGGCCAGGGGGGCTTCTTGCCTGTGTGCAGGGCTTCTACGCACAAGGTGGCACCTCATCCGGCCCAAGGGTGGTGGCAGGAACCCAGGTGGCGCTCGGGGACTCAGCAGGGCCTGCCCCCGGGGCCTGCCCGCAACACCTGATTGCCCGCGGGCGTGTCCGTCCACCCTCAAAAAGTTCTGCTGGGACAGCCCTGACCGAGCTCCGAGCTCCTCGCCCTTGGACCGCCCCAGTGGGCTTCAGGAGTGGGTGTGTGCCAGCAGCAGCCCTCCCCAGTCAACCACCTTGCGTCGGCCCCACCCGACAAGCCCCTAGGGCGGGCGGGGCTTCCCGGGGGGCCTATTTGCAATGCCGGGAAGCGCGGGGCAGTTCGTGTGTGCAGCCCGGGGACACCCGCAGGTTTGTGTGCTCCCCCCGTGGCCGGCCGAGGCGGCTAGCCAGCACCTGGGGGCTGTTGGCAGCGCCCCTGGGCAGCCTCCTAGAGCCAGGTGTCTGGCAGGCTCCGGGGGCAAATGGACTACGGAAGCCGAGAGGGGCCCGTCCGCGCCAAAACCCAAAACGCGCTGCGGCCTCCAGGGAGGGACACAGGGGACACAAGTGGCTGTGTGGCTTGCAGTGCCCGACCAGAGGGAGGGAGGTTGGCTGGCTGCTGAGGCGCAGCAGGTGTCAGCCCTTCGGGAAGTGCCCGTGGATGCTTCGGGAATGGGGCCTGCCAACTCAGAACCCCCGTTCCCTGTGGCTGCAGCCGGCCAGGGGGCTCCAGGGTCGGGTGCGCCGCGGGCCTGGGGGGCTTCTTGCCTGTGTGCAGGGCTTCTACGCACAAGGTGGCACCTCATCCCGGCCCAAGGGTGGTGGCAGGAACCCAGGTGGCGCTCGGGGACTCAGCAGGGCCTGCCCCCGGGGCCTGCCCGCAACACCTGATTGCCCGCGGGCGTGTCCGTCCACCCTCAACAAGTTCTGCTGGGACAGCCCTGACCGAGCTCCGAGCTCCTCGCCCTTGGACCGCCCCAGTGGGCTTCAGGAGTGGGTGTGTGCCAGCAACAGCCCTCCCCAGTCAACCACCTTGCGTCGGCCCCACCCGATAAGCCCCTAGGGCGGGCGGGGCTTCCCGGGGGGCCTATTTTTAACGCCAGGAAGCGCGGGGCAGTTCGTGTGTGCGGCCCGGGGACACCCGCAGGTGTGTGTGCTCCCCCCGTGGCCGGCCGAGGCGGCTAGCCAGCACCTGGGGGCTGTTGGCAGCGCCCCTGGGCAGCCTCCTAGAGCCAGGGGTCTGGCAGGCTCCGGGGGCAAATGGACTACGGAAGCCGAGAGGGGCCCGTCCGCGCCAAAACCCAAAACGCGCTGCGGCCTCCAGGGAGGGACACAGGGGACACAAGTGGCTGTGTGGCTTGCAGTGCCCGACCAGAGGGAGGGAGGTTGGCTGGCTGCTGAGGCGCAGCAGGTGTCAGCCCTTCAGGAAGTGCCCGTGGATGCTTCGGGAATGGGGCCTGCCAACTCAGAACCCCCGTTCCCTGTGGCTGCATCCGGCCAGGGGACTCCAGGGTCGGGTGCGCCACAGGCCTGGGGGGCTTCTTGCCTGTGTGCAGGGCTTCTACGCACAAGGTGGCACCTCATCCCGGCCCAAGGGTGGTGGCAGGAACCCAGGTGGCGCTCGGGGACTCAGCAGGGCCTGCCCCCGGGGCCTGCCCGCAACACCTGATTGCCCGCGGGCGTGTCCGTCCACCCTCAAAAAGTTCTGCTGGGACAGCCCTGACCGAGCTCCGAGCTCCTCGCCCTTGGACCGCCCCAGTGGGCTTCAGGAGTGGGTGTGTGGCAGCAGAAGCCCTCCCCAGTCAACCACCTTGTGTCGGCCCCACCCGACAAGCCCCTAGGGCGGGCGGGGCTTCCCTGGGGTCCTATTTGCAACGCCGGGAAGCGCGGGGCAGTTCGTGTGTGCAGCCCGGGGACACCCGCAGGTTTGTGTGCTCCCCCCGTGGCCGGCCGAGGCGGCTAGCCAGCACCTGGGGGCTGTTGGCAGCGCCCCTGGGCAGCCTCCTAGAGCCAGGGGTCTGGCAGGCTCCGGGGGCAAATGGACTACGGAAGCCGAGAGGGGCCCGTCCGCGCCAAAACCCAAAACGCGCTGCGGCCTCCAGGGAGGGACACAGGGGACACAAGTGGCTGTGTGGCTTGCAGTGCCCGACCAGAGGGAGGGAGGTTGGCTGGCTGCTGAGGCGCAGCAGGAGTCAGCCATTCGGGAAGTGCCCGTGGATGCTTCGGGAATGGGGCCTGCCAACTCAGAACCCCCGTTCCCTGTGGCTGCAGCCGGCCAGGGGGCTCCAGGGTCCGGTGCGCCGTGGGCCTGGGGGGCTTCTTGCCTGTGTGCAGGGCTTCTACGCACAAGGTGGCACCTCATCCCGGCCCAAGGGTGGTGGCAGGAACCCAGGTGGCGCTCGGGGACTAAGCAGGGCCTGCCCCTGGGGCCTGCCCGCAACACCTGATTGCCCGCGGGCGTGTCCGTCCACCCTCAACAAGTTCTGCTGGGACAGCCCTGACCGAGCTCCGAGCTCCTCGCCCTTGGACCGCCCCAGTGGGCTTCAGGAGTGGGTGTGTGCCAGCAACAGCCCTCCCCAGTCAACCACCTTGCGTCGGCCCCACCCGATAAGCCCCTAGGGCGGGCGGGGCTTCCCGGGGGGCCTATTTGTAACGCCAGGAAGCGCGGGGCAGTTCGTGTGTGCGGCCCGGGGACACCCGCAGGTGTGTGTGCTCCCCCCGTGGCCGGCCGAGGCAGCTAGCCAGCACCTGGGGGCTGTTGGCAGCGCCCCTGGGCAGCCTCCTAGAGCCAGGGGTCTGGCAGGCTCCGGGGGCAAATGGACTACGGAAGCCGAGAGGGGCCCGTCCGCGCCAAAACCCAAAACGCGCTGCGGCCTCCAGGGAGGGACACAGGGGACACAAGTGGCTGTGTGGCTTGCAGTGCCCGACCAGAGGGAGGGAGGTTGGCTGGCTGCTGAGGCGCAGCAGGTGTCAGCCCTTCGGGAAGTGCCCGTGGATGCTTCGGGAATGGGGCCTGCCAACTCAGAACCCCCGTTCCCTGTGGCTGCATCCGGCCAGGGGACTCCAGGGTCGGGTGCGCCACAGGCCTGGGGGGCTTCTTGCCTGTGTGCAGGGCTTCTACGCACAAGGTGGCACCTCATCCCGGCCCAAGGGTGGTGGCAGGAACCCAGGTGGCGCTCGGGGACTCAGCAGGGCCTGCCCCCGGGGCCTGAGCGCAACACCTGATTGCCCGCGGACGTGTCCGTCCACCCTCAAAAAGTTCTGCTGGGACAGCCCTGACCGAGCTCCGAGCTCCTCGCACTTGGACCGCCCCAGTGGGCTTCAGGAGTGGGTGTGTGGCAGCAGCAGCCCTCCCAGTCAACCACCTTGTGTCGGCCCCACCCGACAAGCCCCTAGGGCGGGCGGGGCTTCCCGGGGGGCCTATTTGCAATGCCGGGAAGCGCGGGGCAGTTCGTGTGTGCGGCCCGAGGACACCCGCAGGTGTGTGTGCTCCCCCCGTGGCCGGCCGAGGCGGCTAGCCAGCACCTGGGGGCTGTTGGCAGCGCCCCTGGGCAGCCTCCTAGAGCCAGGGGTCTGGCAGGCTCCGGGGGCAAATGGACTACGGAAGCCGAGAGGGGCCCGTCCGCGCCAAAACCCAAAACGCGCTGCGGCCTCCAGGGAGGGACACAGGGGACACAAGTGGCTGTGTGGCTTGCAGTGCCCGACCAGAGGGAGGGAGGTTGGCTGGCTGCTGAGGCGCAGCAGGTGTCAGCCCTTCGGGAAGTGCCCGTGGATGCTTCGGGAATGGGGCCTGCCAACTCAGAAGCCCCGTTCCCTGTGGCTGCATCCGGCCAGGGGACTCCAGGGTCGGGTGCGCCACGGGCCTGGGGGGCTTCTTGCCTGTGTGCAGGGCTTCTACGCACAAGGTGGCACCTCATCCCGGCCCAAGGGTGGTGGCAGGAACCCAGGTGGCGCTCGGGGACTCAGCAGGGCCTGCCCCCGGGGCCTGCCCGCAACACCTGATTGCCCGCGGACGTGTCCGTCCACCCTCAAAAAGTTCTGCTGGGACAGCCCTAACCGAGCTCCGAGCTCCTCGCCCTTGGACCGCCCCAGTGGGCTTCAGGAGTGGGTGTCTGCCAGCAGCAGCCCTCCCCAGTCAACCACCTTGCGTCGGCCCCACCCGACAAGCCCCTAGGGCGGGCGGGGCTTCCCGGGGGGCCTATTTGCAACGCCGGGAAGCGCGGGGCAGTTCGTGTGTGCGGCCCGGGGACACCCGCAGGTGTGTGTGCTCCCCCCGTGGCCGGCCGAGGCGGCTAGCCAGCACCTGGGGGCTGTTGGCAGCGCCCCTGGGCAGCCTCCTAGAGCCAGGGGTCTGGCAGGCTCCGGGGGCAAATGGACTACGGAAGCCGAGAGGGGCCCGTCCGCGCCAAAACCTAAAATGCGCTGTGGCCTCCAGGGAGGGACACAGGGGACACAAGTGGCTGTGTGGCTTGCAGTGCCCGACCAGAGGGAGGGAGGTTGGCTGGCTGCTGAGGCGCAGCAGGTGTCAGCCCTTCGGGAAGTGCCCGTGGATGCTTCGGGAATGGGGCCTGCCAACTCAGAACCCCCGTTCCCTGTGGCTGCAGCCGGCCAGGGGGCTCCAGGGGCTCCAGGATCGGGTGCGCCGCGGGCCTGGGGGGCTTCTTGCCTGTGTGCAGGGCTTCTACGCACAAGGTGGCACCTCATCCCGGCCCAAGGGTGGTGGCAGGAACCCAGGTGGCGCTCGGGGACTCAGCAGGGCCTGCCCCCGGGGCCTGCCCGCAACACCTGATTGCCCGCGGGCGTGTCCGTCCACCCTCAAAAAGTTCTGCTGGGACAGCCCTGACCGAACTCCGAGCTCCTCGCCCTTGGACCGCCCCAGTGGGCTTCAGGAGTGGGTGTGTGCCAGCAGCAGCCCTCCCCAGTCAACCACCTTGCGTCGGCCCCACCCGACAAGCCCCTAGGGCGGGCGGGGCTTCCCGGGGGGCCTATTTGCAACGCCGGGAAGCGCGGGGCAGTTCGTGTGTGCAGCCCGGGGACACCCGCATGTTTGTGTGCTCCCCCCGTGGCCGGCCGAGGCGGCTAGCCAGCACCTGGGGGCTGTTGGCAGCGCCCCTGGGCAGCCTCCTAGAGCCAGGGGTCTGGCAGGCTCCGGGGGCAAATGGACTACGGAAGCCGAGAGGGGCCCGTCCGCGCCAAAACCCAAAACGCGCTGCGGCCTCCAGGGAGGGACACAGGGGACACAAGTGGCTGTGTGGCTTGCAGTGCCCGACCAGAGGGAGGGAGGTTGGCTGGCTGCTGAGGCGCAGCAGGTGTCAGCCCTTCGGGAAGTGCCCGTGGATGCTTCGGGAATGGGGCCTGCCAACTCAGAACCCCCGTTCCCTGTGGCTGCAGCCGGCCAGGGGGCTCCAGGGTCGGGTGCGCCGCGGGCCTGGGGGGCTTCTTGCCTGTGTGCAGGGCTTCTACGCACAAGGTGGCACCTCATCCCGGCCCAAGGGTGGTGGCAGGAACCCAGGTGGCGCTCGGGGACTCAGCAGGGCCTGCCCCTGGGGCCTGCCCGCAACACCTGATTGCCCGCGGGCGTGTCCGTCCACCCTCAAAATGTTCTGCTGGGACAGCCCTGACCGAGCTCCGAGCTCCTCGCCCTTGGACCGCCCCAGTGGGCTTCAGGAGTGGGTGTGTGCCAGCAGCAGCCCTCCCCAGTCAACCACCTTGCGTCGGCCCCACCCGACAAGCCCCTAGGGCGGGCGGGGCTTCCCGGGGGGCCTATTTGCAACGCCGGGAAGCGCGGGGCAGTTCGTGTGTGCGGCCCGGGGACACCCGCAGGTGTGTGTGCTACCCCTGTGGCCGGCCGAGGCGGCTAGCCAGCACCTGGGGGCTGTTGGCAGCGCCCCTGGGCAGCCTCCTAGAGCCAGGGGTCTGGCAGGCTCCGGGGGCAAATGGACTACGGAAGCCGAGAGGGGCCCGTCCGCGCCAAAACCCAAAACGCGCTGCGGCCTCCAGGGAGGGACACAGGGGACACAAGTGGCTGTGTGGCTTGCAGTGCCCGACCAGAGGGAGGGAGGTTGGCTGGCTGCTGAGGCGCAGCAGGTGTCAGACCTTCGGGAAGTGCCCGTGGATGCTTCGGGAATGGGGCCTGCCAACTCAGAAGCCCCGTTCCCTGTGGCTGCATCCGGCCAGGGGACTCCAGGGTCGGGTGCGCCACAGGCCTGGGGGGCTTCTTGCCTGTGTGCAGGGCTTCTACGCACAAGGTGGCACCTCATCCCGGCCCAAGGGTGGTGGCAGGAACCCAGGTGGCGCTCGGGGACTCAGCAGGGCCTGCCCCCGGGGCCTGAGCGCAACACCTGATTGCCCGCGGACGTGTCCGTCCACCCTCAAAAAGTTCTGCTGGGACAGCCCTGACCGAGCTCCGAGCTCCTCGCCCTTGGACCGCCCCAGTGGGCTTCAGGAGTGGGTGTGTGGCAGCAGCAGCCCTCCCCAGTCAACCACCTTGTGTCGGCCCCACCCGACAAGCCCCTAGGGCGGGCGGGGCTTCCCGGGGGGCCTATTTGCAATGCCGGGAAGCGCGGGGCAGTTCGTGTGTGCGGCCCGAGGACACCCGCAGTTGTGTGTGCTCCCCCCGTGGCCGGCCGAGGCGGCTAGCCAGCACCTGGGGGCTGTTGGCAGCGCCCCTGGGCAGCCTCCTAGAGCCAGGGGTCTGGCAGGCTCCGGGGGCAAATGGACTACGGAAGCCGAGAGGGGCCCGTCCGCGCCAAAACCCAAAACGCGCTGCGGCCTCCAGGGAGGGACACAGGGGACACAAGTGGCTGTGTGGCTTGCAGTGCCCGACCAGAGGGAGGGAGGTTGGCTGGCTGCTGAGGCGCAGCAGGTGTCAGCCCTTCGGGAAGTGCCCGTGGATGCTTCGGGAATGGGGCCTGCCAACAAAGAACCCCCGTTCCCTGTGGCTGCATCCGGCCAGGGGGCTCCAGGGTCGGGTGCGCCGCGGGCCTGGGGGGCTTCTTGCCTGTGTGCAGGGCTTCTACGCACAAGGTGGCACCTCTTCCCGGCCCAAGGGTGGTGGCAGGAACCCAGGTGGCGCTCGGGGACTCAGCAGGGCCTGCCCCCGGGGCCTACCCGCAACACCTGATTGCCCGCGGGCGTGTCCATCCACCCTCAAATAGTTCTGCTGGCACAGCCCTGACCGAGCTCCGAGCTCCTCGCCCTTGGACCGCCCCAGTGGGCTTCAGGAGTGGGTGTGTGCCAGCAGCAGCCCTCCCCAGTCAACCACGGGGCGTCGGCCCCACCCGACAAGCCCCTAGGGCGGGCGGGGCTTCCCGGGGGGCCTATTTGCAACGCCGGGAAGCGCGGGGCAGTTCGTGTGTGCGGCCCGGGGACACCCGCAGCTGTGTGTGCTCCCCCCGTGGCCGGCCGAGGCGGCTAGCCAGCACCTGGGGGCTGTTGGCAGCGCCCCTGGGCAGCCTCCTAGAGCCAGGGGTCTGGCAGGCTCTGGGGGCAAATGGACTACGGAAGCCGAGAGGGGCCCGTCCGCGCCAAAACCCAAAATGCGCTGCGGCCTCCAGGGAGGGACACAGGGGACACAAGTGGCTGTGTGGCTTGCAGTGCCCGACCAGAGGGAGGGAGGTTGGCTGGCTGCTGAGGCGCAGCAGGTGTCAGCCCTTCGGGAAGTGCCCGTGGATGCTTCGGGAATGGGGCCTGCCAACTCAGAACCCCCGTTCCCTGTGGCTGCAGCCGGCCAGGGGGCTCCAGGGGCTCCAGGGTCGGGTGCGCCGCGGGCCTGGGGGGCTTCTTGCCTGTGTGCAGGGCTTCTACGCACAAGGTGGCACCTCATCCCGGCCCAAGGGTGGTGGCAGGAACCCAGGTGGCGCTCGGGGACTCAGCAGGGCCTGCCCCCGGGGCCTGCCCGCAACACCTGATTGCCCGCGGGCGTGTCCGTCCACCCTCAAAAAGTTCTGCTGGGACAGCCCTGACCGAGCTCCGAGCTCCTCGCCCTTGGACCGCCCAAGTGGGCTTCAGGAGTGGGTGTGTGCCAGCAGCAGCCCTCCCCAGTCAACCACCGTGCGTCGGCCCCACCCGACAAGCCCCTAGGGCGGGCGGGGCTTCTTGGGGGGCCTATTTGCAACGCCGGGAAGCGCGGGGCAGTTCGTGTGTGCGGCACGGGGACACCCGCAGGTGTGTGTGCTCCCCCCGTGGCCGGCCGAGGCGGCTAGCCAGCACCTGGGGGCTGTTGGCAGCGCCCCTGGGCAGCCTCCTAGAGCCAGGGGTCTGGCAGGCTCCGGGGGCAAATGGACTACGGAAGCCGAGAGGGGCCCGTCCGTGCCAAAACCCAAAACGCGCTGCGGCCTCCAGGGAGGGACACAGGGGACACAAGTGGCTGTGTGGCTTGCAGTGCCCGACCAGAGGGAGGGAGGTTGGCTGGCTGCTGAGGCGCAGCAGGTGTCAGCCCTTCGGGAAGTGCCCGTGGATGCTTCGGGAATGGGGCCTGCCAACAAAGAACCCCCGTTCCCTGTGGCTGCAGCCGGCCAGGGGGCTCCAGGGTCGGGTGCGCCGCGGGCCTGGGGGGCTTCTTGCCTGTGTGCAGGGCTTCTACGCACAAGGTGGCACCTCATCCCGGCCCAAGGGTGGTGGCAGGAACCCAGGTGGCGCTCGGGGACTCAGCAGGGCCTGCCCCCGGGGCCTGCCCGCAACACCTGATTGCCCGCGGGCGTGTCCGTCCACCCTCAAAAAGTTCTGCTGGGACAGCCCTGACCGAGCTCCGAGCTCCTCGCCCTTGGACCGCCCCAGTGGGCTTCAGGAGTGGGTGTGTGCCAGCAGCAGCCCTCCCCAGTCAACCACCTTGCGTCGGCCCCACCCGACAAGCCCCTAGGGCGGGCGGGGCTTCCCGGGGGGCCTATTTGCAACGCCGGGAAGCGCGGGGCAGTTCGTGTGTGCGGCCCGGGGACACCCGCAGGTGTGTGTGCTCCCCCCGTGGCCGGCCGAGGCGGCTAGCCAGCACCTGGGGGCTGTTGGCAGCGCCCCTGGGCAGCCTCCTAGAGCCAGGGGTCTGGCAGGCTCCGGGGGCAAATGGACTACGGAAGCCGAGAGGGGCCCGTCCGCGCCAAAACCCAAAACGCGCTGTGGCCTCCAGGGAGGGACACAGGGGACACAAGTGGCTGTGTGGCTTGCAGTGCCCGACCAGAGGGAGGGAGGTTGGCTGGCTGCTGAGGCGCAGCAGGTGTCAGCCCTTCGGGAAGTGCCCGTGGATGCTTCGGGAATGGGGCCTGCCAACTCAGAACCCCCGTTCCCTGTGGCTGCAGCCGGCCAGGTGGCTCCAGGGGCTCCAGGGTCGGGTGCGCCACAGGCCTGGGGGGCTTCTTGCCGGTGTGCAGGGCTTCTACGCACAAGGTGGCACCTCATCCCGGCCCAAGGGTGGTGGCAGGAACCCAGGTGGCGCTCGGGGACTCAGCAGGGCCTGCCCCCGGGGCCTGCCCGCAACACCTGATTGCCCGCGGACGTGTCCGTCCACCCTCAAAAAGTTCTGCTGGGACAGCCCTGACCGAGCTCCGAGCTCCTCGCCCTTGGACCGCCCCAGTGGGCTTCAGGAGTGGGTGTGTGCCAGCAGCAGCCCTCCCCAGTCAACCACCTTGCGTCGGCCCCACCCGACAAGCCCCTAGGGCGGGCGGGGCTTCCCGGGGGGCCTATTTGCAACGCCGGGAAGCGCGGGGCAGTTCGTGTGTGCGGCCCGGGGACACCCGCAGGTGTGTGTGCTCCCCCCGTGGCCGGCCGAGGCGGCTAGCCAGCACCTGGGGGCTGTTGGCAGTGCCCCTGGGCAGCCTCCTAGAGCCAGGGGTCTGGCAGGCTCCGGGGGCAAATGGACTACGGAAGCCGAGAGGGGCCCGTCCGCGCCAAAACCCAAAACGCGCTGTAGCCTCCAGGGAGGGACACAGGGGACACAAGTGGCTGTGTGGCTTGCAGTGCCCGACCAGAGGGAGGGAGGTTGGCTGGCTGCTGAGGCGCAGCAGGTGTCAGCCCTTCGGGAAGTGCCCGTGGATGCTTCGGGAATGGGGCCTGCCAACTCAGAACCCCCGTTCCCTGTGGCTGCAGCCGGCCAGGGGGCTCCAGGGTCGGGTGCGCCGCGGGCCTGGGGGGCTTCTTGCCTGTGTGCAGGGCTTCTACGCACAAGGTGGCACCTCATCCCGGCCCAAGGGTGGTGGCAGGAACCCAGGTGGCGCTCGGGGACTCAGCAGGGCCTGCCCCCGGGGCCTGCCCGCAACACCTGATTGCCCGCGGGCGTGTCCGTCCAGCCTCAAAAAGTTCTGCTGGGACAGCCCTGACCGAGCTCCGAGCTCCTCGCCCTTGGACCGCCCCAGTGGGCTTCAGGAGTGGGTGTGTGCCAGCAGCAGCCCTCCCCAGTCAACCACCGTGCGTCGGCCCCACCCGACAAGCCCCTAGGGCGGGCGGGGCTTCCCGGGGGGCCTATTTGCAACGCCGGGAAGCGCGGGGCAGTTCGTGTGTGCGGCCCGGGGACACCCGCAGGTTTGTGTGCTCCCCCCGTGGCCGGCCGAGGCGGCTAGCCAGCACCTGGGGGCTGTTGGCAGCGCCCCTGGGCAGCCTCCTAGAGCCAGGGGTCTGGCAGGCTCCGGGGGCAAATGGACTACGGAAGCCGAGAGGGGCCCGTCCGCGCCAAAACCCAAAACGCGCTGCGGCCTCCAGGGAGGGACACAGGGGACACAAGTGGCTGTGTGGCTTGCAGTGCCCGACCAGAGGGAGGGAGGTTGGCTGGCTGCTGAGGCGCAGCAGGTGTCAGCCCTTCGGGAAGTGCCCGTGGATGCTTCAGGAATGGGGCCTGCCAACTCAGAACCCCCGTTCCCTGTGGCTGCAGCCGGCCAGGGGGCTCCAGGGGCTCCAGGGTCGGGTGCGCCGCGGGCCTGGGGGGCTTCTTGCCTGTGTGCAGGGCTTCTATGCACAAGGTGGCACCTCATCCCGGCCCAAGGGTGGTGGCAGGAACCCAGGTGGCGCTCGGGGACTCAGCAGGGCCTGCCCCCGGGGCCTGCCCGCAACACCTGATTGCCCGCGGACGTGTCCGTCCACCCTCAAAAAGTTCTGCTGGGACAGCCCTGACCGAGCTCCGAGCTCCTCGCCCTTGGACCGCCCCAGTGGGCTTCAGGAGTGGGTGTGTGCCAGCAGCAGCCCTCCCCAGTCAACCATCGTGCGGCGGCCCCACCCGACAAGCCCCTAGGGCGGGCGGGGCTTACCGGGGGGCCTATTTGCAATGCCGGGAAGCGCGGGGCAGTTCGTGTGTGCAGCCCGGGGACACCCGCAGGTTTGTGTGCTCCCCCCGTGGCCGGCCGAGGCGGCTAGCCAGCACCTGGGGGCTGTTGGCAGCGCCCCTGGGCAGCCTCCTAGAGCCAGGGGTCTGGCAGGCTCCGGGGGCAAATGGACTACGGAAGCCGAGAGGGGCCCGTCCGCGCCAAAACCCAAAACGCGCTGCGGCCTCCAGGGAGGGACACAGGGGACACAAGTGGCTGTGTGGCTTGCAGTGCCCGACCAGAGGGAGGGAGGTTGGCTGGCTGCTGAGGCGCAGCAGGTGTCAGCCCTTCGGGAAGTGCCCGTGGATGCTTCGGGAATGGGGCCTGCCAACTCAGAACCCCCGTTCCCTGTGGCTGCAGCCGGCCAGGGGGCTCCAGGGGCTCCAGGGTCGGGTGCGCCGCGGGCCTGGGGGGCTTCTTGCCTGTGTGCAGGGCTTCTACGCACAAGGTGGCACCTCATCCCGGCCCAAGGGTGGTGGCAGGAACCCAGGTGGCGCTCGGGGACTCAGCAGGGCCTGCCCCCGGGGCCTGCCCGCAACACCTGATTGCCCGCGGGCGTGTCCGTCCACCCTCAAAAAGTTCTGCTGGGACAGCCCTGACCGAGCTCCGAGCTCCTCGCCCTTGGACCGCCCCAGTGGGCTTCAGGAGTGGGTGTGTGCCAGCAGCAGCCCTCCCCAGTCAACCACCTTGCATCGGCCCCACCCGACAAGCCCCTAGGGCGGGCGGGGCTTCCCGGGGGGCCTATTTGCAACGCCGGGAAGCGCGGGGCAGTTCGTGTGTGCGGCCCGGGGACACCCGCAGGTGTGTGTGCTCCCCCCGTGGCCGGCCGAGGCGGCTAGCCAGCACCTGGGGGCTGTTGGCAGCGCCCCTGGGCAGCCTCCTAGAGCCAGGGGTCTGGCAGGCTCCGGGGGCAAATGGACTACGGAAGCCGAGAGGGGCCCGTCCGCGCCAAAACCCAAAACGCGCTGCGGCCTCCAGGGAGGGACACAGGGGACACAAGTGGCTGTGTGGCTTGCAGTGCCCGACCAGAGGGAGGGAGGTTGGCTGGCTGCTGAGGCACAGCAGGTGTCAGACCTTCGGGAAGTGCCCGTGGATGCTTCGGGAATGGGGCCTGCCAACTCAGAAGCCCCGTTCCCTGTGGCTGCATCCGGCCAGGGGACTCCAGGGTCGGGTGCGCCACAGGCCTGGGGGGCTTCTTGCCTGTGTGCAGGGCTTCTACGCACAAGGTGGCACCTCTTCCCGGCCCAAGGGTGGTGGCAGGAACCCAGGTGGCGCTCGGGGACTCAGCAGGGCCTGCCCCGGGGCCTGCCCGCAACACCTGATTGCCCGCGGGCGTGTCCGTCCACCCTCAAAAAGTTCTGCTGGGACAGCCCTGACCGAGCTCCGAGCTCCTCGCACTTGGACCGCCCCAGTGGGCTTCAGGAGTGGGTGTGTGCCAGCAGCAGCCCTCCCCAGTCAACCACCTTGCGTCGGCCCCACCCGACAAGCCCCTAGGGCGGGCGGGGCTTCCCGGGGGTCCTATTTGCAACGCCGGGAAGCGCGGGGCAGTTCGTGTGTGCGGCCCGGGGACACCCGCAGGTGTGTGTGCTCCCCCCGTGGCCGGCTGAGGCGGCTAGCCAGCACCTGGGGGCTGTTGGCAGCGCCCCTGAGCAGCCTCCTAGAGCCAGGGGTCTGGCAGGCTCCGGGGGCAAATGGACTACGGAAGCCGAGAGGGGCCCGTCCGCGCCAAAACCCAAAACGCGCTGTGGCCTCCAGGGAGGGACACAGGGGACACAATTGGCTGTGTGGCTTGCAGTGCCTGACCAGAGGGAGGGAGGTTGGCTGGCTGCTGAGGCGCAGCAGGTGTCAGCCCTTCGGGAAGTGCCCGTGGATGCTTCGGGAATGGGGCCTGCCAACTCAGAACCCCCGTTCCCTGTGGCTGCAGCCGGCCAGGGGGCTCCAGGGTCGGGTGCGCCGCGGGCCTGGGGGGCTTCTTGCCTGTGTGCAGGCTTCTACGCACAAGGTGGCACCTCATCCCGGCCCAAGGGTGGTGGCAGGAACCCAGGTGGCGCTCGGGGACTCAGCAGGGCCTGCCCCCGGGGCCTGCCCGCAACACCTGATTGCCCGCGGGCGTGTCCGTCCACCCTCAAAAAGTTCTGCTGGGACAGCCCTGACCGAGCTCCGAGCTCCTCGCCCTTGGACCGCCCCAGTGGGCTTCAGGAGTGGGTGTGTGCCAGCAGCAGCCCTCCCCAGTCAACCACCTTGCATCGGCCCCACCCGACAAGCCCCTAGGGCGGGCGGGGCTTCCCGGGGGGCCTATTTGCAACGCCGGGAAGCGCGGGGCAGTTCGTGTGTGCGGCCCGGGGACACCCGCAGGTGTGTGTGCTCCCCCCGTGGCCGGCCGAGGCGGCTAGCCAGCACCTGGGGGCTGTTGGCAGCGCCCCTGGGCAGCCTCCTAGAGCCAGGGGTCTGGCAGGCTCCGGGGGCAAATGGACTACGGAAGCCGAGAGGGGCCCGTCCGCGCCAAAACCCAAAACGCGCTGCGGCCTCCAGGGAGGGACACAGGGGACACAAGTGGCTGTGTGGCTTGCAGTGCCCGACCAGAGGGAGGGAGGTTGGCTGGCTGCTGAGGCGCAGCAGGTGTCAGCCCTTCGGGAAGTGCCCGTGGATGCTTCGGGAATGGGGCCTGCCAACTCAGAAGCCCCGTTCCCTGTGGCTGCATCCGGCCAGGGGGCTCCAGGGTCGGGTGCGCCACAGGCCTGGGGGGCTTCTTGACTGTGTGCAGGGCTTCTACGCACAAGGTGGCACCTCATCCTGGCCCAAGGGTGGTGGCAGGAACCCAGGTGGCGCTCGGGGACTCAGCAGGGCCTGCCCCCGGGGCCTGCCCGCAACACCTGATTGCCCGCGGACGTGTCCGTCCACCCTCAAAAAGTTCTGCTGGGACAGCCCTGACCGAGCTCCGAGCTCCTCGCCCTTGGACCGCCCCAGTGGGCTTCAGGAGTGGGTGTGTGCCAGCAGCAGCCCTCCCCAGTCAACCATCGTGCGTCGGCCCCACCCGACAAGCCCCTAGGGCGGGCGGGGCTTCCCGGGGGGCCTATTTGCAACGCCGGGAAGCGCGGGGCAGTTCGTGTGTGCGGCCCGGGGACACCCGCAGGTGTGTGTGCTCCCCCCGTGGCCGGCCGAGGCGGCTAGCCAGCACCTGGGGGCTGTTGGCAGCGCCCCTGGGCAGCCTCCTAGAGCCAGGGGTCTGGCAGGCTCCGGGGGCAAATGGACTACGGAAGCCGAGAGGGGCCCGTCCGCGCCAAAACCCAAAACGCGCTGCGGCCTCCAGGGAGGGACACAGGGGACACAAGTGGCTGTGTGGCTTGCAGTGCCCGACCAGAGGGAGGGAGGTTGGCTGGCTGCTGAGGCGCAGCAGGTGTCAGCCCTTCGGGAAGTGCCCGTGGATGCTTCGGGAATGGGGCCTGCCAACTCAGAACCCCCGTTCCCTGTGGCTGCAGCCGGCCAGGGGGCTCCAGGGTCGGGTGCGCCGCGGGCCTGGGGGGCTTCTTGCCTGTGTGCAGGGCTTCTACGCACAAGGTGGCACCTCATCCCGGCCCAAGGGTGGTGGCAGGAACCCAGGTGGCGCTCGGGGACTCAGCAGGGCCTGCCCCCGGGGCCTGCCCGCAACACCTGATTGCCCGCGGGCGTGTCCGTCCACCCTCACAAAGTTCTGCTGGGACAGCCCTGACCAAGCTCCGAGCTCCTCACCATTGGACCGCCCCAGTGGGCTTCAGGAGTGGGTGTGTGCCAGCAGCAGCCCTCCCCAGTCAACCACCTTGCGTCGGCCCCACCCGACAAGCCCCTAGGGCGGGCGGGGCTTCCCGGGGGGCCTATTTGCAATGCCGGGAAGCGCGGGGCAGTTCGTGTGTGCAGCCCGGGGACACCCGCAGGTTTGTGTGCTCCCCCCGTGGCCGGCCGAGGCGGCTAGCCAGCACCTGGGGGCTGTTGGCAGCGCCCCTGGGCAGCCTCCTAGAGCCAGGGGTCTGGCAGGCTCCGGGGGCAAATGGACTACGGAAGCCAAGAGGGGCCCGTCCGCGCCAAAACCCAAAACGCGCTGCGGCCTCCAGGGAGGGACACAGGGGACACAAGTGGCTGTGTGGCTTGCAGTGCCCGACCAGAGGGAGGGAGGTTGGCTGGCTGCTGAGGCGCAGCAGGTGTCAGCCCTTCGGGAAGTGCCCGTGGATGCTTTGGGAATGGGGCCTGCCAACTCAGAACCCCCGTTCCCTGTGGCTGCAGCCGGCCAGGGGGCTCCAGGGGCTCCAGGGTCGGGTGCGCCGCGGGCCTGGGGGGCTTCTTGCCTGTGTGCAGGGCTTCTACGCACAAGGTGGCACCTCATCCCGGCCCAAGGGTGGTGGCAGGAACCCAGGTGGCGCTCGGGGACTCAGCAGGGCCTGCCCCCGGGGCCTGCCCGCAACACCTGATTGCCCGCGGACGTGTCCGTCCACCCTCAAAAAGTTCTGCTGGGACAGCCCTGACCGAGCTCCGAGCTCCTCGCCCTTGGACCGCCCCAGTGGGCTTCAGGAGTGGGTGTGTGCCAGCAGCAGCCCTCCCCAGTCAACCATCGTGCGGCGGCCCCACCCGACAAGCCCCTAGGGCGGGCGGGGCTTACCGGGGGGCCTATTTGCAATGCCGGGAAGCGCGGGGCAGTTCGTGTGTGCAGCCCGGGGACACCCGCAGGTTTGTGTGCTCCCCCCGTGGCCGGCCGAGGCGGCTAGCCAGCACCTGGGGGCTGTTGGCAGCGCCCCTGGGCAGCCTCCTAGAGCCAGGGGTCTGGCAGGCTCCGGGGGCAAATGGACTACGGAAGCCGAGAGGGGCCCGTCCGCGCCAAAACCCAAAACGCGCTGCGGCCTCCAGGGAGGGACACAGGGGACACAAGTGGCTGTGTGGCTTGCAGTGCCCGACCAGAGGGAGGGAGGTTGGCTGGCTGCTGAGGCGCAGCAGGTGTCAGCCCTTCGGGAAGTGCCCGTGGATGCTTCGGGAATGGGGCCTGCCAACTCAGAACCCCCGTTCCCTGTGGCTGCAGCCGGCCAGGGGGCTCCAGGGTCGGGTGCGCCGCGGGCCTGGGGGGCTTCTTGCCTGTGTGCAGGGCTTCTACGCACAAGGTGGCACCTCATCCCGGCCCAAGGGTGGTGGCAGGAACCCAGGTGGCGCTCGGGGACTCAGCAGGGCCTGCCCCCGGGGCCTGCCCGCAACACCTGATTGCCCGCGGGCGTGTCCGTCCACCCTCAAAAAGTTCTGCTGGGACAGCCCTGACCGAGCTCCGAGCTCCTCGCCCTTGGACCGCCCCAGTGGGCTTCAGGAGTGGGTGTGTGCCAGCAGCAGCCCTCCCCAGTCAACCACCTTGCATCGGCCCCACCCGACAAGCCCCTAGGGCGGGCGGGGCTTCCCGGGGGGCCTATTTGCAACGCCGGGAAGCGCGGGGCAGTTCGTGTGTGCGGCCCGGGGACACCCGCAGGTGTTTGTGCTCCCCCCGTGGCCGGCCGAGGCGGCTAGCCAGCACCTGGGGGCTGTTGGCAGCGCCCCTGGGCAGCCTCCTAGAGCCAGGGGTCTGGCAGGCTCCGGGGGCAAATGGACTACGGAAGCCGAGAGGGGCCCGTCCGCGCCAAAACCCAAAACGCGCTGCGGCCTCCAGGGAGGGACACAGGGGACACAAGTGGCTGTGTGGCTTGCAGTGCCCGACCAGAGGGAGGGAGGTTGGCTGGCTGCTGAGGCACAGCAGGTGTCAGACCTTCGGGAAGTGCCCGTGGATGCTTCGGGAATGGGGCCTGCCAACTCAGAAGCCCCGTTCCCTGTGGCTGCATCCGGCCAGGGGACTCCAGGGTCGGGTGCGCCGCGGGCCTGGGGGGCTTCTTGCCTGTGTGCAGGGCTTCTACGCACAAGGTGGCACCTCTTCCCGGCCCAAGGGTGGTGGCAGGAACCCAGGTGGCGCTCGGGGACTCAGCAGGGCCTGCCCCCGGGGCCTGCCCGCAACACCTGATTGCCCGCGGGCGTGTCCGTCCACCCTCAAAAAGTTCTGCTGGGACAGCCCTGACCGAGCTCCGAGCTCCTCGCACTTGGACCGCCCCAGTGGGCTTCAGGAGTGGGTGTGTGCCAGCAGCAGCCCTCCCCAGTCAACCACCTTGCGTCGGCCCCACCCGACAAGCCCCTAGGGCGGGCGGGGCTTCCCGGGGGGCCTATTTGCAACGCCGGGAAGCGCGGGGCAGTTCGTGTGTGCGGCCCGGGGACACCCGCAGGTGTGTGTGCTCCCCCCGTGGCCGGCTGAGGCGGCTAGCCAGCACCTGGGGGCTGTTGGCAGCGCCCCTGGGCAGCCTCCTAGAGCCAGGGGTCTGGCAGGCTCCGGGGGCAAATGGACTACGGAAGCCGAGAGGGGCCCGTCCGCGCCAAAACCCAAAACGCGCTGTGGCCTCCAGGGAGGGACACAGGGGACACAATTGGCTGTGTGGCTTGCAGTGCCTGACCAGAGGGAGGGAGGTTGGCTGGCTGCTGAGGCGCAGCAGGTGTCAGCCCTTCGGGAAGTGCCCGTGGATGCTTCGGGAATGGGGCCTGCCAACTCAGAACCCCCGTTCCCTGTGGCTGCAGCCGGCCAGGGGGCTCCAGGGTCGGGTGCGCCGCGGGCCTGGGGGGCTTCTTGCCTGTGTGCAGGGCTTCTACGCACAAGGTGGCACCTCATCCCGGCCCAAGGGTGGTGGCAGGAACCCAGGTGGCGCTCGGGGACTCAGCAGGGCCTGCCCCCGGGGCCTGCCCGCAACACCTGATTGCCCGCGGGCGTGTCCGTCCACCCTCAAAAAGTTCTGCTGGGACAGCCCTGACCGAGCTCCGAGCTCCTCGCCCTTGGACCGCCCCAGTGGGCTTCAGGAGTGGGTGTGTGCCAGCAGCAGCCCTCCCCAGTCAACCATCGTGCGTCGGCCCCACCCGACAAGCCCCTAGGGCGGGCGGGGCTTCCCGGGGGGCCTATTTGCAACGCCGGGAAGCGCGGGGCAGTTCGTGTGTGCGGCCCGGGGACACCCGCAGGTGTGTGTGCTCCCCCCGTGGCCGGCCGAAGCGGCTAGCCAGCACCTGGGGGCTGTTGGCAGCTCCCCTGGGCAGCCTCCTAGAGCCAGGGGTCTGGCAGGCTCCGGGGGCAAATGGACTACGGAAGCCGAGAGGGGCCCGTCCGCGCCAAAACCCAAAACGCGCTGTGGCCTCCAGGGAGGGACACAGGGGACACAAGTGGCTGTGTGGCTTGCAGTGCCCGACCAGAGGGAGGGAGGTTGGCTGGCTGCTGAGGCGCAGCAGGTGTCAGCCCTTCGGGAAGTGCCCGTGGATGCTTCGGGAATGGGGCCTGCCAACTCAGAACCCCCGTTCCCTGTGGCTGCAGCCGGCCAGGGGGCTCCAGGGTCGGGTGCGCCGCGGGCCTGGGGGGCTTCTTGCCTGTGTGCAGGGCTTCTACGCACAAGGTGGCACCTCATCCCGGCCCAAGGGTGGTGGCAGGAACCCAGGTGGCGCTCGGGGACTCAGCAGGGCCTGCCCCCAGGGCCTGCCCGCAACACCTGATTGCCCGCGGGCGTGTCCGTCCACCCTCAAAAAGTTCTGCTGGGACAGCCCTGACCGAGCTCCGAGCTCCTCGCCCTTGTACCGCCCCAGTGGGCTTCAGGAGTGGGTGTGTGCCAGCAGCAGCCCTCCCCAGTCAACCACCTTGCGTCGGCCCCACCCGACAAGCCCCTAGGGCGGGCGGGGCTTCCCGGGGGGCCTATTTGCAACGCCGGGAAGCGCGGGGCAGTTCGTGTGTGCGGCCCGGGGACACCCGCAGGTGTGTGTGCTCCCCCCGTGGCCGGCCGAGGCTGCTAGCCATTACCTGGGGGCTGTTGGCAGCGCCCCTGGGCAGCCTCCTAGAGCCAGGGGTCTGGCAGGCTCCAGGGGCAAATGGACTACGGAAGCCGAGAGGGGCCCGTCCGCGCCAAAACCCAAAACGCGCTGCGGCCTCCAGGGAGGGACACAGGGGACACAAGTGGCTGTGTGGCTTGCAGTGCCCGACCAGAGGGAGGGAGGTTGGCTGGCTGCTGAGGCGCAGCAGGTGTCAGCCCTTCGGGAAGTGCCCGTGGATGCTTCGGGAATGGGGCCTGCCAACTCAGAACCCCCGTTCCCTGTGGCTGCAGCCGGCCAGGGGGCTCCAGGGGCTCCAGGGTCGGGTGCGCCGCGGGCCTGGGGGGCTTCTTGCCTGTGTGCAGGGCTTCTACGCACAAGGTGGCACCTCATCCCGGCCCAAGGGTGGTGGCAGGAACCCAGGTGGCGCTCGGGGACTCAGCAGGGCCTGCCCCCGGGGCCTGCCCGCAACGCCTGATTGCCCGCGGGCGTGTCCGTCCACCCTCAAAAAGTTCTGCTGGGACAGCCCTGACCGAGCTCCGAGCTCCTCGCCCTTGGACCGCCCCAGTGGGCTTCAGGAGTGGGTGTGTGCCAGCAGCAGCCCTCCCCAGTCAACCACCTTGCGTCGGCCCCACCCGACAAGCCCCTAGGGCAGGCGGGGCTTCCCGGGGGGCCTATTTGCAACGCCGGGAAGCGCGGGGCAGTTCGTGTGTGCAGCCCGGGGACAGCCGCAGGTTTGTGTGCTCCCCCCGTGGCCGGCCGAGGCGGCTAGCCAGCACCTGGGGGCTGTTGGCAGCGCCCCTGGGCAGCCTCCTAGAGCCAGGGGTCTGGCAGGCTCCGGGGGCAAATGGGCTACGGAAGCCGAGAGGGGCCCGTCCGCGCCAAAACCCAAAACGCGCTGCGGCCTCCAGGGAGGGACACAGGGGACACAAGTGGCTGTGTGGCTTGCAGTGCCCGACCAGAGGGAGGGAGGTTGGCTGGCTGCTGAGGCGCAGCAGGTGTCAGCCCTTCGGGAAGTGCCCGTGGATGCTTCGGGAATGGGGCCTGCCAACTCAGAACCCCCGTTCCCTGTGGCTGCATCCGGCCAGGGGGCTCCAGGGTCGGGTGCGCCGCGGGCCTGGGGGGCTTCTTGCCTGTGTGCAGGGCTTCTACGCACAAGGTGGCACCTCATCCCGGCCCAAGGGTGGTGGCAGGAACCCAGGTGGCGCTCGGGGACTCAGCAGGGCCTGCCCCCGGGGCCTGCCCGCAACACCTGATTGCCCGCGGGCGTGTCCGTCCACCCTCAAAAAGTTCTGCTGGGACAGCCCTGACCGAGCTCCGAGCTCCTCGCCCTTGGACCGCCCCAGTGGGCTTCAGGAGTGGGTGTGTGCCAGCAGCAGCCCTCCCCAGTCAACCACCTTGCGTCGGCCCCACCCGACAAGCCCCTAGGGCGGGCGGGGCTTCCCGGGGGGCCTATTTGCAATGCCGGGAAGCGCGGGGCAGTTCGTGTGTGCAGCCCGGGGACACCCGCAGGTTTGTGTGCTCCCCCCTGGCTGGCCGAGGCGGCTAGCCAGCACCTGGGGACTGTTGGCAGCGCCCCTGGGCAGCCTCCTAGAGCCAGGGGTCTGGCAGGCTCCGGGGGCAAATGGGCTACGGAAGCCGAGAGGGGCCCGTCCGCGCCAAAACCCAAAACGCGCTGTGGCCTCCAGGGAGGGACACAGGGGACACAAGTGGCTGTGTGGCTTGCAGTGCCCGACCAGAGGGAGGGAGGTTGGCTGGCTGCTGAGGCGCAGCAGGTGTCAGCCCTTCGGGAAGTGCCCGTGGATGCTTCGGGAATGGGGCCTGCCAACTCAGAACCCCCGTTCCCTGTGGCTGCATCCGGCCATGGGGCTCCAGGGTCGGGTGCGCCGCGGGCCTGGGGGGCTTCTTGCCTGTGTGCAGGGCTTCTACGCACAAGGTGGCACCTCATCCCGGCCCAAGGGTGGTGGCAGGAACCCAGGTGGCGCTCGGGGACTCAGCAGGGCCTGCCCCCGGGGCCTGCCCGCAACACCTGATTGCCCGCGGGCATGTCCGTCCACCCTCAAAAAGTTCTGCTGGGACAGCCCTGACCGAGCTCCGAGCTCCTCGCCCTTGGACCGCCCCAGTGGGCTTCAGGAGTGGGTGTGTGGCAGCAGCAGCCCTCCCCAGTCAACCACCTTGCGTCGGCCCCACCCGACAAGCCCCTAGGGCGGGCAGGGCTTCCCGGGGGGCCTATTTGCAACGCCAGGAAGCGCGGGGCAGTTCGTGTGTGCGGCCCGGGGACACCCGCAGGTGTGTGTGCTCCCCCCGTGGCCGGCCGAGGCGGCTAGCCAGCACCTGGGGGCTGTTGGCAGCGCCCCTGGGCAGCCTCCTAGAGCCAGGGGTCTGGCAGGCTCCGGGGGCAAATGGACTACGGAAGCCGAGAGGGGCCCGTCCGCGCCAAAACCCAAAACGCGCTGCGGCCTCCAGGGAGGGACACAGGGGACACAAGTGGCTGTGTGGCTTGCAGTGCCCGACCAGAGGGAGGGAGGTTGGCTGGCTGCTGAGGCGCAGCAGGTGTCAGCCCTTCGGGAAGTGCCCGTGGATGCTTCGGGAATAGGGCCTGCCAACTCAGAACCCCCGTTCCCTGTGGCTGCAGCCGGCCAGGGGGCTCCAGGGGCTCCAGGGTCGGGTGCGCCGCGGACCTGGGGGGCTTCTTGCCTGTGTGCAGGGCTTCTACGCACAAGGTGGCACCTCATCCCGGCCCAAGGGTGGTGGCAGGAACCCAGGTGGCGCTCGGGGACTCAGCAGGGCCTGCCCCCGGGGCCTGCCCGCAACACCTGATTGCCCGCGGGCGTGTCCGTCCACCCTCAGAAAGTTCTGCTGGGACAGCCCTGACCGAGCTCCGAGCTCCTCGCCCTTGGACCGCCCCAGTGGGCTTCAGGAGTGGGTGTGTGCCAGCAGCAGCCCTCCCCAGTCAACCACCTTGCGTCGGCCCCACCCGACAAGCCCCTAGGGCGGGCGGGGCTTCCCGGGGGGCCTATTTGCAACGCCGGGAAGCGCGGGGCAGTTCGTGTGTGCGGCCCGGGGACACCCGCAGGTGTGTGTGCTCCCCCCGTGGCCGGCTGAGGCGGCTAGCCAGCACCTGGGGGCTGTTGGCAGCGCCCCTGGGCAGCCTCCTAGAGCCAGGGGTCTGGCAGGCTCCGGGGGCAAATGGACTACGGAAGCCGAGAGGGGCCCGTCCGCGCCAAAACCCAAAACGCGCTGTGGCCTCCAGGGAGGGACACAGGGGACACAATTGGCTGTGTGGCTTGCAGTGCCTGACCAGAGGGAGGGAGGTTGGCTGGCTGCTGAGGCGCAGCAGGTGTCAGCCCTTCGGGAAGTGCCCGTGGATGCTTCGGGAATGGGGCCTGCCAACTCAGAACCCCCGTTCCCTGTGGCTGCAGCCGGCCAGGGGGCTCCAGGGTCGGGTGCGCCGCGGGCCTGGGGGGCTTCTTGCCTGTGTGCAGGGCTTCTACGCACAAGGTGGCACCTCATCCCGGCCCAAGGGTGGTGGCAGGAACCCAGGTGGCGCTCGGGGACTCAGCAGGGCCTGCCCCCGGGGCCTGCCCGCAACACCTGATTGCCCGCGGGCGTGTCCGTCCACCCTCAAAAAGTTCTGCTGGGACAGCCCTGACCGAGCTCCGAGCTCCTCGCCCTTGGACCGCCCCAGTGGGCTTCAGGAGTGGGTGTGTGCCAGCAGCAGCCCTCCCCAGTCAACCATCGTGCGTCGGCCCCACCCGACAAGCCCCTAGGGCGGGCGGGGCTTCCCGGGGGGCCTATTTGCAACGCCGGGAAGCGCGGGGCAGTTCGTGTGTGCGGCCCGGGGACACCCGCAGGTGTGTGTGCTCCCCCCGTGGCCGGCCGAAGCGGCTAGCCAGCACCTGGGGGCTGTTGGCAGCTCCCCTGGGCAGCCTCCTAGAGCCAGGGGTCTGGCAGGCTCCGGGGGCAAATGGACTACGGAAGCCGAGAGGGGCCCGTCCGCGCCAAAACCCAAAACGCGCTGTGGCCTCCAGGGAGGGACACAGGGGACACAAGTGGCTGTGTGGCTTGCAGTGCCCGACCAGAGGGAGGGAGGTTGGCTGGCTGCTGAGGCGCAGCAGGTGTCAGCCCTTCGGGAAGTGCCCGTGGATGCTTCGGGAATGGGGCCTGCCAACTCAGAACCCCCGTTCCCTGTGGCTGCAGCCGGCCAGGGGGCTCCAGGGTCGGGTGCGCCGCGGGCCTGGGGGGCTTCTTGCCTGTGTGCAGGGCTTCTACGCACAAGGTGGCACCTCATCCCGGCCCAAGGGTGGTGGCAGGAACCCAGGTGGCGCTCGGGGACTCAGCAGGGCCTGCCCCCAGGGCCTGCCCGCAACACCTGATTGCCCGCGGGCGTGTCCGTCCACCCTCAAAAAGTTCTGCTGGGACAGCCCTGACCGAGCTCCGAGCTCCTCGCCCTTGTACCGCCCCAGTGGGCTTCAGGAGTGGGTGTGTGCCAGCAGCAGCCCTCCCCAGTCAACCACCTTGCGTCGGCCCCACCCGACAAGCCCCTAGGGCGGGCGGGGCTTCCCGGGGGGCCTATTTGCAACGCCGGGAAGCGCGGGGCAGTTCGTGTGTGCGGCCCGGGGACACCCGCAGGTGTGTGTGCTCCCCCCGTGGCCGGCCGAGGCTGCTAGCCATTACCTGGGGGCTGTTGGCAGCGCCCCTGGGCAGCCTCCTAGAGCCAGGGGTCTGGCAGGCTCCAGGGGCAAATGGACTACGGAAGCCGAGAGGGGCCCGTCCGCGCCAAAACCCAAAACGCGCTGCGGCCTCCAGGGAGGGACACAGGGGACACAAGTGGCTGTGTGGCTTGCAGTGCCCGACCAGAGGGAGGGAGGTTGGCTGGCTGCTGAGGCGCAGCAGGTGTCAGCCCTTCGGGAAGTGCCCGTGGATGCTTCGGGAATGGGGCCTGCCAACTCAGAACCCCCGTTCCCTGTGGCTGCAGCCGGCCAGGGGGCTCCAGGGGCTCCAGGGTCGGGTGCGCCGCGGGCCTGGGGGGCTTCTTGCCTGTGTGCAGGGCTTCTACGCACAAGGTGGCACCTCATCCCGGCCCAAGGGTGGTGGCAGGAACCCAGGTGGCGCTCGGGGACTCAGCAGGGCCTGCCCCCGGGGCCTGCCCGCAACGCCTGATTGCCCGCGGGCGTGTCCGTCCACCCTCAAAAAGTTCTGCTGGGACAGCCCTGACCGAGCTCCGAGCTCCTCGCCCTTGGACCGCCCCAGTGGGCTTCAGGAGTGGGTGTGTGCCAGCAGCAGCCCTCCCCAGTCAACCACCTTGCGTCGGCCCCACCCGACAAGCCCCTAGGGCAGGCGGGGCTTCCCGGGGGGCCTATTTGCAACGCCGGGAAGCGCGGGGCAGTTCGTGTGTGCAGCCCGGGGACAGCCGCAGGTTTGTGTGCTCCCCCCGTGGCCGGCCGAGGCGGCTAGCCAGCACCTGGGGGCTGTTGGCAGCGCCCCTGGGCAGCCTCCTAGAGCCAGGGGTCTGGCAGGCTCCGGGGGCAAATGGGCTACGGAAGCCGAGAGGGGCCCGTCCGCGCCAAAACCCAAAACGCGCTGCGGCCTCCAGGGAGGGACACAGGGGACACAAGTGGCTGTGTGGCTTGCAGTGCCCGACCAGAGGGAGGGAGGTTGGCTGGCTGCTGAGGCGCAGCAGGTGTCAGCCCTTCGGGAAGTGCCCGTGGATGCTTCGGGAATGGGGCCTGCCAACTCAGAACCCCCGTTCCCTGTGGCTGCATCCGGCCAGGGGGCTCCAGGGTCGGGTGCGCCGCGGGCCTGGGGGGCTTCTTGCCTGTGTGCAGGGCTTCTACGCACAAGGTGGCACCTCATCCCGGCCCAAGGGTGGTGGCAGGAACCCAGGTGGCGCTCGGGGACTCAGCAGGGCCTGCCCCCGGGGCCTGCCCGCAACACCTGATTGCCCGCGGGCGTGTCCGTCCACCCTCAAAAAGTTCTGCTGGGACAGCCCTGACCGAGCTCCGAGCTCCTCGCCCTTGGACCGCCCCAGTGGGCTTCAGGAGTGGGTGTGTGCCAGCAGCAGCCCTCCCCAGTCAACCACCTTGCGTCGGCCCCACCCGACAAGCCCCTAGGGCGGGCGGGGCTTCCCGGGGGGCCTATTTGCAATGCCGGGAAGCGCGGGGCAGTTCGTGTGTGCAGCCCGGGGACACCCGCAGGTTTGTGTGCTCCCCCCTGGCTGGCCGAGGCGGCTAGCCAGCACCTGGGGACTGTTGGCAGCGCCCCTGGGCAGCCTCCTAGAGCCAGGGGTCTGGCAGGCTCCGGGGGCAAATGGGCTACGGAAGCCGAGAGGGGCCCGTCCGCGCCAAAACCCAAAACGCGCTGTGGCCTCCAGGGAGGGACACAGGGGACACAAGTGGCTGTGTGGCTTGCAGTGCCCGACCAGAGGGAGGGAGGTTGGCTGGCTGCTGAGGCGCAGCAGGTGTCAGCCCTTCGGGAAGTGCCCGTGGATGCTTCGGGAATGGGGCCTGCCAACTCAGAACCCCCGTTCCCTGTGGCTGCATCCGGCCATGGGGCTCCAGGGTCGGGTGCGCCGCGGGCCTGGGGGGCTTCTTGCCTGTGTGCAGGGCTTCTACGCACAAGGTGGCACCTCATCCCGGCCCAAGGGTGGTGGCAGGAACCCAGGTGGCGCTCGGGGACTCAGCAGGGCCTGCCCCCGGGGCCTGCCCGCAACACCTGATTGCCCGCGGGCATGTCCGTCCACCCTCAAAAAGTTCTGCTGGGACAGCCCTGACCGAGCTCCGAGCTCCTCGCCCTTGGACCGCCCCAGTGGGCTTCAGGAGTGGGTGTGTGGCAGCAGCAGCCCTCCCCAGTCAACCACCTTGCGTCGGCCCCACCCGACAAGCCCCTAGGGCGGGCAGGGCTTCCCGGGGGGCCTATTTGCAACGCCAGGAAGCGCGGGGCAGTTCGTGTGTGCGGCCCGGGGACACCCGCAGGTGTGTGTGCTCCCCCCGTGGCCGGCCGAGGCGGCTAGCCAGCACCTGGGGGCTGTTGGCAGCGCCCCTGGGCAGCCTCCTAGAGCCAGGGGTCTGGCAGGCTCCGGGGGCAAATGGACTACGGAAGCCGAGAGGGGCCCGTCCGCGCCAAAACCCAAAACGCGCTGCGGCCTCCAGGGAGGGACACAGGGGACACAAGTGGCTGTGTGGCTTGCAGTGCCCGACCAGAGGGAGGGAGGTTGGCTGGCTGCTGAGGCGCAGCAGGTGTCAGCCCTTCGGGAAGTGCCCGTGGATGCTTCGGGAATAGGGCCTGCCAACTCAGAACCCCCGTTCCCTGTGGCTGCAGCCGGCCAGGGGGCTCCAGGGGCTCCAGGGTCGGGTGCGCCGCGGACCTGGGGGGCTTCTTGCCTGTGTGCAGGGCTTCTACGCACAAGGTGGCACCTCATCCCGGCCCAAGGGTGGTGGCAGGAACCCAGGTGGCGCTCGGGGACTCAGCAGGGCCTGCCCCCGGGGCCTGCCCGCAACACCTGATTGCCCGCGGGCGTGTCCGTCCACCCTCAGAAAGTTCTGCTGGGACAGCCCTGACCGAGCTCCGAGCTCCTCGCCCTTGGACCGCCCCAGTGGGCTTCAGGAGTGGGTGTGTGCCAGCAGCAGCCCTCCCCAGTCAACCACCTTGCGTCGGCCCCACCCGACAAGCCCCTAGGGCGGGCGGGGCTTCCCGGGGGGCCTATTTGCAACGCCGGGAAGCGCGGGGCAGTTCGTGTGTGCGGCCCGGGGACACCCGCAGGTGTGTGTGCTCCCCCCGTGGCCGGCCGAGGCGGCTAGCCAGCACCTGGGGGCTGTTGGCAGCGCCCCTGGGCAGCCTCCTAGAGCCAGGGGTCTGGCAGGCTCCGGGGGCAAATGGACTACGGAAGCCGAGAGGGGCCCGTCCGCGCCAAAACCCAAAACGCGCTGCGGCCTCCAGGGAGGGACACAGGGGACACAAGTGGCTGTGTGGCTTGCAGTGCCCGACCAGAGGGAGGGAGGTTGGCTGGCTGCTGAGGCGCAGCAGGTGTCAGCCCTTCGGGAAGTGCCCGTGGATGCTTCGGGAATGGGGCCTGCCAACTCAGAAGCCCCGTTCCCTGTGGCTGCATCCGGCCAGGGGGCTCCAGGGTCGGGTGCGCCACAGGCCTGGGGGGCTTCTTGACTGTGTGCAGGGCTTCTACGCACAAGGTGGCACCTCATCCCGGCCCAAGGGTGGTGGCAGGAACCCAGGTGGCGCTCGGGGACTCAGCAGGGCCTGCCCCCGGGGCCTGCCCGCAACACCTGATTTCCCGCGGACGTGTCCGTCCACCCTCAAAAAGTTCTGCTGGGACAGCCCTGACCGAGCTCCGAGCTCCTCGCCCTTGGACCGCCCCAGTGGGCTTCAGGAGTGGGTGTGTGCCAGCAGCAGCCCTCCCCAGTCAACCATCGTGCGTCGGCCCCACCCGACAAGCCCCTAGGGCGGGCGGGGCTTCCCGGGGGGCCTATTTGCAACGCCGGGAAGCGCGGGGCAGTTCGTGTGTGCGGCCCGGGGACACCCGCAGGTGTGTGTGCTCCCCCCGTGGCCGGCCGAGGCGGCTAGCCAGCACCTGGGGGCTGTTGGCAGCGCCCCTGGGCAGCCTCCTAGAGCCAGGGGTCTGGCAGGCTCCGGGGGCAAATGGACTACGGAAGCCGAGAGGGGCCCGTCCGCGCCAAAACCCAAAACGCGCTGTGGCCTCCAGGGAGGGACACAGGGGACACAAGTGGCTGTGTGGAATGCAGTGCCCGACCAGAGGGAGGGAGGTTGGCTGGCTGCTGAGGCGCAGCAGGTGTCAGCCCTTCGGGAAGTGCCCGTGGATGCTTCGGGAATGGGGCCTGCCAACTCAGAACCCCCGTTCCCTGTGGCTGCAGCCGGCCAGGGGGCTCCAGGGTCGGGTGCGCCGCGGGCCTGGGGGGCTTCTTGCCTGTGTGCAGGGCTTCTACGCACAAGGTGGCACCTCATCCCGGCCCAAGGGTGGTGGCAGGAACCCAGGTGGCGCTCGGGGACTCAGCAGGGCCTGCCCCCGGGGCCTGCCCGCAACACCTGATTGCCCGCGGGCGTGTCCGTCCACCCTCAAAAAGTTCTGCTGGGACAGCCCTGACCGAGCTCCGAGCTCCTCGCCCTTGGACCGCCCCAGTGGGCTTCAGGAGTGGGTGTGTGCCAGCAGCAGCCCTCCCCAGTCAACCACCTTGCGTCGGCCCCACCCGACAAGCCCCTAGGGCGGGCGGGGCTTCCCGGGGGGCCTATTTGCAAAGCCGGGAAGCGCGGGGCAGTTCGTGTGTGCGGCCCGGGGACACCCGCAGGTGTGTGTGCTCCCCCCGTGGCCGGCCGAGGCGGCTAGCCAGCACCTGGGGGCTGTTGGCAGCGCCCCTGGGCAGCCTCCTAGAGCCAGGGGTCTGGCAGGCTCCAGGGGCAAATGGACTACGGAAGCCGAGAGGGGCCCGTCCGCGCCAAAACCCAAAACGCGCTGCGGCCTCCAGGGAGGGACACAGGGGACACAAGTGGCTGTGTGGCTTGCAGTGCCCGACCAGAGGGAGGGAGGTTGGCTGGCTGCTGAGGCGCAGCAGGTGTCAGCCCTTCGGGAAGTGCCCGTGGATGCTTCGGGAATGGGGCCTGCCAACTCAGAACCCCCGTTCCCTGTGGCTGCAGCCGGCCAGGGGGCTCCAGGGGCTCCAGGGTCGGGTGCGCCGCGGGCCTGGGGGGCTTCTTGCCTGTGTGCAGGGCTTCTACGCACAAGGTGGCACCTCATCCCGGCCCAAGGGTGGTGGCAGGAACCCAGGTGGCGCTCGGGGACTCAGCAGGGCCTGCCCCCGGGGCCTGCCCGCAACGCCTGATTGCCCGCGGGCGTGTCCGTCCACCCTCAAAAAGTTCTGCTGGGACAGCCCTGACCGAGCTCCGAGCTCCTCGCCCTTGGACCGCCCCAGTGGGCTTCAGGAGTGGGTGTGTGCCAGCAGCAGCCCTCCCCAGTCAACCACCTTGCGTCGGCCCCACCCGACAAGCCCCTAGGGCAGGCGGGGCTTCCCGGGGGGCCTATTTGCAACGCCGGGAAGCGCGGGGCAGTTCGTGTGTGCAGCCCGGGGACACCCGCAGGTTTGTGTGTTCCCCCCGTGGCCGGCCGAGGCGGCTAGCCAGCACCTGGGGGCTGTTGGCAGCGCCCCTGGGCAGCCTCCTAGAGCCAGGGGTCTGGCAGGCTCCGGGGGCAAATGGGCTACGGAAGCCGAGAGGGGCCCGTCCGCGCCAAAACCCAAAACGCGCTGCGGCCACCAGGGAGGGACACAGGGGACACAAGTGGCTGTGTGGCTTGCAGTGCCCGACCAGAGGGAGGGAGGTTGGCTGGCTGCTGAGGCACAGCAGGTGTCAGCCCTTCGGGAAGTGCCCGTGGATGCTTCGGGAATGGGGCCTGCCAACTCAGAACCCCCGTTCCCTGTGGCTGCATCCGGCCAGGGGGCTCCAGGGTCGGGTGCGCCGCGGGCCTGGGGGGCTTCTTGCCTGTGTGCAGGGCTTCTACGCACAAGGTGGCACCTCATCCCGGCCCAAGGGTGGTGGCAGGAACCCAGGTGGCGCTCGGGGACTCAGCAGGGCCTGCCCCCGGGGCCTGCCCGCAACACCTGATTGCCCGCGGGCGTGTCCGTCCACCCTCAAAAAGTTCTGCTGGGACAGCCCTGACCGAGCTCCGAGCTCCTCGCCCTTGGACCGCCCCAGTGGGCTTCAGGAGTGGGTGTGTGCCAGCAGCAGCCCTCCCCAGTCAACCACCTTGCGTCGGCCCCACCCGACAAGCCCCTAGGGCGGGCGGGGCTTCCCGGGGGGCCTATTTGCAACGCCGGGAAGCGCGGGGCAGTTCGTGTGTGCGGCCCGGGGACACCCGCAGGTGTGTGTGCTCCCCCCGTGGCCGGCCGAGGCGGCTAGCCAGCACCTGGGGGCTGTTGGCAGCGCCCCTGGGCAGCCTCCTAGAGCCAGGGGTCTGGCAGGCTCCGGGGGCAAATGGACTACGGAAGCCGAGAGGAGCCGGTCCGCGCCAAAACCCAAAACGCGCTGCGGCCTCCAGGGAGGGACACAGGGGACACAAGTGGCTGTGTGGCTTGCAGTGCCCGACCAGAGGGAGGGAGGTTGGCTGGCTGCTGAGGCGCAGCAGGTGTCAGCCCTTCAGGAAGTGCCCGTGGATGCTTCGGGAATGGGGCCTGCCAACTCAGAACCCCCGTTCCCTGTGGCTGCAGCCGGCCAGGGGGCTCCAGGGGCTCCAGGGTCGGGTGCGCCGCGGGCCTGGGGGGCTTCTTGCCTGTGTGCAGGGCTTCTACGCACAAGGTGGCACCTCATCCCGGCCCAAGGGTGGTGGCAGGAACCCAGGTGGCGCTCGGGGACTCAGCAGGGCCTGCCCCCGGGGCCTGCCCGCAACACCTGATTGCCCGCGGGCGTGTCCGTCCACCCTCAAAAAGTTCTGCTGGGACAGCCCTGACCGAGCTCCGAGCTCCTCGCCCTTGGACCGCCCCAGTGGGCTTCAGGAGTGGGTGTGTGCCAGCAGCAGCCCTCCCCAGTCAACCACCTTGCGTCGGCCCCACCCGACAAGCCCCTAGGGCGGGCGGGGCTTCCCGGGGGGCCTATTTGCAATGCCGGGAAGCGCGGGGCAGTTCGTGTGTGCAGCCCGGGGACACCCGCAGGTTTGTGTGCTCCCCCCGTGGCCGGCCGAGGCGGCTAGCCAGCACCTGGGGGCTGTTGGCAGCGCCCCTGGGCAGCCTCCTAGAGCCAGGGGTCTGGCAGGCTCCGGGGGCAAATGGGCTACGGAAGCCGAGAGGGGCCCGTCCGCGCCAAAACCCAAAACGCGCTGCGGCCTCCAGGGAGGGACACAGGGGACACAAGTGGCTGTGTGGCTTGCAGTGCCCGACCAGAGGGAGGGAGGTTGGCTGGCTGCTGAGGCGCAGCAGGTGTCAGCCCTTCGGGAAGTGCCCGTGGATGCTTCGGGAATGGGGCCTGCCAACTCAGAACCCCCGTTCCCTGTGGCTGCATCCGGCCAGGGGGCTCCAGGGTCGGGTGCGCCGCGGGCCTGGGGGGCTTCTTGCCTGTGTGCAGCGCTTCTATGCACAAGGTGGCACCTCATCCCGGCCCAAGGGTGGTGGCAGGAACCCAGGTGGCGCTCGGGGACTCAGCAGGGCCTGCCCCCGGGGCCTGCCCGCAACACCTGATTGCCCGCGGGCGTGTCCGTCCACCCTCAAAAAGTTCTGCTGGGACAGCCCTGACCGAGCTCCGAGCTCCTCGCCCTTGGACCGCCCCAGTGGGCTTCAGGAGTGGGTGTGTGCCAGCAGCAGCCCTCCCCAGTCAACCACCTTGCGTCGGCCCCACCCGACAAGACCCTAGGGCGGGCGGGGCTTCCCGGGGGGCCTATTTGCAATGCCGGGAAGCGCGGGGCAGTTCGTGTGTGCAGCCCGGGGACACCCGCAGGTTTGTGTGCTCCCCCCGTGGCCGGCCGAGGCGGCTAGCCAGCACCTGGGGACTGTTGGCAGCGCCCCTGGGCAGCCTCCCAGAGCCAGGGGTCTGGCAGGCTCCGGGGGCAAATGGACTACGGAAGCCGAGAGGGGCCCGTCCGTGCCAAAACCCAAAACGCGCTGCGGCCTCCAGGGAGGGACACAGGGGACACAAGTGGCTGTGTGGCTTGCAGTGCCCGACCAGAGGGAGGGAGGTTGGCTGGCTGCTGAGGCGCAGCAGGTGTCAGCCCTTCGGGAAGTGCCCGTGGATGCTTCGGGAATGGGGCCTGCCAACTCAGAAGCCCCGTTCCCTGTGGCTGCATCCGGCCAGGGGGCTCCAGGGTCGGGTGCGCCACAGGCCTGGGGGGCTTCTTGACTGTGTGCAGGGCTTCTACGCACAAGGTGGCACCTCATCCCGGCCCAAGGGTGGTGGCAGGAACCCAGGTGGCGCTCGGGGACTCAGCAGGGCCTGCCCCCGGGGCCTGCCCGCAACACCTGATTTCCCGCGGACGTGTCCGTCCACCCTCAAAAAGTTCTGCTGGGACAGCCCTGACCGAGCTCCGAGCTCCTCGCACTTGGAACGCCCCAGTGGGCTTCAGGAGTGGGTGTGTGCCAGCAGCAGCCCTCCCCAGTCAACCATCGTGCGTCGGCCCCACCCGACAAGCCCCTAGGGCGGGCGGGGCTTCCCGGGGGGCCTATTTGCAACGCCGGGAAGCGCGGGGCAGTTCGTGTGTGCGGCCCGGGGACACCCGCAGGTGTGTGTGCTCCCCCCGTGGACGGCCGAGGCGGCTAGCCAGCACCTGGGGGCTGTTGGCAGCGCCCCTGGGCAGCCTCCTAGAGCCAGGGTTCTGGTAGGCTCCGGGGGCAAATGGACTACGGAAGCCGAGAGGGGCCCGTCCGCGCCAAAACCCAAAACGCGCTGTGGCCTCCAGGGAGGGACACAGGGGACACAAGTGGCTGTGTGGCTTGCAGTGCCCGACCAGAGGGAGGGAGGTTGGCTGGCTGCTGAGGCGCAGCAGGTGTCAGCCCTTCGGGAAGTGCCCGTGGATGCTTCGGGAATGGGGCCTGCCAACTCAGAACCCCCGTTCCCTGTGGCTGCATCCGGCCAGGGGGCTCCAGGGTCGGGTGCGCCGCGGGCCTGGGGGGCTTCTTGCCTGTGTGCAGGGCTTCTACGCACAAGGTGGCACCTCATCCCGGCCCAAGGGTGGTGGCAGGAACCCAGGTGGCGCTCGGGGACTCAGCAGGGCCTGCCCCCGGGGCCTGCCTGCAACACCTGATTGCCCGCGGGCGTGTCCGTCCACCCTCAAAAAGTTCTGCTGGGACAGCCCTGACCGAGCTCCGAGCTCCTCGCCCTTGGACCGCCCCAGTGGGCTTCAGGAGTGGGTGTGTGCCAGCAGCAGCCCTCCCCAGTCAACCACCTTGTGTCAGCCCCACCCGACAAGCCCCTAGGGCGGGCGGGGCTTCCCGGGGGGCCTATTTGCAATGCCGGGAAGGGCGGCACAGTTCGTGTGTGCGGCCCGAGGACACCCGCAGGTGTGTGTGCTCCCCCCGTGGCCGGCCGAGGCGGCTAGCCAGCACCTGGGGGCTGTTGGCAGCGCCCCTGGGCAGCCTCCTAGAGCCAGGGGTCTGGCAGGCTCCGGGGGCAAATGGACTACGGAAGCCGAGAGGAGCCGGTCCGCGCCAAAACCCAAAACGCGCTGCGGCCTCCAGGGAGGGACACAGGGGACACAAGTGGCTGTGTGGCTTGCAGTGCCCGACCAGAGGGAGGGAGGTTGGCTGGCTGCTGAGGCGCAGCAGGTGTCAGCCCTTCAGGAAGTGCCCGTGGATGCTTTGGGAATGGGGCCTGCCAACTCAGAACCCCCGTTCCCTGTGGCTGCAGCCGGCCAGGGGGCTCCAGGGGCTCCAGGGTCGGGTGCGCCGCGGGCCTGGGGGGCTTCTTGCCTGTGTGCAGGGCTTCTACGCACAAGGTGGCACCTCATCCCGGCCCAAGGGTGGTGGCAGGAACCCAGGTGGCGCTCGGGGACTCAGCAGGGCCTGCCCCCGGGGCCTGCCCGCAACACCTGATTGCCCGCGGGCGTGTCCGTCCACCCTCAAAAAGTTCTGCTGGGACAGCCCTGACCGAGCTCCGAGCTCCTCGCCCTTGGACCGCCCCAGTGGGCTTCAGGAGTGGGTGTGTGCCAGCAGCAGCCCTCCCCAGTCAACCACCTTGCGTCGGCCCCACCCGACAAGCCCCTAGGGCGGGCGGGGCTTCCCGGGGGGCCTATTTGCAACGCCGGGAAGCGCGGGGCAGTTCGTGTGTGCAGCCCGGGGACACCCGCAGGTTTGTGTGCTCCCCCCGTGGCCGGCCGAGGCGGCTAGCCAGCACCTGGGGGCTGTTGGCAGCGCCCCTGGGCAGCCTCCTAGAGCCAGGGGTCTGGCAGGCTCCGGGGGCAAATGGGCTACGGAAGCCGAGAGGGGCCCGTCCGCGCCAAAACCCAAAACGCGCTGCGGCCTCCAGGGAGGGACACAGGGGACACAAGTGGCTGTGTGGCTTGCAGTGCCCGACCAGAGGGAGGGAGGTTGGCTGGCTGCTGAGGCGCAGCAGGTGTCAGCCCTTCGGGAAGTGCCCGTGGATGCTTCGGGAATGGGGCCTGCCAACTCAGAACCCCCGTTCCCTGTGGCTGCATCCGGCCAGGGGGCTCCAGGGTCGGGTGCGCCGCGGGCCTGGGGGGCTTCTTGCCTGTGTGCAGCGCTTCTACGCACAAGGTGGCACCTCATCCCGGCCCAAGGGTGGTGGCAGGAACCCAGGTGGCGCTCGGGGACTCAGCAGGGCCTGCCCCCGGGGCCTGCCCGCAACACCTGATTGCCCGCGGGCGTGTCCGTCCACCCTCAAAAAGTTCTGCTGGGACAGCCCTGACCGAGCTCCGAGCTCCTCGCCCTTGGACCGCCCCAGTGGGCTTCAGGAGTGGGTGTGTGCCAGCAGCAGCCCTCCCCAGTCAACCACCTTGCGTCGGCCCCACCCGACAAGCCGCTAGGGCGGGCCGGGCTTCCCGGGGGAACTATTTGCAACGCCGGGAAGCGCGGGGCAGTTCGTGTGTGCGGCCCGGGGACACCCGCAGGTGTGTGTGCTCCCCCCGTGGCCGGCCGAGGCGGCTAGCCAGCACCTGGGGGCTGTTGGCAGCGCCCCTGGGCAGCCTCCTAGAGCCAGGGGTCTGGCAGGCTCCGGGGGCAAATGGACTACGGAAGCCGAGAGGGGCCCGTCCGCGCCAAAACCCAAAACGCGCTGCGGCCTCCAGGGAGGGACACAGGGGACACAAGTGGCTGTGTGGCTTGCAGTGCCCGACCAGAGGGAGGGAGGTTGGCTGGCTGCTGAGGCGCAGCAGGTGTCAGCCCTTCGGGAAGTGCCCGTGGATGCTTCGGGAATGGGGCCTGCCAACTCAGAACCCCCGTTCCCTGTGGCTGCAGCCGGCCAGGGGGCTCCAGGGGCTCCAGGGTCGGGTGCGCCGCGGGCCTGGGGGGCTTCTTGCCTGTGTGCAGGGCTTCTACGCACAAGGTGGCACCTCATCCCGGCCCAAGGGTGGTGGCAGGAACCCAGGTGGCGCTCGGGGACTCAGCAGGGCCTGCCCCCGGGGCCTGCCCGCAACACCTGATTGCCCGCGGGCGTGTCCGTCCACCATCAAAAAGTTCTGCTGGGACAGCCCTGACCGAGCTCCGAGCTCCTCGCCCTTGGACCGCCCCAGTGGGCTTCAGGAGTGGGTGTGTGCCAGCAGCAGCCCTCCCCAGTCAACCACCTTGTGTCAGCCCCACCCGACAAGCCCCTAGGGCGGGCGGGGCTTCCCGGGGGGCCTATTTGCAATGCCGGGAAGCGCGGGACAGTTCGTGTGTGCGGCCCGAGGACACCCGCAGGTGTGTGTGCTCCCCCCGTGGCCGGCCGAGGCGGCTAGCCAGCACCTGGGGGCTGTTGGCAGCGCCCCTGGGCAGCCTCCTAGAGCCAGGGGTCTGGCAGGCTCCGGGGGCAAATGGACTACGGAAGCCGAGAGGAGCCGGTCCGCGCCAAAACCCAAAACGCGCTGCGGCCTCCAGGGAGGGACACAGGGGACACAAGTGGCTGTGTGGCTTGCAGTGCCCGACCAGAGGGAGGGAGGTTGGCTGGCTGCTGAGGCGCAGCAGGTGTCAGCCCTTCAGGAAGTGCCCGTGGATGCTTCGGGAATGGGGCCTGCCAACTCAGAACCCCCGTTCCCTGTGGCTGCAGCCGGCCAGGGGGCTCCAGGGGCTCCAGGGTCGGGTGCGCCGCGGGCCTGGGGGGCTTCTTGCCTGTGTGCAGGGCTTCTACGCACAAGGTGGCACCTCATCCCGGCCCAAGGGTGGTGGCAGGAACCCAGGTGGCGCTCGGGGACTCAGCAGGGCCTGCCCCCGGGGCCTGCCCGCAACACCTGATTGCCCGCGGGCGTGTCCGTCCACCCTCAAAAAGTTCTGCTGGGACAGCCCTGACCGAGCTCCGAGCTCCTCGCCCTTGGACCGCCCCAGTGGGCTTCAGGAGTGGGTGTGTGCCAGCAGCAGCCCTCCCCAGTCAACCACCTTGCGTCGGCCCCACCCGACAAGACCCTAGGGCGGGCGGGGCTTCCCGGGGGGCCTATTTGCAATGCCGGGAAGCGCGGGGCAGTTCGTGTGTGCAGCCCGGGGACACCCGCAGGTTTGTGTGCTCCCCCCGTGGCCGGCCGAGGCGGCTAGCCAGCACCTGGGGGCTGTTGGCAGCGCCCCTGGGCAGCCTCCTAGAGCCAGGGGTCTGGCAGGCTCCGGGGGCAAATGGGCTACGGAAGCCGAGAGGGGCCCGTCCGCGCCAAAACCCAAAACGCGCTGCGGCCTCCAGGGAGGGACACAGGGGACACAAGTGGCTGTGTGGCTTGCAGTGCCCGACCAGAGGGAGGGAGGTTGGCTGGCTGCTGAGGCGCAGCAGGTGTCAGCCCTTCGGGAAGTGCCCGTGGATGCTTCGGGAATGGGGCCTGCCAACTCAGAACCCCCGTTCCCTGTGGCTGCAGCCGGCCAGGGGGCTCCAGGGGCTCCAGGGTCGGGTGCGCCGCGGGCCTGGGGGGCTTCTTGCCTGTGTGCAGCGCTTCTACGCACAAGGTGGCACCTCATCCCGGCCCAAGGGTGGTGGCAGGAACCCAGGTGGCGCTCGGGGACTCAGCAGGGCCTGCCCCCGGGGCCTGCCCGCAACACCTGATTGCCCGCGGGCGTGTCCGTCCACCCTCAAAAAGTTCTGCTGGGACAGCCCTGACCGAGCTCCGAGCTCCTCGCCCTTGGACCGCCCCAGTGGGCTTCAGGAGTGGGTGTGTGCCAGCAGCAGCCCTCCCCAGTCAACCACCTTGCGTCGGCCCCACCCGACAAGCCCCTAGGGTGGGCGGGGCTTCCCGGGGGGCCTATTTGCAATGCCGGGAAGCGCGGGGCAGTTCGTGTGTGCAGCCCGGGGACACCCGCAGGTTTGTGTGCTCCCCCCGTGGCCGGCCGAGGCGGCTAGCCAGCACCTGGGGACTGTTGGCAGCGCCCCTGGGCAGCCTCCCAGAGCCAGGGGTCTGGCAGGCTCCGGGGGCAAATGGACTACGGAAGCCGAGAGGGGCCCGTCCGTGCCAAAACCCAAAACGCGCTGCGGCCTCCAGGGAGGGACACAGGGGACACAAGTGGCTGTGTGGCTTGCAGTGCCCGACCAGAGGGAGGGAGGTTGGCTGGCTGCTGAGGCGCAGCAGGTGTCAGCCCTTCGGGAAGTGCCCGTGGATGCTTCGGGAATGGGGCCTGCCAACTCAGAACCCCCTTCCCTGTGGCTGCAGCCGGCCATGGGGCTCCAGGGTCGGGTGCGCCGCGGGCCTGGGGGGCTTCTTGCCTGTGTGCAGGGCTTCTACGCACAAGGTGGCACCTCATCCCGGCCCAAGGGTGGTGGCAGGAACCCAGGTGGCGCTCGGGGACTCAGCAGGGCCTGCCCCCGGGGCCTGCCCGCAACACCTGATTGCCCGCGGGCGTGTCCGTCCACCCTCAAAAAGTTCTGCTGGGACAGCCCTGACCGAGCTCCGAGCTCCTCGCCCTTGGACCGCCCCAGTGGGCTTCAGGAGTGGGTGTGTGCCAGCAGCAGCCCTCCCCAGTCAACCACCTTGGGTCGGCCACACCCGACAAGCCCCTAGGGCGGGCGGGGCTTCCCGGGGGGCCTATTTGCAATGCCGGGAAGCGCGGGGCAGTTCGTGTGTGCGGCCCGGGGACACCCGCAGGTGTGTGTGCTCCCCCCGTGGCCGGCCGAGGCGGCTAGCCAGCACCTGGGGGCTGTTGGCAGCGCCCCTGGGCAGCCTCCTAGAGCCAGGGGTCTGGCAGGCTCCGGGGGCAAATGGGCTACGGAAGCCGAGAGGGGCCCGTCCGCGCCAAAACCCAAAACGCGCTGCGGCCTCCAGGGAGGGACACAGGGGACACAAGTGGCTGTGTGGCTTGCAGTGCCCGACCAGAGGGAGGGAGGTTGGCTGGCTGCTGAGGCGCAGCAGGTGTCAGCCCTTCGGGAAGTGCCCGTGGATGCTTCGGGAATGGGGCCTGCCAACTCAGAACCCCCGTTCCCTGTGGCTGCAGCCGGCCAGGGGGCTCCAGGGTCGGGTGCGCCGCGGGCCTGGGGGGCTTCTTGCCTGTGTGCAGGGCTTCTACGCACAAGGTGGCACCTCATCCCGGCCCAAGGGTGGTGGCAGGAACCCAGGTGGCGCTCGGGGACTCAGCAGGGCCTGCCCCCGGGGCCTGCCCGCAACACCTGATTGCCCGCGGACGTGTCCGGCCACCCTCAAAAAGTTCTGCTGGGACAGCCCTGACCGAGCTCCGAGCTCCTCGCCCTTGGACCGCCCCAGTGGGCTTCAGGAGTGGGTGTGTGCCAGCAGCAGCCCTCCCCAGTCAACCATCGTGCGTCGGCCCCACCCGACAAGCCCCTAGGGCGGGCGGGGCTTCCCGGGGGGCCTATTTGCAACGCCGGGAAGCGCGGGGCAGTTCGTGTGTGCGGCCCGGGGACACCCGCAGGTGTGTGTGCTCCCCCCGTGGCCGGCCGAGGCGGCTAGCCAGCACCTGGGGGCTGTTGGCAGCGCCCCTGGGCAGCCTCCTAGAGCCAGGGGTCTGGCAGGCTCCGGGGGCAAATGGACTACGGAAGCCGAGAGGGGCCCGTCCGCGCCAAAACCCAAAACGCGCTGTGGCCTCCAGGGAGGGACACAGGGGACACAAGTGGCTGTGTGGCTTGCAGTGCCCGACCAGAGGGAGGGAGGTTGGCTGGCTGCTGAGGCGCAGCAGGTGTCAGCCCTTCGGGAAGTGCCCGTGGATGCTTCGGGAATGGGGCCTGCCAACTCAGAACCCCCGTTCCCTGTGGCTGCATCCGGCCAGGGGGCTCCAGGGTCGGGTGCGCCGCGGGCCTGGGGGGCTTCTTGCCTGTGTGCAGGGCTTCTACGCACAAGGTGGCACCTCATCCCGGCCCAAGGGTGGTGGCAGGAACCCAGGTGGCGCTCGGGGAATCAGCAGGGCCTGCCCCCGGGGCCTACCCGCAACACGTGATTGCCCGCGGGCGTGTCCGTCCACCCTCAAAAAGTTCTGCTGGGACAGCCCTGACCGAGCTCCGAGCTCCTCGCCCTTGGACCGCCCCAGTTGGCTTCAGGAGTGGGTGTGTGCCAGCAGCAGCCCTCCCCAGTCAACCACCTTGTGTCAGCCCCACCCGACAAGCCCCTAGGGCGGGCGGGGCTTCCCGGGGGCCTATTTGCAATGCCGGGAAGCGCGGGACAGTTCGTGTGTGCAGCCCGGGGACACCCGCAGGTTTGTGTGCTCCCCCCGTGGCCGGCCGAGGCGGCTAGCCAGCACCTGGGGGCTGTTGGCAGCGCCCCTGGGCAGCCTCCTAGAGCCAGGGGTCTGGCAGGCTCCGGGGGCAAATGGGCTACGGAAGCCGAGAGGGGCCCGTCCGCGCCAAAACCCAAAACGCGCTGCGGCCTCCAGGGAGGGACACAGGGGACACAAGTGGCTGTGTGGCTTGCAGTGCCCGACCAGAGGGAGGGAGGTTGGCTGGCTGCTGAGGCGCAGCAGGTGTCAGCCCTTCGGGAAGTGCCCGTGGATGCTTCGGGAATGGGGCCTGCCAACTCAGAACCCCCGTTCCCTGTGGCTGCATCCGGCCAGGGGGCTCCAGGGTCGGGTGCGCCGCGGGCCTGGGGGGCTTCTTGCCTGTGTGCAGCGCTTCTACGCACAAGGTGGCACCTCATCCCGGCCCAAGGGTGGTGGCAGGAACCCAGGTGGGGCTCGGGGACTCAGCAGGGCCTGCCCCCGGGGCCTGCCCGCAACACCTGATTGCCCGCGGGCGTGTCCGTCCACCCTCAAAAAGTTCTGCTGGGACAGCCCTGACCGAGCTCCGAGCTCCTCGCCCTTGGACCGCCCCAGTGGGCTTCAGGAGTGGGTGTGTGCCAGCAGCAGCCCTCCCCAGTCAACCACCTTGCGTCGGCCCCACCCGACAAGCCCCTAGGGCGGGCGGGGCTTCCCGGGGGGCCTATTTGCAACGCCGGGAAGCGCGGGGCAGTTCGTGTGTGCGGCCCGGGGACACCCGTAGCTGTGTGTGCTCCCCCCGTGGCCGGCCGAGGCGGCTAGCCAGCACCTGGGGGCTGTTGGCAGCGCCCCTGGGCAGCCTCCTAGAGCCAGGGGTCTGGCAGGCTCCGGGGGCAAATGGACTACGGAAGCCGAGAGGGGCCCGTCCGCGCCAAAACCCAAAACGCGCTGCGGCCTCCAGGGAGGGACACAGGGGACACAAGTGGCTGTGTGGCTTGCAGTGCCCGACCAGAGGGAGGGAGGTTGGCTGGCTGCTGAGGCGCAGCAGGTGTCAGCCCTTCGGGAAGTGCCCGTGGATGCTTCGGGAATGGGGCCTGCCAACTCAGAACCCCCGTTCCCTGTGGCTGCAGCCGGCCAGGGGGCTCCAGGGTCGGGTGCGCCGCGGGCCTGGGGGGCTTCTTGCCTGTGTGCAGGGCTTCTACGCACAAGGTGGCACCTCATCCCGGCCCAAGGGTGGTGGCAGGAACCCAGGTGGCGCTCAGGGACTCAGCAGGGCCTGCCCCCGGGGCCTGCCCGCAACACCTGATTGCCCGCGGGCGTGTCCGTCCACCCTCAAAAAGTTCTGCTGGGACAGCCCTGACCGAGCTCCGAGCTCCTCGCCCTTGGACCGCCCCAGTGGGCTTCAGGAGTGGGTGTGTGCCAGCAGCAGCCCTCCCCAGTCAACCACCTTGCGTCGGCCCCACCCGACAAGCCCCTAGGGCAGGCAGGGCTTCCCGGGGGGCCTATTTGCAACGCCAGGAAGCGCGGGGCAGTTCGTGTGTGCGGCCCGGGGACACCCGCAGGTGTGTGTGCTCCCCCCGTGGCCGGCCGAGGCGGCTAGCCAGCACCTGGGGGCTGTTGGCAGCGCCCCTGGGCAGCCTCCTAGAGCCAGGGGTCTGGCAGGCTCCGGGGGCAAATGGACTACGGAAGCCGAGAGGGGCCCGTCCGCGCCAAAACCCAAAACGCGCTGCGGCCTCCAGGGAGGGACACAGGGGACACAAGTGGCTGTGTGGCTTGCAGTGCCCGACCAGAGGGAGGGAGGTTGGCTGGCTGCTGAGGCGCAGCAGGTGTCAGCCCTTCAGGAAGTGCCCATGGATGCTTCGGGAATGGGGCCTACCAACTCAGAACCCCCGTTCCCTGTGGCTGCAGCCGGCCAGGGGGCTCCAGGGGCTCCAGGGTCGGGTGCGCCGCGGGCCTGGGGGGCTTCTTGCCTGTGTGCAGGGCTTCTACGCACAAGGTGGCACCTCATCCCGGCCCAAGGGTGGTGGCAGGAACCCAGGTGGCGCTCGGGGACTCAGCAGGGCCTGCCCCCGGGGCCTGCCCGCAACACCTGATTGCCCGCGGGCGTGTCCGTCCACCCTCAAAAAGTTCTGCTGGGACAGCCCTGACCGAGCTCCGAGCTCCTCGCCCTTGGACCGCCCCAGTGGGCTTCAGGAGTGGGTGTGTGCCAGCAGCAGCCCTCCCCAGTCAACCACCTTGCGTCGGCCCCACCCGACAAGCCCCTAGGGCGGGCGGGGCTTCCCGGGGGGCCTATTTGCAATGCCGGGAAGCGCGGGGCAGTTCGTGTGTGCAGCCCGGGGACACCCGCAGGTTTGTGTGCTCCCCCCGTGGCCGGCCGAGGCGGCTAGCCAGCACCTGGGGGCTGTTGGCAGCGCCCCTGGGCAGCCTCCTAGAGCCAGGGGTCTGGCAGGCTCCGGGGGCAAATGGGCTACGGAAGCCGAGAGGGGCCCGTCCGCGCCAAAACCCAAAACGCGCTGCGGCCTCCAGGGAGGGACACAGGGGACACAAGTGGCTGTGTGGCTTGCAGTGCCCGACCAGAGGGAGGGAGGTTGGCTGGCTGCTGAGGCGCAGCAGGTGTCAGCCCTTCGGGAAGTGCCCGTGGATGCTTCGGGAATGGGGCCTGCCAACTCAGAACCCCCGTTCCCTGTGGCTGCATCCGGCCAGGGGGCTCCAGGGTCGGGTGCGCCGCGGGCCTGGGGGGCTTCTTGCCTGTGTGCAGCGCTTCTACGCACAAGGTGGCACCTCATCCCGGCCCAAGGGTGGTGGCAGGAACCCAGGTGGCGCTCGGGGACTCAGCAGGGCCTGCCCCCGGGGCCTGCCCGCAACACCTGATTGCCCGCGGGCGTGTCCGTCCACCCTCAAAAAGTTCTGCTGGGACAGCCCTGACCGAGCTCCGAGCTCCTCGCCCTTGGACCGCCCCAGTGGGCTTCAGGAGTGGGTGTGTGCCAGCAGCAGCCCTCCCCAGTCAACCACCTTGCGTCGGCCCCACCCGACAAGCCCCTAGGGCGGGCGGGGCTTCCCGGGGGGCCTATTTGCAACGCCGGGAAGCGCGGGGCAGTTCGTGTGTGCGGCCCGGGGACACCCGTAGCTGTGTGTGCTCCCCCCGTGGCCGGCCGAGGCGGCTAGCCAGCACCTGGGGGCTGTTGGCAGCGCCCCTGGGCAGCCTCCTAGAGCCAGGGGTCTGGCAGGCTCCGGGGGCAAATGGACTACGGAAGCCGAGAGGGGCCCGTCCGCGCCAAAACCCAAAACGCGCTGCGGCCTCCAGGGAGGGACACAGGGGACACAAGTGGCTGTGTGGCTTGCAGTGCCCGACCAGAGGGAGGGAGGTTGGCTGGCTGCTGAGGCGCAGCAGGTGTCAGCCCTTCGGGAAGTGCCCGTGGATGCTTCGGGAATGGGGCCTGCCAACTCAGAACCCCCGTTCCCTGTGGCTGCAGCCGGCCAGGGGGCTCCAGGGGCTGCAGGGTCGGGTGCGCCGCGGGCCTGGGGGGCTTCTTGCCTGTGTGCAGGGCTTCTACGCACAAGGTGGCACCTCATCCCGGCCCAAGGGTGGTGGCAGGAACCCAGGTGGCGCTCGGGGACTCAGCAGGGCCTGCCCCCGGGGCCTGCCCGCAACACCTGATTGCCCGCGGGCGTGTCCGTCCACCCTCAAAAAGTTCTGCTGGGACAGCCCTGACCGAGCTCCGAGCTCCTCGCCCTTGGACCGCCCCAGTGGGCTTCAGGAGTGGGTGTGTGCCAGCAGCAGCCCTCCCCAGTCAACCACCTTGCGTCGGCCCCACCCGACAAGACCCTAGGGCGGGCGGGGCTTCCCGGGGGGCCTATTTGCAATGCCGGGAAGCGCGGGGCAGTTCGTGTGTGCAGCCCGGGGACACCCGCAGGTTTGTGTGCTCCCCCCGTGGCCGGCCGAGGCGGCTAGCCAGCACCTGGGGGCTGTTGGCAGCGCCCCTGGGCAGCCTCCTAGAGCCAGGGGTCTGGCAGGCTCCGGGGGCAAATGGGCTACGGAAGCCGAGAGGGGCCCGTCCGCGCCAAAACCCAAAACGCGCTGCGGCCTCCAGGGAGGGACACAGGGGACACAAGTGGCTGTGTGGCTTGCAGTGCCCGACCAGAGGGAGGGAGGTTGGCTGGCTGCTGAGGCGCAGCAGGTGTCAGCCCTTCGGGAAGTGCCCGTGGATGCTTCGGGAATGGGGCCTGCCAACTCAGAACCCCCGTTCCCTGTGGCTGCATCCGGCCAGGGGGCTCCAGGGTCGGGTGCGCCGCGGGCCTGGGGGGCTTCTTGCCTGTGTGCAGCGCTTCTACGCACAAGGTGGCACCTCATCCCGGCCCAAGGGTGGTGGCAGGAACCCAGGTGGCGCTCGGGGACTCAGCAGGGCCTGCCCCCGGGGCCTGCCCGCAACACCTGATTGCCCGCGGGCGTGTCCGTCCACCCTCAAAAAGTTCTGCTGGGACAGCCCTGACCGAGCTCCGAGCTCCTCGCCCTTGGACCGCCCCAGTGGGCTTCAGGAGTGGGTGTGTGCCAGCAGCAGCCCTCCCCAGTCAACCACCTTGCGTCGGCCCCACCCGACAAGCCCCTAGGGCGGGCGGGGCTTCCCGGGGGGCCTATTTGCAACGCCGGGAAGCGCGGGGCAGTTCGTGTGTGCGGCCCGGGGACACCCGCAGGTGTGTGTGCTCCCCCCGTGGCCGGCCGAGGCGGCTAGCCAGCACCTGGGGGCTGTTGGCAGCGCCCCTGGGCAGCCTCCTAGAGCCAGGGGTCTGGCAGGCTCCGGGGGCAAATGGACTACGGAAGCCGAGAGGGGCCCGTCCGCGCCAAAACCCAAAACGCGCTGCGGCCTCCAGGGAGGGACACAGGGGACACAAGTGGCTGTGTGGCTTGCAGTGCCCGACCAGAGGGAGGGAGGTTGGCTGGCTGCTGAGGCGCAGCAGGTGTCAGCCCTTCGGGAAGTGCCCGTGGATGCTTCGGGAATGGGGCCTGCCAACTCAGAACCCCCGTTCCCTGTGGTTGCAGCCGGCCAGGGGGCTCCAGGGGCTCCAGGGTCGGGTGCGCCGCGGGCCTGGGGGGCTTCTTGCCTGTGTGCAGGGCTTCTACGCACAAGGTGGCACCTCATCCCGGCCCAAGGGTGGTGGCAGGAACCCAGGTGGCGCTCGGGGACTCAGCAGGGCCTGCCCCCGGGGCCTGCCCGCAACACCTGATTGCCCGCGGGCGTGTCCGTCCACCCTCAAAAAGTTCTGCTGGGACAGCCCTGACCGAGCTCCGAGCTCCTCGCCCTTGGACCGCCCCAGTGGGCTTCAGGAGTGGGTGTGTGCCAGCAGCAGCCCTCCCCAGTCAACCACCTTGCGTCGGCCCCACCCGACAAGCCCCTAGGGCAGGCGGGGCTTCCCGGGGGGCCTATTTGCAATGCCGGAAGCGCGGGGCAGTTCGTGTGTGCAGCCCGGGGACACCCGCAGGTTTGTGTGCTCCCCCCGTGGCCGGCCGAGGCGGCTAGCCAGCACCTGGGGGCTATTGGCAGCGCCCCTGGGCAGCCTCCTAGAGCCAGGGGTCTGGCAGGCTCTGGGGGCAAATGGGCTACGGAAGCCGAGAGGGGCCCGTCCGCGCCAAAACCCAAAACGCGCTGCGGCCTCCAGGGAGGGACACAGGGGACACAAGTGGCTGTGTGGCTTGCAGTGCCCGACCAGAGGGAGGGAGGTTGGCTGGCTGCTGAGGCGCAGCAGGTGTCAGCCCTTCGGGAAGTGCCCGTGGATGCTTCGGGAATGGGGCCTGCCAACTCAGAAGCCCCGTTCCCTGTGGCTGCATCCGGCCAGGGGGCTCCAGGGGCTCCAGGGTCGGGTGCGCCGCGGGCCTGGGGGGCTTCTTGCCTGTGTGCAGGGCTTCTACGCACAAGGTGGCACCTCATCCCGGCCCAAGGGTGGTGGCAGGAACCCAGGTGGCGCTCGGGGACTCAGCAGGGCCTGCCCCCGGGGCCTGCCCGCAACACCTGATTGCCCGCGGGCGTGTCCGTCCACCCTCAAAAAGTTCTGCTGGGACAGCCCTGACCGAGCTCCGAGCTCCTCGCCCTTGGACCGCCCCAGTGGGCTTCAGGAGTGGGTGTGTGCCAGCAGCAGCCCTCCCCAGTCAACCACCTTGCGTCGGCCCCACCCGACAAGCCCCTAGGGCGGGCGGGGCTTCCCGGGGGGCCTATTTGCAACGCCGGGAAGCGCGGGGCAGTTCGTGTGTGCGGCCCGGGGACACCCGTAGCTGTGTGTGCTCCCCCCGTGGCCGGCCGAGGCGGCTAGCCAGCACCTGGGGGCTGTTGGCAGCGCCCCTGGGCAGCCTCCTAGAGCCAGGGGTCTGGCAGGCTCCGGGGGCAAATGGACTACGGAAGCCAAGAGGGGCCCGTCCGCGCCAAAACCCAAAACGCGCTGCGGCCTCCAGGGAGGGACACAGGGGACACAAGTGGCTGTGTGGCTTGCAGTGCCCGACCAGAGGGAGGGAGGTTGGCTGGCTGCTGAGGCGCAGCAGGTGTCAGCCCTTCGGGAAGTGCCCGTGGATGCTTCGGGAATGGGGCCTGCCAACTCAGAACCCCCGTTCCCTGTGGCTGCAGCCGGCCAGGGGGCTCCAGGGGCTCCAGGGTCGGGTGCGCCGCGGGCCTGGGGGGCTTCTTGCCTGTGTGCAGGGCTTCTACGCACAAGGTGGCACCTCATCCCGGCCCAAGGGTGGTGGCAGGAACCCAGGTGGCGCTCGGGGACTCAGCAGGGCCTGCCCCCGGGGCCTGCCCGCAACACCTGATTGCCCGCGGGCGTGTCCGTCCACCCTCAAAAAGTTCTGCTGGGACAGCCCTGACCGAGCTCCGAGCTCCTCGCCCTTGGACCGCCCCAGTGGGCTTCAGGAGTGGGTGTGTGCCAGCAGCAGCCCTCCCCAGTCAACCACCTTGCGTCGGCCCCACCCGACAAGCCCCTAGGGCGGGCGGGGCTTCCCGGGGGGCCTATTTGCAACGCCGGGAAGCGCGGGGCAGTTCGTGTGTGCAGCCCGGGGACACCCGCAGGTTTGTGTGCTCCCCCCGTGGCCGGCCGAGGCGGCTAGCCAGCACCTGGGGGCTGTTGGCAGCGCCCCTGGGCAGCCTCCTAGAGCCAGGGGTCTGGCAGGCTCCGGGGGCAAATGGGCTACGGAAGCCGAGAGGGGCCCGTCCGCGCCAAAACCCAAAACGCGCTGCGGCCTCCAGGGAGGGACACAGGGGACACAAGTGGCTGTGTGGCTTGCAGTGCCCGACCAGAGGGAGGGAGGTTGGCTGGCTGCTGAGGCGCAGCAGGTGTCAGCCCTTCGGGAAGTGCCCGTGGATGCTTCGGGAATGGGGCCTGCCAACTCAGAACCCCCGTTCCCTGTGGCTGCATCCAGCCAGGGGGCTCCAGGGTCGGGTGCGCCGCGGGCCTGGGGGGCTTCTTGCCTGTGTGCAGGGCTTCTACGCACAAGGTGGCACCTCATCCCGGCCCAAGGGTGGTGGCAGGAACCCAGGTGGCGCTCGGGGACTCAGCAGGGCCTGCCCCCGGGGCCTGCCCGCAACACCTGATTGCCCGCGGGCGTGTCCGTCCACCCTCAAAAAGTTCTGCTGGGACAGCCCTGACCGAGCTCCGAGCTCCTCGCCCTTGGACCGCCCCAGTGGGCTTCAGGAGTGGGTGTGTGCCAGCAGCAGCCCTCCCCAGTCAACCACCTTGCGTCGGCCCCACCCGACAAGCCCCTAGGGCGGGCGGGGCTTCCCGGGGGGCCTATTTGCAATGCCGGGAAGCGCGGGGCAGTTCGTGTTTGCGGCCCGGGGACACCCGCAGCTGTGTGTGCTCCCCCCGTGGCCGGCCGAGGCGGCTAGCCAGCACCTGGGGGCTGTTGGCAGCGCCCCTGGGCAGCCTCCTAGAGCCAGGGGTCTGGCAGGCTCCGGGGGCAAATGGGCTACGGAAGCCGAGAGGGGCCCGTCCGCGCCAAAACCCAAAACGCGCTGCGGCCTCCAGGGAGGGACACAGGGGACACAAGTGGCTGTGTGGCTTGCAGTGCCCGACCAGAGGGAGGGAGGTTGGCTGGCTGCTGAGGCGCAGCAGGTGTCAGCCCTTCGGGAAGTGCCCGTGGATGCTTCGGGAATGGGGCCTGCCAACTCAGAACCCCCGTTCCCTGTGGCTGCAGCCGGCCAGGGGGCTCCAGGGTCGGGTGCGCCGCGGGCCTGGGGGGCTTCTTGCCTGTGTGCAGGGCTTCTACGCACAAGGTGGCACCTCATCCCGGCCCAAGGGTGGTGGCAGGAACCCAGGTGGCGCTCGGGGACTCAGCAGGGCCTGCCCCCGGGGCCTGCCCGCAACACCTGATTGCCCGCGGGCGTGTCCGTCCACCCTCAAAAAGTTCTGCTGGGACAGCCCTGACCGAGCTCCGAGCTCCTCGCCCTTGGACCGCCCCAGTGGGCTTCAGGAGTGGGTGTGTGCCAGCAGCAGCCCTCCCCAGTCAACCACCTTGCGTCGGCCCCACCCGACAAGCCCCTAGGGCGGGCGGGGCTTCCCGGGGGGCCTATTTGCAATGCCGGGAAGCGCGGGGCAGTTCGTGTGTGCGGCCCGGGGACACCCGTAGCTGTGTGTGCTCCCCCCGTGGCCGGCCGAGGCGGCTAGCCAGCACCTGGGGGCTGTTGGCAGCACCCCTGGGCAGCCTCCTAGAGCCAGGGGTCTGGCAGGCTCCGGGGGCAAATGGACTACGGAAGCCGAGAGGGGCCCGTCCGTGCCAAAACCCAAAACGCGCTGCGGCCTCCAGGGAGGGACACAGGGGACACAAGTGGCTGTGTGGCTTGCAGTGCCCGACCAGAGGGAGGGAGGTTGGCTGGCTGCTGAGGCGCAGCAGGTGTCAGCCCTTCGGGAAGTGCCCGTGGATGCTTCGGGAATGGGGCCTGCCAACTCAGAACCCCCGTTCCCTGTGGCTGCAGCCGGCCAGGGGGCTCCAGGGGCTCCAGGGTCGGGTGCGCCGCGGGCCTGGGGGGCTTCTTGCCTGTGTGCAGGGCTTCTACGCACAAGGTGGCACCTCATCCCGGCCCAAGGGTGGTGGCAGGAACCCAGGTGGCGCTCGGGGACTCAGCAGGGCCTGCCCCCGGGGCCTGCCCGCAACACCTGATTGCCCGCGGGCGTGTCCGTCCACCCTCAAAAAGTTCTGCTGGGACAGCCCTGACCGAGCTCCGAGCTCCTCGCCCTTGGACCGCCCCAGTGGGCTTCAGGAGTGGGTGTGTGCCAGCAGCAGCCCTCCCCAGTCAACCACCTTGCGTCGGCCCCACCCGACAAGCCCCTAGGGCGGGCGGGGCTTCCCGGGGGGCCTATTTGCAATGCCGGGAAGCGCGGGGCAGTTCGTGTGTGCAGCCCGGGGACAACCGCAGGTTTGTGTGCTCCCCCCGTGGCCGGCCGAGGCGGCTAGCCAGCACCTGGGGGCTGTTGGCAGCGCCCCTGGGCAGCCTCCTAGAGCCAGGGGTCTGGCAGGCTCCGGGGGCAAATGGGCTACGGAAGCCGAGAGGGGCCCATCCGCGCCAAAACCCAAAACGCGCTGCGGCCTCCAGGGAGGGACACAGGGGACACAAGTGGCTGTGTGGCTTGCAGTGCCCGACCAGAGGGAGGGAGGTTGGCTGGCTGCTGAGGCGCAGCAGGTGTCAGCCCTTCGGGAAGTGCCCGTGGATGCTTCGGGAATGGGGCCTGCCAACTCAGAACCCCCGTTCCCTGTGGCTGCATCCAGCCAGGGGGCTCCAGGGTCGGGTGCGCCGCGGGCCTGGGGGGCTTCTTGCCTGTGTGCAGGGCTTCTACGCACAAGGTGGCACCTCATCCCGGCCCAAGGGTGGTGGCAGGAACCCAGGTGGCGCTCGGGGACTCAGCAGGGCCTGCCCCCGGGGCCTGCCCGCAACACCTGATTGCCCGCGGGCGTGTCCGTCCACCCTCAAAAAGTTCTGCTGGGACAGCCCTGACCGAGCTCCGAGCTCCTCGCCCTTGGACCGCCCCAGTGGGCTTCAGGAGTGGGTGTGTGCCAGCAGCAGCCCTCCCCAGTCAACCACCTTGCGTCGGCCCCACCCGACAAGCCCCTAGGGCGGGCGGGGCTTCCCGGGGGGCCTATTTGCAACGCCGGGAAGCGCGGGGCAGTTCGTGTGTGCGGCCCGGGGACACCCGCAGGTGTGTGTGCTCCCCCCGTGGCCGGCCGAGGCGGCTAGCCAGCACCTGGGGGCTGTTGGCAGCGCCCCTGGGCAGCCTCCTAGAGCCAGGGGTCTGGCAGGCTCCGGGGGCAAATGGACTATGGAAGCCGAGAGGGGCCCGTCCGCGCCAAAACCCAAAACGCGCTGCGGCCTCCAGGGAGGGACACAGGGGACACAAGTGGCTGTGTGGCTTGCAGTGCCCGACCAGAGGGAGGGAGGTTGGCTGGCTGCTGAGGCGCAGCAGGTGTCAGCCCTTCGGGAAGTGCCCGTGGATGCTTCGGGAATGGGGCCTGCCAACTCAGAACCCCCGTTCCCTGTGGCTGCATCCGGCCAGGGGGCTCCAGGGTCGGGTGCGCCGCGGGCCTGGGGGGCTTCTTGCCTGTGTGCAGGGCTTCTACGCACAAGGTGGCACCTCATCCCGGCCCAAGGGTGGTGGCAGGAACCCAGGTGGCGCTCGGGGACTCAGCAGGGCCTGCCCCCGGGGCCTGCCCGCAACACCTGATTGCCCGCGGGCGTGTCCGTCCACCCTCAAAAAGTTCTGCTGGGACAGCCCTGACCGAGCTCCGAGCTCCTCGCCCTTGGACCGCCCCAGTGGGCTTCAGGAGTGGGTGTGTGCCAGCAGCAGCCCTCCCCAGTCAACCACCTTGCGTCGGCCCCACCCGACAAGCCCCTAGGGCGGGCAGGGCTTCCCGGGGGGCCTATTTGCAATGCCGGGAAGCGCGGGGCAGTTCGTGTGTGCGGCCCGGGGACACCCGTAGCTGTGTGTGCTCCCCCCGTGGCCGGCCGAGGCGGCTAGCCAGCACCTGGGGGTTGTTGGCAGCGCCCCTGGGCAGCCTCCTAGAGCCAGGGGTCTGGCAGGCTCCGGGGGCAAATGGACTACGGAAGCCGAGAGGGGCCCGTCCGTGCCAAAACCCAAAACGCGCTGCGGCCTCCAGGGAGGGACACAGGGGACACAAGTGGCTGTGTGGCTTGCAGTGCCCGACCAGAGGGAGGGAGGTTGGCTGGCTGCTGAGGCGCAGCAGGTGTCAGCCCTTCGGGAAGTGCCCGTGGATGCTTCGGGAATGGGGCCTGCCAACTCAGAACCCCCGTTCCCTGTGGCTGCAGCCGGCCAGGGGGCTCCAGGGGCTACAGGGTCGGGTGCGCCGCGGGCCTGGGGGGCTTCTTGCCTGTGTGCAGGGCTTCTACGCACAAGGTGGCACCTCATCCCGGCCCAAGGGTGGTGGCAGGAACCCAGGTGGCGCTCGGGGACTCAGCAGGGCCTGCCCCCGGGGCCTGCCCGCAACACCTGATTGCCCGCGGGCGTGTCCGTCCACCCTCAAAAAGTTCTGCTGGGACAGCCCTGACCGAGCTCCGAGCTCCTCGCCCTTGGACCGCCCCAGTGGGCTTCAGGAGTGGGTGTGTGCCAGCAGCAGCCCTCCCCAGTCAACCACCTTGCGTCGGCCCCACCCGACAAGCCCCTAGGGCGGGCGGGGCTTCCCGGGGGGCCTATTTGCAATGCCGGGAAGCGCGGGGCAGTTCGTGTGTGCAGCCCGGGGACACCCGCAGGTTTGTGTGCTCCCCCCGTGGCCGGCCGAGGCGGCTAGCCAGCACCTGGGGGCTGTTGGCAGCGCCCCTGGGCAGCCTCCTAGAGCCAGGGGTCTGGCAGGCTCCGGGGGCAAATGGGCTACGGAAGCCGAGAGGGGCCCGTCCGCGCCAAAACCCAAAACGCGCTGCGGCCTCCAGGGAGGGACACAGGGGACACAAGTGGCTGTGTGGCTTGCAGTGCCCGACCAGAGGGAGGGAGGTTGGCTGGCTGCTGAGGCGAAGCAGGTGTCAGCCCTTCGGGAAGTGCCCGTGGATGCTTCGGGAATGGGGCCTGCCAACTCAGAACCCCCGTTCCCTGTGGCTGCATCCAGCCAGGGGGCTCCAGGGTCGGGTGCGCCGCGGGCCTGGGGGGCTTCTTGCCTGTGTGCAGGGCTTCTACGCACAAGGTGGCACCTCTTCCCGGCCCAAGGGTGGTGGCAGGAACCCAGGTGGCACTCGGGGACTCAGCAGGGCCTGCCCCCGGGGCCTGCCCGCAACACCTGATTGCCCGCGGGCGTGTCCGTCCACCCTCAAAAAGTTCTGCTGGGACAGCCCTGACCGAGCTCCGAGCTCCTCACCCTTGGACCGCCCCAGTGGGCTTCAGGAGTGGGTGTGTGCCAGCAGCAGCCCTCCCCAGTCAACCACCTTGCGTCGGCCCCACCCGACATGCCCCTAGGGCGGGCGGGGCTTCCCGGGGGGCCTATTTGCAATGCCGGGAAGCGCGGGGCAGTTCGTGTGTGCAGCCCGGGGACACCCGCAGGTTTGTGTGCTCCCCCCGTGGCTGGCCGAGGCGGCTAGCCAGCACCTGGGGGCTGTTGGCAGCGCCCCTGGGCAGCCTCCTAGAGCCAGGGGTCTGGCAGGCTCCGGGGGCAAATGGGCTACGGAAGCCGAGAGGGGCCCGTCCGCGCCAAAACCCAAAACGCGCTGCGGCCTCCAGGGAGGGACACAGGGGACACAAGTGGCTGTGTGGCTTGCAGTGCCCGACCAGAGGGAGGGAGGTTGGCTGGCTGCTGAGGCGCAGCAGGTGTCAGCCCTTCGGGAAGTGCCCGTGGATGCTTCGGGAATGGGGCCTGCCAACTCAGAACCCCCGTTCCCTGTGGCTGCAGCCGGCCAGGGGGCTCCAGGGGCTACAGGGTCGGGTGCGCCGCGGGCCTGGGGGGCTTCTTGCCTGTGTGCAGGGCTTCTACGCACAAGGTGGCACCTCATCCCGGCCCAAGGGTGGTGGCAGGAACCCAGGTGGCGCTCGGGGACTCAGCAGGGCCTGCCCCCGGGGCCTGCCCGCAACACCTGATTGCCCGCGGGCGTGTCCGTCCACCCTCACAAAGTTCTGCTGGGACAGCCCTGACCGAGCTCCGAGCTCCTCGCCCTTGGACCGCCCCAGTGGGCTTCAGGAGTGGGTGTGTGCCAGCAGCAGCCCTCCCCAGTCAACCACCTTGCGTCGGCCCCACCCGACAAGCCCCTAGGGCGGGCGGGGCTTCCCGGGGGGCCTATTTGCAACGCCGGGAAGCGCGGGGCAGTTCGTGTGTGCGGCCCGGGGACACCCGCAGGTGTGTGTGCTCCCCCCGTGGCCGGCCGCTGCGGCTAGCCAGCACCTGGGGGCTGTTGGCAGCGCCCCTGGGCAGCCTCCTAGAGCCAGGGGTCTGGCAGGCTCCGGGGGCAAATGGGCTACGGAAGCCGAGAGGGGCCCGTCCGCGCCAAAACCCAAAACGCGCTGCGGCCTCCAGGGAGGGACACAGGGGACACAAGTGGCTGTGTGGCTTGCAGTGCCCGACCAGAGGGAGGGAGGTTGGCTGGCTGCTGAGGCGCAGCAGGTGTCAGCCCTTCGGGAAGTGCCCGTGGATGCTTCGGGAATGGGGCCTGCCAACTCAGAACCCCCGTTCCCTGTGGCTGCAGCCGGCCAGGGGGCTCCAGGGGCTCCAGGGTCGGGTGCGCCGCGGGCCTGGGGGGCTTCTTGCCTGTGTGCAGGGCTTCTACGCACAAGGTGGCACCTCATCCCGGCCCAAGGGTGGTGGCAGGAACCCAGGTGGCGCTCGGGGACTCAGCAGGGCCTGCCCCCGGGGCCTGCCCGCAACACCTGATTGCCCGCGGGCGTGTCCGTCCACCCTCAAAAAGTTCTGCTGGGACAGCCCTGACCGAGCTCCGAGCTCCTCGCCCTTGGACCGCCCCAGTGGGCTTCAGGAGTGGGTGTGTGCCAGCAGCAGCCCTCCCCAGTCAACCACCTTGCGTCGGCCCCACCCGACAAGCCCCTAGGGCGGGCGGGGCTTCCCGGGGGGCCTATTTGCAACGCCGGGAAGCGCGGGGCAGTTCGTGTGTGCGGCCCGGGGACACCCGTAGCTGTGTGTGCTCCCCCCGTGGCCGGCCGAGGCGGCTAGCCAGCACCTGGGGGCTGTTGGCAGCGCCCCTGGGCAGCCTCCTAGAGCCAGGGGTCTGGCAGGCTCCGGGGGCAAATGGACTACGGAAGCCGAGAGGGGCCCGTCCGCGCCAAAACCCAAAACGCGCTGCGGCCTCCAGGGAGGGACACAGGGGACACAAGTGGCTGTGTGGCTTGCAGTGCCCGACCAGAGGGAGGGAGGTTGGCTGGCTGCTGAGGCGCAGCAGGTGTCAGCCCTTCGGGAAGTGCCCGTGGATGCTTCGGGAATGGGGCCTGCCAACTCAGAACCCCCGTTCCCTGTGGCTGCAGCCGGCCAGGGGGCTCCAGGGGCTACAGGGTCGGGTGCGCCGCGGGCCTGGGGGGCTTCTTGCCTGTGTGCAGGGCTTCTACGACAAGGTGGCACCTCTTCCCGGCCCAAGGGTGGTGGCAGGAACCCAGGTGGCACTCGGGGACTCAGCAGGGCCTGCCCCCGGGGCCTGCCCGCAACACCTGATTGCCCGCGGGCGTGTCCGTCCACCCTCAAAAAGTTCTGCTGGGACAGCCCTGACCGAGCTCCGAGCTCCTCACCCTTGGACCGCCCCAGTGGGCTTCAGGAGTGGGTGTGTGCCAGCAGCAGCCCTCCCCAGTCAACCACCTTGCGTCGGCCCCACCCGACAAGCCCCTAGGGCGGGCGGGGCTTCCCGGGGGGCCTATTTGCAATGCCGGGAAGCGCGGGGCAGTTCGTGTGTGCAGCCCGGGGACACCCGCAGGTTTGTGTGCTCCCCCCGTGGCCGGCCGAGGCGACTAGCCAGCACCTGGGGGCTGTTGGCAGCGCCCCTGGGCAGCCTCCTAGAGCCAGGGGTCTGGCAGGCTCCGGGGGCAAATGGGCTACGGAAGCCGAGAGGGGCCCGTCCGCGCCAAAACCCAAAACGCGCTGCGGCCTCCAGGGAGGGACACAGGGGACACAAGTGGCTGTGTGGCTTGCAGTGCCCGACCAGAGGGAGGGAGGTTGGCTGGCTGCTGAGGCGCAGCAGGTGTCAGCCCTTCGGGAAGTGCCCGTGGATGCTTCGGGAATGGGGCCTGCCAACTCAGAACCCCCGTTCCCTGTGGCTGCATCCGGCCAGGGGGCTCCAGGGTCGGGTGCGCCGCGGGCCTGGGGGGCTTCTTGCCTGTGTGCAGGGCTTCTACGCACAAGGTGGCACCTCATCCCGGCCCAAGGGTGGTGGCAGGAACCCAGGTGGCGCTCGGGGACTCAGCAGGGCCTGCCCCCGGGGCCTGCCCGCAACACCTGATTGCCCGCGGGCGTGTCCGTCCACCCTCAAAAAGTTCTGCTGGGACAGCCCTGACCGAGCTCCGAGCTCCTCGCCCTTGGACCGCCCCAGTGGGCTTCAGGAGTGGGTGTGTGCCAGCAGCAGCCCTCCCCAGTCAACCACCTTGCGTCGGCCCCACCCGACAAGCCCCTAGGGCGGGCAGGGCTTCCCGGGGGGCCTATTTGCAACGCCGGGAAGCGCGGGGCAGTTCGTGTGTGCGGCCCGGGGACACACGCAGGTGTGTGTGCTCCCCCCGTGGCCGGCCGAAGCGGCTAGCCAGCACCTGGGGGCTGTTGGCAGCGCCCCTGGGCAGCCTCCTAGAGCCAGGGGTCTGGCAGGCTCCGGGGGCAAATGGACTACGGAAGCCGAGAGGGGCCCGTCCGCGCCAAAACCCAAAACGCGCTGCGGCCTCCAGGGAGGGACACAGGGGACACAAGTGGCTGTGTGGCTTGCAGTGCCCGACCAGAGGGAGGGAGGTTGGCTGGCTGCTGAGGCGCAGCAGGTGTCAGCCCTTCGGGAAGTGCCCGTGGATGCTTCGGGAATGGGGCCTGCCAACTCAGAACCCCCGTTCCCTGTGGCTGCAGCCGGCCAGGGGGCTCCAGGGGCTCCAGGGTCGGGTGCGCCGCGGGCCTGGGGGGCTTCTTGCCTGTGTGCAGGGCTTCTACGCACAAGGTGGCACCTCATCCCGGCCCAAGGGTGGTGGCAGGAACCCAGGTGGCGCTCGGGGACTCAGCAGGGCCTGCCCCCGGGGCCTGCCCGCAACACCTGATTGCCCGCGGGCGTGTCCGTCCACCCTCGAAAAGTTCTGCTGGGACAGCCCTGACCGAGCTCCGAGCTCCTCGCCCTTGGACCGCCCCAGTGGGCTTCAGGAGTGGGTGTGTGCCAGCAGCAGCCCTCCCCAGTCAACCACCTTGCGTCGGCCCCACCCGACAAGCCCCTAGGGCGGGCGGGGCTTCCCGGGGGGCCTATTTGCAACGCCGGGAAGCGCGGGGCAGTTCGTGTGTGCGGCCCGGGGACACCCGTAGCTGTGTGTGCTCCCCCCGTGGCCGGCCGAGGCGGCTAGCCAGCACCTGGGGGCTGTTGGCAGCGCCCCTGGGCAGCCTCCTAGAGCCAGGGGTCTGGCAGGCTCCGGGGGCAAATGGACTACGGAAGCCGAGAGGGGCCCGTCCGTGCCAAAACCCAAAACGCGCTGCGGCCTCCAGGGAGGGACACAGGGGACACAAGTGGCTGTGTGGCTTGCAGTGCCCGACCAGAGGGAGGGAGGTTGGCTGGCTGCTGAGGCGCAGCAGGTGTCAGCCCTTCGGGAAGTGCCCGTGGATGCTTCGGGAATGGGGCCTGCCAACTCAGAACCCCCGTTCCCTGTGGCTGCAGCCGGCCAGGGGGCTCCAGGGGCTCCAGGGTCGGGTGCGCCGCGGGCCTGGGGGGCTTCTTGCCTGTGTGCAGGGCTTCTACGCACAAGGTGGCACCTCATCCCGGCCCAAGGGTGGTGGCAGGAACCCAGGTGGCGCTCGGGGACTCAGCAGGGCCTGCCCCCGGGGCCTGCCCGCAACACCTGATTGCCCGCGGGCGTGTCCGTCCACCCTCAAAAAGTTCTGCTGGGACAGCCCTGACCGAGCTCCGAGCTCCTCGCCCTTGGACCGCCCCAGTGGGCTTCAGGAGTGGGTGTGTGCCAGCAGCAGCCCTCCCCAGTCAACCACCTTGCGTCGGCCCCACCCGACAAGCCCCTAGGGCGGGCGGGGCTTCCCGGGGGGCCTATTTGCAACGCCGGGAAGCGCGGGGCAGTTCGTGTGTGCAGCCCGGGGACACCCGCAGGTTTGTGTGCTCCCCCCGTGGCCGGCCGAGGCGGCTAGCCAGCACCTGGGGGCTGTTGGCAGCGCCCCTGGGCAGCCTCCTAGAGCCAGGGGTCTGGCAGGCTCCGGGGGCAAATGGGCTACGGAAGCCGAGAGGGGCCCGTCCGCGCCAAAACCCAAAACGCGCTGCGGCCTCCAGGGAGGGACACAGGGGACACAAGTGGCTGTGTGGCTTGCAGTGCCCGACCAGAGGGAGGGAGGTTGGCTGGCTGCTGAGGCGCAGCAGGTGTCAGCCCTTCGGGAAGTGCCCGTGGATGCTTCGGGAATGGGGCCTGCCAACTCAGAACCCCCGTTCCCTGTGGCTGCATCCAGCCAGGGGGCTCCAGGGTCGGGTGCGCCGCGGGCCTGGGGGGCTTCTTGCCTGTGTGCAGGGCTTCTACGCACAAGGTGGCACCTCATCCCGGCCCAAGGGTGGTGGCAGGAACCCAGGTGGCGCTCGGGGACTCAGCAGGGCCTGTCCCCGGGGCCTGCCCGCAACACCTGATTGCCCGCGGGCGTGTCCGTCCACCCTCAAAAAGTTCTGCTGGGACAGCCCTGACCGAGCTCCGAGCTCCTCGCCCTTGGACCGCCCCAGTGGGCTTCAGGAGTGGGTGTGTGCCAGCAGCAGCCCTCCCCAGTCAACCACCTTGCGTCGGCCCCACCCGACAAGCCCCTAGGGCGGGCAGGGCTTCCCGGGGGGCCTATTTGCAACGCCGGGAAGCGCGGGGCAGTTCGTGTGTGCGGCCCGGGGACACCCGCAGCTGTGTGTGCTCCCCCCGTGGCCGGCCGAGGCGGCTAGCCAGCACCTGGGGGCTGTTGGCAGCGCCCCTGGGCAGCCTCCTAGAGCCAGGGGTCTGGCAGGCTCCGGGGGCAAATGGGCTACGGAAGCCGAGAGGGGCCCGTCCGCGCCAAAACCCAAAACGCGCTGCGGCCTCCAGGGAGGGACACAGGGGACACAAGTGGCTGTGTGGCTTGCAGTGCCCGACCAGAGGGAGGGAGGTTGGCTGGCTGCTGAGGCGCAGCAGGTGTCAGCCCTTCGGGAAGTGCCCGTGGATGCTTCGGGAATGGTGCCTGCCAACTCAGAACCCCCGTTCCCTGTGGCTGCAGCCGGCCAGGGGGCTCCAGGGGCTCCAGGGTCGGGTGCGCCGCGGGCCTGGGGGGCTTCTTGCCTGTGTGCAGGGCTTCTACGCACAAGGTGGCACCTCATCCCGGCCCAAGGTTGGTGGCAGGAACCCAGGTGGCGCTCGGGGACTCAGCAGGGCCTGCCCCCGGGGCCTGCCCGCAACACCTGATTGCCCGCGGGCGTGTCCGTCCACCCTCAAAAAGTTCTGCTGGGACAGCCCTGACCGAGCTCCGAGCTCCTCGCCCTTGGACCGCCCCAGTGGGCTTCAGGAGTGGGTGTGTGCCAGCAGCAGCCCTCCCCAGTCAACCACCTTGCGTCGGCCCCACCCGACAAGCCCCTAGGGCGGGCGGGGCTTCCCGGGGGGCCTATTTGCAATGCCGGGAAGCGCGGGGCAGTTCGTGTGTGCAGCCCGGGGACACCCGCAGGTTTGTGTGCTCCCCCCGTGGCCGGCCGAGGCGGCTAGCCAGCACCTGGGGGCTGTTGGCAGCGCCCCTGGGCAGCCTCCTAGAGCCAGGGGTCTGGCAGGCTCCGGGGGCAAATGGGCTACGGAAGCCGAGAGGGGCCCGTCCGCGCCAAAACCCAAAACGCGCTGCGGCCTCCAGGGAGGGACACAGGGGACACAAGTGGCTGTGTGGCTTGCAGTGCCCGACCAGAGGGAGGGAGGTTGGCTGGCTGCTGAGGCGCAGCAGGTGTCAGCCCTTCGGGAAGTGCCCGTGGATGCTTCGGGAATGGGGCCTGCCAACTCAGAACCCCCGTTCCCTGTGGCTGCATCCAGCCAGGGGGCTCCAGGGTCGGGTGCGCCGCGGGCCTGGGGGGCTTCTTGCCTGTGTGCAGGGCTTCTACGACAAGGTGGCACCTCTTCCCGGCCCAAGGGTGGTGGCAGGAACCCAGGTGGCACTCGGGGACTCAGCAGGGCCTGCCCCCGGGGCCTGCCCGCAACACCTGATTGCCCGCGGGCGTGTCCGTCCACCCTCAAAAAGTTCTGCTGGGACAGCCCTGACCGAGATCCGAGCTCCTCACCCTTGGACCGCCCCAGTGGGCTTCAGGAGTGGGTGTGTGCCAGCAGCAGCCCTCCCCAGTCAACCACCTTGCGTCGGCCCCACCCGACAAGCCCCTAGGGCGGGCGGGGCTTCCCGGGGGGCCTATTTGCAATGCCGGGAAGCGCGGGGCAGTTCGTGTGTGCAGCCCGGGGACACCCGCAGGTTTGTGTGCTCCCCCCGTGGCCGGCCGAGGCGGCTAGCCAGCACCTGGGGGCTGTTGGCAGCGCCCCTGGGCAGCCTCCTAGAGCCAGGGGTCTGGCAGGCTCCGGGGGCAAATGGGCTACGGAAGCCGAGAGGGGCCCGTCCGCGCCAAAACCCAAAACGCGCTGCGGCCTCCAGGGAGGGACACAGGGGACACAAGTGGCTGTGTGGCTTGCAGTGCCCGACCAGAGGGAGGGAGGTTGGCTGGCTGCTGAGGCGCAGCAGGTGTCAGCCCTTCGGGAAGTGCCCGTGGATGCTTCGGGAATGGGGCCTGCCAACTCAGAACCCCCGTTCCCTGTGGCTGCAGCCGGCCAGGGGGCTCCAGGGGCTACAGGGTCGGGTGCGCCGCGGGCCTGGGGGGCTTCTTGCCTGTGTGCAGGGCTTCTACGCACAAGGTGGCACCTCATCCCGGCCCAAGGGTGGTGGCAGGAACCCAGGTGGCGCTCGGGGACTCAGCAGGGCCTGCCCCCGGGGCCTGCCCGCAACACCTGATTGCCCGCGGGCGTGTCCGTCCACCCTCAAAAAGTTCTGCTGGGACAGCCCTGACCGAGCTCCGAGCTCCTCGCCCTTGGACCGCCCCAGTGGGCTTCAGGAGTGGGTGTGTGCCAGCAGCAGCCCTCCCCAGTCAACCACCTTGCGTCGGCCCCACCCGACAAGCCCCTAGGGCGGGCGGGGCTTCCCGGGGGGCCTATTTGCAACGCCGGGAAGCGCGGGGCAGTTCGTGTGTGCGGCCCGGGGACACCCGCAGCTGTGTGTGCTCCCCCCGTGGCCGGCCGCTGCGGCTAGCCAGCACCTGGGGGCTGTTGGCAGCGCCCCTGGGCAGCCTCCTAGAGCCAGGGGTCTGGCAGGCTCCGGGGGCAAATGGGCTACGGAAGCCGAGAGGGGCCCGTCCGCGCCAAAACCCAAAACGCGCTGCGGCCTCCAGGGAGGGACACAGGGGACACAAGTGGCTGTGTGGCTTGCAGTGCCCGACCAGAGGGAGGGAGGTTGGCTGGCTGCTGAGGCGCAGCAGGTGTCAGCCCTTCGGGAAGTGCCCGTGGATGCTTCGGGAATGGGGCCTGCCAACTCAGAACCCCCGTTCCCTGTGGCTGCAGCCGGCCAGGGGGCTCCAGGGGCTCCAGGGTCGGGTGCGCCGCGGGCCTGGGGGGCTTCTTGCCTGTGTGCAGGGCTTCTACGCACAAGGTGGCACCTCATCCCGGCCCAAGGGTGGTGGCAGGAACCCAGGTGGCGCTCGGGGACTCAGCAGGGCCTGCCCCCGGGGCCTGCCCGCAACACCTGATTGCCCGCGGGCGTGTCCGTCCACCCTCAAAAAGTTCTGCTGGGACAGCCCTGACCGAGCTCCGAGCTCCTCGCCCTTGGACCGCCCCAGTGGGCTTCAGGAGTGGGTGTGTGCCAGCAGCAGCCCTCCCCAGTCAACCACCTTGCGTCGGCCCCACCCGACAAGCCCCTAGGGCGGGCGGGGCTTCCCGGGGGGCCTATTTGCAACGCCGGGAAGCGCGGGGCAGTTCGTGTGTGCGTCCCGGGGACACCCGTAGCTGTGTGTGCTCCCCCCGTGGCCGGCCGAGGCGGCTAGCCAGCACCTGGGGGCTGTTGGCAGCGCCCCTGGGCAGCCTCCTAGAGCCAGGGGTCTGGCAGGCTCCGGGGGCAAATGGACTACGGAAGCCGAGAGGGGCCCGTCCGCGCCAAAACCCAAAACGCGCTGCGGCCTCCAGGGAGGGACACAGGGGACACAAGTGGCTGTGTGGCTTGCAGTGCCCGACCAGAGGGAGGGAGGTTGGCTGGCTGCTGAGGCGCAGCAGGTGTCAGCCCTTCGGGAAGTGCCCATGGATGCTTCGGGAATGGGGCCTGCCAACTCAGAACCCCCGTTCCCTGTGGCTGCAGCCGGCCAGGGGGCTCCAGGGGCTCCAGGGTCGGGTGCGCCGCGGGCCTGGGGGGCTTCTTGCCTGTGTGCAGGGCTTCTACGCACAAGGTGGCACCTCATCCCGGCCCAAGGGTGGTGGCAGGAACCCAGGTGGCGCTCGGGGACTCAGCAGGGCCTGCCCCCGGGGCCTGCCCGCAACACCTGATTGCCCGCGGGCGTGTCCGTCCACCCTCAAAAAGTTCTGCTGGGACAGCCCTGACCGAGCTCCGAGCTCCTCGCCCTTGGACCGCCCCAGTGGGCTTCAGGAGTGGGTGTGTGCCAGCAGCAGCCCTCCCCAGTCAACCACCTTGCGTCGGCCCCACCCGACAAGCCCCTAGGGCAGGCGGGGCTTCCCGGGGGGCCTATTTGCAATGCCGGAAGCGCGGGGCAGTTCGTGTGTGCAGCCCGGGGACACCCGCAGGTTTGTGTGCTCCCCCCGTGGCCGGCCGAGGCGGCTAGCCAGCACCTGGGGGCTGTTGGCAGCGCCCCTGGGCAGCCTCCTAGAGCCAGGGGTCTGGCAGGCTTCGGGGGCAAATGGGCTACGGAAGCCGAGAGGGGCCCGTCCGCGCCAAAACCCAAAACGCGCTGCGGCCTCCAGGGAGGGACACAGGGGACACAAGTGGCTGTGTGGCTTGCAGTGCCCGACCAGAGGGAGGGAGGTTGGCTGGCTGCTGAGGCGCAGCAGGTGTCAGCCCTTCGGGAAGTGCCCGTGGATGCTTCGGGAATGGGGCCTGCCAACTCAGAACCCCCGTTCCCTGTGGCTGCATCCGGCCAGGGGGCTCCAGGGTCGGGTGCGCCGCGGGCCTGGGGGGCTTCTTGCCTGTGTGCAGGGCTTCTACGCACAAGGTGGCACCTCATCCCGGCCCAAGGGTGGTGGCAGGAACCCAGGTGGCGCTCGGGGACTCAGCAGGGCCTGCCCCCGGGGCCTGCCCGCAACACCTGATTGCCCGCGGGCGTGTCCGTCCACCCTCAAAAAGTTCTGCTGGGACAGCCCTGACCGAGCTCCGAGCTCCTCGCCCTTGGACCGCCCCAGTGGGCTTCAGGAGTGGGTGTGTGCCAGCAGCAGCCCTCCCCAGTCAACCACCTTGCGTCGGCCCCACCCGACAAGCCCCTAGGGCGGGCGGGGCTTCCCGGGGGGCCTATTTGCAATGCCGGGAAGCGCGGGGCAGTTCGTGTGTGCGGCCCGGGGACACAGGTAGCTGTGTGTGCTCCCCCCGTGGCCGGCCGAGGCGGCTAGCCAGCACCTGGGGGCTGTTGGCAGCGCCCCTGGGCAGCCTCCTAGAGCCAGGGGTCTGGCAGGCTCCGGGGGCAAATGGACTACGGAAGCCGAGAGGGGCCCGTCCGCGCCAAAACCCAAAACGCGCTGCGGCCTCCAGGGAGGGACACAGGGGACACAAGTGGCTGTGTGGCTTGCAGTGCCCGACCAGAGGGAGGGAGGTTGGCTGGCTGCTGAGGCGCAGCAGGTGTCAGCCCTTCGGGAAGTGCCCGTGGATGCTTCGGGAATGGGGCCTGCCAACTCAGAACCCCCGTTCCCTGTGGCTGCAGCCGGCCAGGGGGCTCCAGGGGCTACAGGGTCGGGTGCGCCGCGGGCCTGGGGGGCTTCTTGCCTGTGTGCAGGGCTTCTACGCACAAGGTGGCACCTCATCCCGGCCCAAGGGTGGTGGCAGGAACCCAGGTGGCGCTCGGGGACTCAGCAGGGCCTGCCCCCGGGGCCTGCCCGCAACACCTGATTGCCCGCGGGCATGTCCGTCCACCCTCAAAAAGTTCTGCTGGGACAGCCCTGACCGAGCTCCGAGCTCCTCGCCCTTGGACCGCCCCAGTGGGCTTCAGGAGTGGGTGTGTGCCAGCAGCAGCCCTCCCCAGTCAACCACCTTGCGTCGGCCCCACCCGACAAGCCCCTAGGGCGGGCGGGGCTTCCCGGGGGGCCTATTTGCAACGCCGGGAAGCGCGGGGCAGTTCGTGTGTGCGGCCCGGGGACACCCATAGCTGTGTGTGCTCCCCCCGTGGCCGGCCGAGGCGGCTAGCCAGCACCTGGGGGCTGTTGGCAGCGCCCCTGGGCAGCCTCCTAGAGCCAGGGGTCTGGCAGGCTCCGGGGGCAAATGGACTACGGAAGCCGAGAGGGGCCCGTCCGCGCCAAAACCCAAAACGCGCTGCGGCCTCCAGGGAGGGACACAGGGGACACAAGTGGCTGTGTGGCTTGCAGTGCCCGACCAGAGGGAGGGAGGTTGGCTGGCTGCTGAGGCGCAGCAGGTGTCAGCCCTTCGGGAAGTGCCCGTGGATGCTTCGGGAATGGGGCCTGCCAACTCAGAACCCCCGTTCCCTGTGGCTGCAGCCGGCCAGGGGGCTCCAGGGGCTCCAGGGTCGGGTGCGCCGCGGGCCTGGGGGGCTTCTTGCCTGTGTGCAGGGCTTCTACGCACAAGGTGGCACCTCATCCCGGCCCAAGGGTGGTGGCAGGAACCCAGGTGGCGCTCGGGGACTCAGCAGGGCCTGCCCCCGGGGCCTGCCCGCAACACCTGATTGCCCGCGGGCGTGTCCGTCCACCCTCAAAAAGTTCTGCTGGGACAGCCCTGACCGAGCTCCGAGCTCCTCGCCCTTGGACCGCCCCAGTGGGCTTCAGGAGTGGGTGTGTGCCAGCAGCAGCCCTCCCCAGTCAACCACCTTGCGTCGGCCCCACCCGACAAGCCCCTAGGGCGGGCGGGGCTTCCCGGGGGGCCTATTTGCAACGCCGGGAAGCGCGGGGCAGTTCGTGTGTGCAGCCCGGGGACACCCGCAGGTTTGTGTGCTCCCCCCGTGGCCGGCCGAGGCGGCTAGCCAGCACCTGGGGGCTGTTGGCAGCGCCCCTGGGCAGCCTCCTAGAGCCAGGGGTCTGGCAGGCTCCGGGGGCAAATGGGCTACGGAAGCCGAGAGGGGCCCGTCCGCGCCAAAACCCAAAACGCGCTGCGGCCTCCAGGGAGGGACACAGGGGACACAAGTGGCTGTGTGGCTTGCAGTGCCCGACCAGAGGGAGGGAGGTTGGCTGGCTGCTGAGGCGCAGCAGGTGTCAGCCCTTCGGGAAGTGCCCGTGGATGCTTCGGGAATGGGGCCTGCCAACTCAGAACCCCCGTTCCCTGTGGCTGCATCCAGCCAGGGGGCTCCAGGGTCGGGTGCGCCGCGGGCCTGGGGGGCTTCTTGCCTGTGTGCAGGGCTTCTACGCACAAGGTGGCACCTCATCCCGGCCCAAGGGTGGTGGCAGGAACCCAGGTGGCGCTCGGGGACTCAGCAGGGCCTGCCCCCGGGGCCTGCCCGCAACACCTGATTGCCCGCGGGCGTGTCCGTCCACCCTCAAAAAGTTCTGCTGGGACAGCCCTGACCGAGCTCCGAGCTCCTCGCCCTTGGACCGCCCCAGTGGGCTTCAGGAGTGGGTGTGTGCCAGCAGCAGCCCTCCCCAGTCAACCACCTTGCGTCGGCCCCACCCGACAAGCCCCTAGGGCGGGCGGGGCTTCCCGGGGGGCCTATTTGCAACGCCGGGAAGCGCGGGGCAGTTCGTGTGTGCGGCCCGGGGACACCCGCAGCTGTGTGTGCTCCCCCCGTGGCCGGCCGAGGCGGCTAGCCAGCACCTGGGGGCTGTTGGCAGCGCCCCTGGGCAGCCTCCTAGAGCCAGGGGTCTGGCAGGCTCCGGGGGCAAATGGGCTACGGAAGCCGAGAGGGGCCCGTCCGCGCCAAAACCCAAAACGCGCTGCGGCCTCCAGGGAGGGACACAGGGGACACAAGTGGCTGTGTGGCTTGCAGTGCCCGACCAGAGGGAGGGAGGTTGGCTGGCTGCTGAGGCGCAGCAGGTGTCAGCCCTTCGGGAAGTGCCCGTGGATGCTTCGGGAATGGGGCCTGCCAACTCAGAACCCCCGTTCCCTGTGGCTGCATCCGGCCAGGGGGCTCCAGGGTCGGGTGCGCCGCGGGCCTGGGGGGCTTCTTGCCTGTGTGCAGGGCTTCTACGCACAAGGTGGCACCTCATCCCGGCCCAAGGGTGGTGGCAGGAACCCAGGTGGCGCTCGGGGACTCAGCAGGGCCTGCCCCCGGGGCCTGCCCGCAACACCTGATTGCCCGCGGGCGTGTCCGTCCACCCTCAAAAAGTTCTGCTGGGACAGCCCTGACCGAGCTCCGAGCTCCTCGCCCTTGGACCGCCCCAGTGGGCTTCAGGAGTGGGTGTGTGCCAGCAGCAGCCCTCCCCAGTCAACCACCTTGCGTCGGCCCCACCCGACAAGCCCCTAGGGCGGGCGGGGCTTCCCGGGGGGCCTATTTGCAACGCCGGGAAGCGCGGGGCAGTTCGTGTGTGCGGCCCGGGGACACCCGCAGGTTTGTGTGCTCCCCCCGTGGCCGGCCGAGGCGGCTAGCCAGCACCTGGGGGCTGTTGGCAGCGCCCCTGGGCAGCCTCCTAGAGCCAGGGGTCTGGCAGGCTCCGGGGGCAAATGGGCTACGGAAGCCGAGAGGGGCCCGTCCGCGCCAAAACCCAAAACGCGCTGCGGCCTCCAGGGAGGGACACAGGGGACACAAGTGGCTGTGTGGCTTGCAGTGCCCGACCAGAGGGAGGGAGGTTGGCTGGCTGCTGAGGCGCAGCAGGTGTCAGCCCTTCGGGAAGTGCCCGTGGATGCTTCGGGAATGGGGCCTGCCAACTCAGAACCCCCGTTCCCTGTGGCTGCATCCGGCCAGGGGGCTCCAGGGTCGGGTGCGCCGCGGGCCTGGGGGGCTTCTTGCCTGTGTGCAGGGCTTCTACGCACAAGGTGGCACCTCATCCCGGCCCAAGGGTGGTGGCAGGAACCCAGGTGGCGCTCGGGGACTCAGCAGGGCCTGCCCCCGGGGCCTGCCCGCAACACCTGATTGCCCGCGGGCGTGTCCGTCCACCCTCAAAAAGTTCTGCTGGGACAGCCCTGACCGAGCTCCGAGCTCCTCGCCCTTGGACCGCCCCAGTGGGCTTCAGGAGTGGGTGTGTGCCAGCAGCAGCCCTCCCCAGTCAACCACCTTGCGTCGGCCCCACCCGACAAGCCCCTAGGGCGGGCGGGGCTTCCCGGGGGGCCTATTTGCAACGCCGGGAAGCGCGGGGCAGTTCGTGTGTGCGGCCCGGGGACACCCGCAGGTTTGTGTGCTCCCCCCGTGGCCGGCCGAGGCGGCTAGCCAGCACCTGGGGGCTGTTGGCAGCGCCCCTGGGCAGCCTCCTAGAGCCAGGGGTCTGGCAGGCTCCGGGGGCAAATGGGCTACGGAAGCCGAGAGGGGCCCGTCCGCGCCAAAACCCAAAACGCGCTGCGGCCTCCAGGGAGGGACACAGGGGACACAAGTGGCTGTGTGGCTTGCAGTGCCCGACCAGAGGGAGGGAGGTTGGCTGGCTGCTGAGGCGCAGCAGGTGTCAGCCCTTCGGGAAGTGCCCGTGGATGCTTCGGGAATGGGGCCTGCCAACTCAGAACCCCCGTTCCCTGTGGCTGCAGCCGGCCAGGGGGCTCCAGGGGCTACAGGGTCGGGTGCGCCGCGGGCCTGGGGGGCTTCTTGCCTGTGTGCAGGGCTTCTACGCACAAGGTGGCACCTCATCCCGGCCCAAGGGTGGTGGCAGAAACCCAGGTGGCGCTCGGGGACTCAGCAGGGCCTGCCCCCGGGGCCTGCCCGCAACACCTGATTGCCCGCGGGCGTGTCCGTCCACCCTCAAAAAGTTCTGCTGGGACAGCCCTGACCGAGCTCCGAGCTCCTCGCCCTTGGACCGCCCCAGTGGGCTTCAGGAGTGGGTGTGTGCCAGCAGCAGCCCTCCCCAGTCAACCACCTTGCGTCGGCCCCACCCGACAAGCCCCTAGGGCGGGCGGGGCTTCCCGGGGGGCCTATTTGCAATGCCGGGAAGCGCGGGGCAGTTCGTGTGTGCAGCCCGGGGACACCCGCAGGTTTGTGTGCTCCCCCCGTGGCCGGCCGAGGCGGCTAGCCAGCACCTGGGGGCTGTTGGCAGCGCCCCTGGGCAGCCTCCTAGAGCCAGGGGTCTGGCAGGCTCCGGGGGCAAATGGGCTACGGAAGCCGAGAGGGGCCCGTCCGCGCCAAAACCCAAAACGCGCTGCGGCCTCCAGGGAGGGACACAGGGGACACAAGTGGCTGTGTGGCTTGCAGTGCCCGACCAGAGGGAGGGAGGTTGGCTGGCTGCTGAGGCGCAGCAGGTGTCAGCCCTTCGGGAAGTGCCCGTGGATGCTTCGGGAATGGGGCCTGCCAACTCAGAACCCCCGTTCCCTGTGGCTGCATCCAGCCAGGGGGCTCCAGGGTCGGGTGCGCCGCGGGCCTGGGGGGCTTCTTGCCTGTGTGCAGGGCTTCTACGCACAAGGTGGCACCTCATCCCGGCCCAAGGGTGGTGGCAGGAACCCAGGTGGCGCTCGGGGACTCAGCAGGGCCTGCCCCCGGGGCCTGCCCGCAACACCTGATTGCCCGCGGGCGTGTCCGTCCACCCTCAAAAAGTTCTGCTGGGACAGCCCTGACCGAGCTCCGAGCTCCTCGCCCTTGGACCGCCCCAGTGGGCTTCAGGAGTGGGTGTGTGCCAGCAGCAGCCCTCCCCAGTCAACCACCTTGCGTCGGCCCCACCCGACAAGCCCCTAGGGCGGGCAGGGCTTCCCGGGGGGCCTATTTGCAATGCCGGGAAGCGCGGGGCAGTTCGTGTGTGCGGCCCGGGGACACCCGTAGCTGGGTGTGCTCCCCGCGTGGCCGGCCGAGGCGGCTAGCCAGCACCTGGGGGCTGTTGGCAGCGCCCCTGGGCAGCCTCCTAGAGCCAGGGGTCTGGCAGGCTCCGGGGGCAAATGGACTACGGAAGCCGAGAGGGGCCCGTCCGCGCCAAAACCCAAAACGCGCTGCGGCCTCCAGGGAGGGACACAGGGGACACAAGTGGCTGTGTGGCTTGCAGTGCCCGACCAGAGGGAGGGAGGTTGGCTGGCTGCTGAGGCGCAGCAGGTGTCAGCCCTTCGGGAAGTGCCCGTGGATGCTTCGGGAATGGGGCCTGCCAACTCAGAACCCCCGTTCCCTGTGGCTGCAGCCGGCCAGGGGGCTCCAGGGGCTCCAGGGTCGGGTGCGCCGCGGGCCTGGGGGGCTTCTTGCCTGTGTGCAGGGCTTCTACGCACAAGGTGGCACCTCATCCCGGCCCAAGGGTGGTGGCAGGAACCCAGGTGGCGCTCGGGGACTCAGCAGGGCCTGCCCCCGGGGCCTGCCCGCAACACCTGATTGCCCGCGGGCGTGTCCGTCCACCCTCAAAAAGTTCTGCTGGGACAGCCCTGACCGAGCTCCGAGCTCCTCGCCCTTGGACCGCCCCAGTGGGCTTCAGGAGTGGGTGTGTGCCAGCAGCAGCCCTCCCCAGTCAACCACCTTGCGTCGGCCCCACCCGACAAGCCCCTAGGGCGGGCGGGGCTTCCCGGGGGGCCTATGCAATGCCGGGAAGCGCGGGGCAGTTCGTGTGTGCAGCCCGGGGACACACGCAGGTTTGTGTGCTCCCCCCGTGGCCGGCCGAGGCGGCTAGCCAGCACCTGGGGGCTGTTGGCAGCGCCCCTGGGCAGCCTCCTAGAGCCAGGGGTCTGGCAGGCTCCGGGGGCAAATGGGCTACGGAAGCCGAGAGGGGCCCGTCCGCGCCAAAACCCAAAACGCGCTGCGGCCTCCAGGGAGGGACACAGGGGACACAAGTGGCTGTGTGGCTTGCAGTGCCCGACCAGAGGGAGGGAGGTTGGCTGGCTGCTGAGGCGCAGCAGGTGTCAGCCCTTCGGGAAGTGCCCGTGGATGCTTCGGGAATGGGGCCTGCCAACTCAGAACCCCCGTTCCCTGTGGCTGCATCCAGCCAGGGGGCTCCAGGGTCGGGTGCGCCGCGGGCCTGGGGGGCTTCTTGCCTGTGTGCAGGGCTTCTACGCACAAGGTGGCACCTCTTCCCGGCCCAAGGGTGGTGGCAGGAACCCAGGTGGCACTCGGGGACTCAGCAGGGCCTGCCCCCGGGGCCTGCCCGCAACACCTGATTGCCCGCGGGCGTGTCCGTCCACCCTCAAAAAGTTCTGCTGGGACAGCCCTGACCGAGCTCCGAGCTCCTCACCCTTGGACCGCCCCAGTGGGCTTCAGGAGTGGGTGTGTGCCAGCAGCAGCCCTCCCCAGTCAACCACCTTGCGTCGGCCCCACCCGACAAGCCCCTAGGGCGGGCGGGGCTTCCCGGGGGGCCTATTTGCAATGCCGGGAAGCGCGGGGCAGTTCGTGTGTGCAGCCCGGGGACACCCGCAGGTTTGTGTGCTCCCCCCGTGGCCGGCCGAGGCGGCTAGCCAGCACCTGGGGGCTGTTGGCAGCGCCCCTGGGCAGCCTCCTAGAGCCAGGGGTCTGGCAGGCTCCGGGGGCAAATGGGCTACGGAAGCAGAGAGGGGCCCGTCCGCGCCAAAACCCAAAACACGCTGCGGCCTCCAGGGAGGGACACAGGGGACACAAGTGGCTGTGTGGCTTGCAGTGCCCGACCAGAGGGAGGGAGGTTGGCTGGCTGCTGAGGCGCAGCAGGTGTCAGCCCTTCGGGAAGTGCCCGTGGATGCTTCGGGAATGGGGCCTGCCAACTCAGAACCCCCGTTCCCTGTGGCTGCAGCCGGCCAGGGGGCTCCAGGGGCTACAGGGTCGGGTGCGCCGCGGGCCTGGGGGGCTTCTTGCCTGTGTGCAGGGCTTCTACGCACAAGGTGGCACCTCATCCCGGCCCAAGGGTGGTGGCAGGAACCCAGGTGGCGCTCGGGGACTCAGCAGGGCCTGCCCCCGGGGCCTGCCCGCAACACCTGATTGCCCGCGGGCGTGTCCGTCCACCCTCAAAAAGTTCTGCTGGGACAGCCCTGACCGAGCTCCGAGCTCCTCGCCCTTGGACCGCCCCAGTGGGCTTCAGGAGTGGGTGTGTGCCAGCAGCAGCCCTCCCCAGTCAACCACCTTGCGTCGGCCCCACCCGACAAGCCCCTAGGGCGGGCGGGGCTTCCCGGGGGGCCTATTTGCAATGCCGGGAAGCGCGGGGCAGTTCGTGTGTGCGGCCCGGGGACACCCGCAGGTTTGTGTGCTCCCCCCGTGGCCGGCCGAGGCGGCTAGCCAGCACCTGGGGGCTGTTGGCAGCGCCCCTGGGCAGCCTCCTAGAGCCAGGGGTCTGGCAGGCTCCGGGGGCAAATGGGCTACGGAAGCCGAGAGGGGCCCGTCCGCGCCAAAACCCAAAACGCGCTGCGGCCTCCAGGGAGGGACACAGGGGACACAAGTGGCTGTGTGGCTTGCAGTGCCCGACCAGAGGGAGGGAGGTTGGCTGGCTGCTGAGGCGCAGCAGGTGTCAGCCCTTCGGGAAGTGCCCGTGGATGCTTCGGGAATGGGGCCTGCCAACTCAGAACCCCCGTTCCCTGTGGCTGCATCCAGCCAGGGGGCTCCAGGGTCGGGTGCGCCGCGGGCCTGGGGGGCTTCTTGCCTGTGTGCAGGGCTTCTACGCACAAGGTGGCACCTCATCCCGGCCCAAGGGTGGTGGCAGGAACCCAGGTGGCGCTCGGGGACTCAGCAGGGCCTGCCCCCGGGGCCTGCCCGCAACACCTGATTGCCCGCGGGCGTGTCCGTCCACCCTCAAAAAGTTCTGCTGGGACAGCCCTGACCGAGCTCCGAGCTCCTCGCCCTTGGACCGCCCCAGTGGGCTTCAGGAGTGGGTGTGTGCCAGCAGCAGCCCTCCCCAGTCAACCACCTTGCGTCGGCCCCACCCGACAAGCCCCTAGGGCGGGCAGGGCTTCCCGGGGGGCCTATTTGCAATGCCGGGAAGCGCGGGGCAGTTCGTGTGTGCGGCCCGGGGACACCCGTAGCTGGGTGTGCTCCCCCCGTGGCCGGCCGAGGCGGCTAGCCAGCACCTGGGGGCTGTTGGCAGCGCCCCTGGGCAGCCTCCTAGAGCCAGGGGTCTGGCAGGCTCCGGGGGCAAATGGACTACGGAAGCCGAGAGGGGCCCGTCCGTGCCAAAACCCAAAACGCGCTGCGGCCTCCAGGGAGGGACACAGGGGACACAAGTGGCTGTGTGGCTTGCAGTGCCCGACCAGAGGGAGGGAGGTTGGCTGGCTGCTGAGGCGCAGCAGGTGTCAGCCCTTCGGGAAGTGCCCGTGGATGCTTCGGGAATGGGGCCTGCCAACTCAGAACCCCCGTTCCCTGTGGCTGCAGCCGGCCAGGGGGCTCCAGGGGCTCCAGGGTCGGGTGCGCCGCGGGCCTGGGGGGCTTCTTGCCTGTGTGCAGGGCTTCTACGCACAAGGTGGCACCTCATCCCGGCCCAAGGGTGGTGGCAGGAACCCAGGTGGCGCTCGGGGACTCAGCAGGGCCTGCCCCCGGGGCCTGCCCGCAACACCTGATTGCCCGCGGGCGTGTCCGTCCACCCTCAAAAAGTTCTGCTGGGACAGCCCTGACCGAGCTCCGAGCTCCTCGCCCTTGGACCGCCCCAGTGGGCTTCAGGAGTGGGTGTGTGCCAGCAGCAGCCCTCCCCAGTCAACCACCTTGCGTCGGCCCCACCCGACAAGCCCCTAGGGCGGGCGGGGCTTCCCGGGGGGCCTATTTGCAACGCCGGGAAGCGCGGGGCAGTTCGTGTGTGCAGCCCGGGGACACCCGCAGGTGTGTGTGCTCCCCCCGTGGCCGGCCGAGGCGGCTAGCCAGCACCTGGGGGCTGTTGGCAGCGCCCCTGGGCAGCCTCCTAGAGCCAGGGGTCTGGCAGGCTCCGGGGGCAAATGGGCTACGGAAGCCGAGAGGGGCCCGTCCGCGCCAAAACCCAAAACGCGCTGCGGCCTCCAGGGAGGGACACAGGGGACACAAGTGGCTGTGTGGCTTGCAGTGCCCGACCAGAGGGAGGGAGGTTGGCTGGCTGCTGAGGCGCAGCAGGTGTCAGCCCTTCGGGAAGTGCCCGTGGATGCTTCGGGAATGGGGCCTGCCAACTCAGAACCCCCGTTCCCTGTGGCTGCATCCAGCCAGGGGGCTCCAGGGTCGGGTGCGCCGCGGGCCTGGGGGGCTTCTTGCCTGTGTGCAGGGCTTCTACGCACAAGGTGGCACCTCTTCCCGGCCCAAGGGTGGTGGCAGGAACCCAGGTGGCACTCGGGGACTCAGCAGGGCCTGCCCCCGGGGCCTGCCCGCAACACCTGATTGCCCGCGGGCGTGTCCGTCCACCCTCAAAAAGTTCTGCTGGGACAGCCCTGACCGAGCTCCGAGCTCCTCACCCTTGGACCGCCCCAGTGGGCTTCAGGAGTGGGTGTGTGCCAGCAGCAGCCCTCCCCAGTCAACCACCTTGCGTCGGCCCCACCCGACAAGCCCCTAGGGCGGGCGGGGCTTCCCGGGGGGCCTATTTGCAATGCCGGGAAGCGCGGGGCAGTTCGTGTGTGCAGCCCGGGGACACCCGCAGGTTTGTGTGCTCCCCCCGTGGCCGGCCGAGGCGGCTAGCCAGCACCTGGGGGCTGTTGGCAGCGCCCCTGGGCAGCCTCCTAGAGCCAGGGGTCTGGCAGGCTCCGGGGGCAAATGGGCTACGGAAGCCGAGAGGGGCCCGTCCGCGCCAAAACCCAAAACGCGCTGCGGCCTCCAGGGAGGGACACAGGGGACACAAGTGGCTGTGTGGCTTGCAGTGCCCGACCAGAGGGAGGGAGGTTGGCTGGCTGCTGAGGCGCAGCAGGTGTCAGCCCTTCGGGAAGTGCCCGTGGATGCTTCGGGAATGGGGCCTGCCAACTCAGAACCCCCGTTCCCTGTGGCTGCAGCCGGCCAGGGGGCTCCAGGGGCTACAGGGTCGGGTGCGCCGCGGGCCTGGGGGGCTTCTTGCCTGTGTGCAGGGCTTCTACGCACAAGGTGGCACCTCATCCCGGCCCAAGGGTGGTGGCAGGAACCCAGGTGGCGCTCGGGGACTCAGCAGGGCCTGCCCCCGGGGCCTGCCCGCAACACCTGATTGCCCGCGGGCGTGTCCGTCCACCCTCAAAAAGTTCTGCTGGGACAGCCCTGACCGAGCTCCGAGCTCCTCGCCCTTGGACCGCCCCAGTGGGCTTCAGGAGTGGGTGTGTGCCAGCAGCAGCCCTCCCCAGTCAACCACCTTGCGTCGGCCCCACCCGACAAGCCCCTAGGGCGGGCGGGGCTTCCCGGGGGGCCTATTTGCAACGCCGGGAAGCGCGGGGCAGTTCGTGTGTGCGGCCCAGGGACACCCGCAGCTGTGTGTGCTCCCCCCGTGGCCGGCCGCTGCGGCTAGCCAGCACCTGGGGGCTGTTGGCAGCGCCCCTGGGCAGCCTCCTAGAGCCAGGGGTCTGGCAGGCTCCGGGGGCAAATGGGCTACGGAAGCCGAGAGGGGCCCGTCCGCGCCAAAACCCAAAACGCGCTGCGGCCTCCAGGGAGGGACACAGGGGACACAAGTGGCTGTGTGGCTTGCAGTGCCCGACCAGAGGGAGGGAGGTTGGCTGGCTGCTGAGGCGCAGCAGGTGTCAGCCCTTCGGGAAGTGCCCGTGGATGCTTCGGGAATGGGGCCTGCCAACTCAGAACCCCCGTTCCCTGTGGCTGCAGCCGGCCAGGGGGCTCCAGGGGCTCCAGGGTCGGGTGCGCCGCGGGCCTGGGGGGCTTCTTGCCTGTGTGCAGGGCTTCTACGCACAAGGTGGCACCTCATCCCGGCCCAAGGGTGGTGGCAGGAACCCAGGTGGCGCTCGGGGACTCAGCAGGGCCTGCCCCCGGGGCCTGCCCGCAACACCTTATTGCCCGCGGGCGTGTCCGTCCACCCTCAAAAAGTTCTGCTGGGACAGCCCTGACCGAGCTCCGAGCTCCTCGCCCTTGGACCGCCCCAGTGGGCTTCAGGAGTGGGTGTGTGCCAGCAGCAGCCCTCCCCAGTCAACCACCTTGCGTCGGCCCCACCCGACAAGCCCCTAGGGCGGGCGGGGCTTCCCGGGGGGCCTATTTGCAACGCCGGGAAGCGCGGGGCAGTTCGTGTGTGCGGCCCGGGGACACCCGCAGCTGTGTGTGCTCCCCCCGTGGCCGGCCGAGGCGGCTAGCCAGCACCTGGGGGCTGTTGGCAGCGCCCCTGGGCAGCCTCCTAGAGCCAGGGGTCTGGCAGGCTCCGGGGGCAAATGGACTACGGAAGCCGAGAGGGGCCCGTCCGCGCCAAAACCCAAAACGCGCTGCGGCCTCCAGGGAGGGACACAGGGGACACAAGTGGCTGTGTGGCTTGCAGTGCCCGACCAGAGGGAGGGAGGTTGGCTGGCTGCTGAGGCGCAGCAGGTGTCAGCCCTTCGGGAAGTGCCCGTGGATGCTTCGGGAATGGGGCCTGCCAACTCAGAACCCCCGTTCCCTGTGGCTGCATCCGGCCAGGGGGCTCCAGGGTCGGGTGCGCGCGGGCCTGGGGGGCTTCTTGCCTGTGTGCAGGGCTTCTACGCACAAGGTGGCACCTCTTCCCGGCCCAAGGGTGGTGGCAGGAACCCAGGTGGCACTCGGGGACTCAGCAGGGCCTGCCCCCGGGGCCTGCCCGCAACACCTGATTGCCCGCGGGCGTGTCCGTCCACCCTCAAAAAGTTCTGCTGGGACAGCCCTGACCGAGCTCCGAGCTCCTCACCCTTGGACCGCCCCAGTGGGCTTCAGGAGTGGGTGTGTGCCAGCAGCAGCCCTCCCCAGTCAACCACCTTGCGTCGGCCCCACCCGACAAGCCCCTAGGGCGGGCGGGGCTTCCCGGGGGGCCTATTTGCAATGCCGGGAAGCGCGGGGCAGTTCGTGTGTGCAGCCCGGGGACACCCGCAGGTTTGTGTGCTCCCCCCGTGGCCGGCCGAGGCGGCTAGCCAGCACCTGGGGGCTGTTGGCAGCGCCCCTGGGCAGCCTCCTAGAGCCAGGGGTCTGGCAGGCTCCGGGGGCAAATGGGCTACGGAAGCCGAGAGGGGCCCGTCCGCGCCAAAACCCAAAACGCGCTGCGGCCTCCAGGGAGGGACACAGGGGACACAAGTGGCTGTGTGGCTTGCAGTGCCCGACCAGAGGGAGGGAGGTTGGCTGGCTGCTGAGGCGCAGCAGGTGTCAGCCCTTCGGGAAGTGCCCGTGGATGCTTCGGGAATGGGGCCTGCCAACTCAGAACCCCCGTTCCCTGTGGCTGCAGCCGGCCAGGGGGCTCCAGGGGCTCCAGGGTCGGGTGCGCCGCGGGCCTGGGGGGCTTCTTGCCTGTGTGCAGGGCTTCTACGCACAAGGTGGCACCTCATCCCGGCCCAAGGGTGGTGGCAGGAACCCAGGTGGCGCTCGGGGACTCAGCAGGGCCTGCCCCCGGGGCCTGCCCGCAACACCTGATTGCCCGCGGGCGTGTCCGTCCACCCTCAAAAAGTTCTGCTGGGACAGCCCTGACCGAGCTCCGAGCTCCTCGCCCTTGGACCGCCCCAGTGGGCTTCAGGAGTGGGTGTGTGCCAGCAGCAGCCCTCCCCAGTCAACCACCTTGCGTCGGCCCCACCCGACAAGCCCCTAGGGCGGGCGGGGCTTCCCGGGGGGCCTATTTGCAACGCCGGGAAGCGCGGGGCAGTTCGTGTGTGCGGCCCGGGGACACCCGCAGCTGTGTGTGCTCCCCCCGTGGCCGGCCGCTGCGGCTAGCCAGCACCTGGGGGCTGTTGGCAGCGCCCCTGGGCAGCCTCCTAGAGCCAGGGGTCTGGCAGGCTCCGGGGGCAAATGGGCTACGGAAGCCGAGAGGGGCCCGTCCGCGCCAAAACCCAAAACGCGCTGCGGCCTCCAGGGAGGGACACAGGGGACACAAGTGGCTGTGTGGCTTGCAGTGCCCGACCAGAGGGAGGGAGGTTGGCTGGCTGCTGAGGCGCAGCAGGTGTCAGCCCTTCGGGAAGTGCCCGTGGATGCTTCGGGAATGGGGCCTGCCAACTCAGAACCCCCGTTCCCTGTGGCTGCAGCCGGCCAGGGGGCTCCAGGGGCTCCAGGGTCGGGTGCGCCGCGGGCCTGGGGGGCTTCTTGCCTGTGTGCAGGGCTTCTACGCACAAGGTGGCACCTCATCCCGGCCCAAGGGTGGTGGCAGGAACCCAGGTGGCGCTCGGGGACTCAGCAGGGCCTGCCCCCGGGGCCTGCCCGCAACACCTGATTGCCCGCGGGCGTGTCCGTCCACCCTCAAAAAGTTCTGCTGGGACAGCCCTGACCGAGCTCCGAGCTCCTCGCCCTTGGACCGCCCCAGTGGGCTTCAGGAGTGGGTGTGTGCCAGCAGCAGCCCTCCCCAGTCAACCACCTTGCGTCGGCCCCACCCGACAAGCCCCTAGGGCGGGCGGGGCTTCCCGGGGGGCCTATTTGCAACGCCGGGAAGCGCGGGGCAGTTCGTGTGTGCGGCCCGGGGACACCCGCAGCTGTGTGTGCTCCCCCCGTGGCCGGCCGAGGCGGCTAGCCAGCACCTGGGGGCTGTTGGCAGCGCCCCTGGGCAGCCTCCTAGAGCCAGGGGTCTGGCAGGCTCCGGGGGCAAATGGGCTACGGAAGCCGAGAGGGGCCCGTCCGCGCCAAAACCCAAAACGCGCTGCGGCCTCCAGGGAGGGACACAGGGGACACAAGTGGCTGTGTGGCTTGCAGTGCCCGACCAGAGGGAGGGAGGTTGGCTGGCTGCTGAGGCGCAGCAGGTGTCAGCCCTTCGGGAAGTGCCCGTGGATGCTTCGGGAATGGGGCCTGCCAACTCAGAACCCCCGTTCCCTGTGGCTGCAGCCGGCCAGGGGGCTCCAGGGTCGGGTGCGCCGCGGGCCTGGGGGGCTTCTTGCCTGTGTGCAGGGCTTCTACGCACAAGGTGGCACCTCATCCCGGCCCAAGGGTGGTGGCAGGAACCCAGGTGGCGCTCGGGGACTCAGCAGGGCCTGCCCCCGGGGCCTGCCCGCAACACCTGATTGCCCGCGGGCGTGTCCGTCCACCCTCAAAAAGTTCTGCTGGGACAGCCCTGACCGAGCTCCGAGCTCCTCGCCCTTGGACCGCCCCAGTGGGCTTCAGGAGTGGGTGTGTGCCAGCAGCAGCCCTCCCCAGTCAACCACCTTGCGTCGGCCCCACCCGACAAGCCCCTAGGGCGGGCAGGGCTTCCCGGGGGGCCTATTTGCAATGCCGGGAAGCGCGGGGCAGTTCGTGTGTGCGGCCCGGGGACACCCGTAGCTGGGTGTGCTCCCCCCGTGGCCGGCCGAGGCGGCTAGCCAGCACCTGGGGGCTGTTGGCAGCGCCCCTGGGCAGCCTCCTAGAGCCAGGGGTCTGGCAGGCTCCGGGGGCAAATGGACTACGGAAGCCGAGAGGGGCCCGTCAGTGCCAAAACCCAAAACGCGCTGCGGCCTCCAGGGAGGGACACAGGGGACACAAGTGGCTGTGTGGCTTGCAGTGCCCGACCAGAGGGAGGGAGGTTGGCTGGCTGCTGAGGCGCAGCAGGTGTCAGCCCTTCGGGAAGTGCCCGTGGATGCTTCGGGAATGGGGCCTGCCAACTCAGAACCCCCGTTCCCTGTGGCTGCAGCCGGCCAGGGGGCTCCAGGGGCTCCAGGGTCGGGTGCGCCGCGGGCCTGGGGGGCTTCTTGCCTGTGTGCAGGGCTTCTACGCACAAGGTGGCACCTCATCCCGGCCCAAGGGTGGTGGCAGGAACCCAGGTGGCGCTCGGGGACTCAGCAGGGCCTGCCCCCGGGGCCTGCCCGCAACACCTGATTGCCCGCGGGCGTGTCCGTCCACCCTCAAAAAGTTCTGCTGGGACAGCCCTGACCGAGCTCCGAGCTCCTCGCCCTTGGACCGCCCCAGTGGGCTTCAGGAGTGGGTGTGTGCCAGCAGCAGCCCTCCCCAGTCAACCACCTTGCGTCGGCCCCACCCGACAAGCCCCTAGGGCGGGCGGGGCTTCCCGGGGGGCCTATTTGCAATGCCGGGAAGCGCGGGGCAGTTCGTGTGTGCAGCCCGGGGACACCCGCAGGTTTGTGTGCTCCCCCCGTGGCCGGCCGAGGCGGCTAGCCAGCACCTGGGGGCTGTTGGCAGCGCCCCTGGGCAGCCTCCTAGAGCCAGGGGTCTGGCAGGCTCCGGGGGCAAATGGGCTACGGAAGCCGAGAGGGGCCCGTCCGCGCCAAAACCCAAAACGCGCTGCGGCCTCCAGGGAGGGACACAGGGGACACAAGTGGCTGTGTGGCTTGCAGTGCCCGACCAGAGGGAGGGAGGTTGGCTGGCTGCTGAGGCGCAGCAGGTGTCAGCCCTTCGGGAAGTGCCCGTGGATGCTTCGGGAATGGGGCCTGCCAACTCAGAACCCCCGTTCCCTGTGGCTGCATCCAGCCAGGGGGCTCCAGGGTCGGGTGCGCCGCGGGCCTGGGGGGCTTCTTGCCTGTGTGCAGGGCTTCTACGCACAAGGTGGCACCTCATCCCGGCCCAAGGGTGGTGGCAGGAACCCAGGTGGCGCTCGGGGACTCAGCAGGGCCTGCCCCCGGGGCCTGCCCGCAACACCTGATTGCCCGCGGGCGTGTCCGTCCACCCTCAAAAAGTTCTGCTGGGACAGCCCTGACCGAGCTCCGAGCTCCTCGCCCTTGGACCGCCCCAGTGGGCTTCAGGAGTGGGTGTGTGCCAGCAGCAGCCCTCCCCAGTCAACCACCTTGCGTCGGCCCCACCCGACAAGCCCCTAGGGCGGGCGGGGCTTCCCGGGGGGCCTATTTGCAATGCCGGGAAGCGCGGGGCAGTTCGTGTGTGCGGCCCGGGGACACCCGCAGCTGTGTGTGCTCCCCCCGTGGCCGGCCGCTGCGGCTAGCCAGCACCTGGGGGCTGTTGGCAGCGCCCCTGGGCAGCCTCCTAGAGCCAGGGGTCTGGCAGGCTCCGGGGGCAAATGGGCTACGGAAGCCGAGAGGGGCCCGTCCGCGCCAAAACCCAAAACGCGCTGCGGCCTCCAGGGAGGGACACAGGGGACACAAGTGGCTGTGTGGCTTGCAGTGCCCGACCAGAGGGAGGGAGGTTGGCTGGCTGCTGAGGCGCAGCAGGTGTCAGCCCTTCGGGAAGTGCCCGTGGATGCTTCGGGAATGGGGCCTGCCAACTCAGAACCCCCGTTCCCTGTGGCTGCAGCCGGCCAGGGGGCTCCAGGGGCTACAGGGTCGGGTGCGCCGCGGGCCTGGGGGGCTTCTTGCCTGTGTGCAGGGCTTCTACGCACAAGGTGGCACCTCATCCCGGCCCAAGGGTGGTGGCAGGAACCCAGGTGGCGCTCGGGGACTCAGCAGGGCCTGCCCCCGGGGCCTGCCCGCAACACCTGATTGCCCGCGGGCGTGTCCGTCCACCCTCAAAAAGTTCTGCTGGGACAGCCCTGACCGAGCTCCGAGCTCCTCACCCTTGGACCGCCCCAGTGGGCTTCAGGAGTGGGTGTGTGCCAGCAGCAGCCCTCCCCAGTCAACCACCTTGCGTCGGCCCCACCCGACAAGCCCCTAGGGCGGGCGGGGCTTCCCGGGGGGCCTATTTGCAATGCCGGGAAGCGCGGGGCAGTTCGTGTGTGCAGCCCGGGGACACCCGCAGGTTTGTGTGCTCCCCCCGTGGCCGGCCGAGGCGGCTAGCCAGCACCTGGGGGCTGTTGGCAGCGCCCCTGGGCAGCCTCCTAGAGCCAGGGGTCTGGCAGGCTCCGGGGGCAAATGGGCTACGGAAGCCGAGAGGGGCCCGTCCGCGCCAAAACCCAAAACGCGCTGCGGCCTCCAGGGAGGGACACAGGGGACACAAGTGGCTGTGTGGCTTGCAGTGCCCGACCAGAGGGAGGGAGGTTGGCTGGCTGCTGAGGCGCAGCAGGTGTCAGCCCTTCGGGAAGTGCCCGTGGATGCTTCGGGAATGGGGCCTGCCAACTCAGAACCCCCGTTCCCTGTGGCTGCAGCCGGCCAGGGGGCTCCAGGGGCTACAGGGTCGGGTGCGCCGCGGGCCTGGGGGGCTTCTTGCCTGTGTGCAGGGCTTCTACGCACAAGGTGGCACCTCATCCCGGCCCAAGGGTGGTGGCAGGAACCCAGGTGGCGCTCGGGGACTCAGCAGGGCCTGCCCCCGGGGCCTGCCCGCAACACCTGATTGCCCGCGGGCGTGTCCGTCCACCCTCAAAAAGTTCTGCTGGGACAGCCCTGACCGAGCTCCGAGCTCCTCGCCCTTGGACCGCCCCAGTGGGCTTCAGGAGTGGGTGTGTGCCAGCAGCAGCCCTCCCCAGTCAACCACCTTGCGTCGGCCCCACCCGACAAGCCCCTAGGGCGGGCGGGGCTTCCCGGGGGGCCTATTTGCAATGCCGGGAAGCGCGGGGCAGTTCGTGTGTGCGGCCCGGGGACACCCGCAGCTGTGTGTGCTCCCCCCGTGGCCGGCCGCTGCGGCTAGCCAGCACCTGGGGGCTGTTGGCAGCGCCCCTGGGCAGCCTCCTAGAGCCAGGGGTCTGGCAGGCTCCGGGGGCAAATGGGCTACGGAAGCCGAGAGGGGCCCGTCCGCGCCAAAACCCAAAACGCGCTGCGGCCTCCAGGGAGGGACACAGGGGACACAAGTGGCTGTGTGGCTTGCAGTGCCCGACCAGAGGGAGGGAGGTTGGCTGGCTGCTGAGGCGCAGCAGGTGTCAGCCCTTCGGGAAGTGCCCGTGGATGCTTCGGGAATGGGGCCTGCCAACTCAGAACCCCCGTTCCCTGTGGCTGCAGCCGGCCAGGGGGCTCCAGGGGCTCCAGGGTCGGGTGCGCCGCGGGCCTGGGGGGCTTCTTGCCTGTGTGCAGGGCTTCTACGCACAAGGTGGCACCTCATCCCGGCCCAAGGGTGGTGGCAGGAACCCAGGTGGCGCTCGGGGACTCAGCAGGGCCTGCCCCCGGGGCCTGCCCGCAACACCTGATTGCCCGCGGGCGTGTCCGTCCACCCTCAAAAAGTTCTGCTGGGACAGCCCTGACCGAGCTCCGAGCTCCTCGCCCTTGGACCGCCCCAGTGGGCTTCAGGAGTGGGTGTGTGCCAGCAGCAGCCCTCCCCAGTCAACCACCTTGCGTCGGCCCCACCCGACAAGCCCCTAGGGCGGGCAGGGCTTCCCGGGGGGCCTATTTGCAACGCCGGGAAGCGCGGGGCAGTTCGTGTGTGCGGCCCGGGGACACCCGCAGGTGTGTGTGCTCCCCCCGTGGCCGGCCGAGGCGGCTAGCCAGCACCTGGGGGCTGTTGGCAGCGCCCCTGGGCAGCCTCCTAGAGCCAGGGGTCTGGCAGGCTCCGGGGGCAAATGGACTACGGAAGCCGAGAGGGGCCCGTCCGCGCCAAAACCCAAAACGCGCTGCGGCCTCCAGGGAGGGACACAGGGGACACAAGTGGCTGTGTGGCTTGCAGTGCCCGACCAGAGGGAGGGAGGTTGGCTGGCTGCTGAGGCGCAGCAGGTGTCAGCCCTTCGGGAAGTGCCCGTGGATGCTTCGGGAATGGGGCCTGCCAACTCAGAACCCCCGTTCCCTGTGGCTGCAGCCGGCCAGGGGGCTCCAGGGGCTACAGGGTCGGGTGCGCCGCGGGCCTGGGGGGCTTCTTGCCTGTGTGCAGGGCTTCTACGCACAAGGTGGCACCTCATCCCGGCCCAAGGGTGGTGGCAGGAACCCAGGTGGCGCTCGGGGACTCAGCAGGGCCTGCCCCCGGGGCCTGCCCGCAACACCTGATTGCCCGCGGGCGTGTCCGTCCACCCTCAAAAAGTTCTGCTGGGACAGCCCTGACCGAGCTCCGAGCTCCTCGCCCTTGGACCGCCCCAGTGGGCTTCAGGAGTGGGTGTGTGCCAGCAGCAGCCCTCCCCAGTCAACCACCTTGCGTCGGCCCCACCCGACAAGCCCCTAGGGCGGGCGGGGCTTCCCGGGGGGCCTATTTGCAACGCCGGGAAGCGCGGGGCAGTTCGTGTGTGCGGCCCGGGGACACCCGTAGCTGTGTGTGCTCCCCCCGTGGCCGGCCGAGGCGGCTAGCCAGCACCTGGGGGCTGTTGGCAGCGCCCCTGGGCAGCCTCCTAGAGCCAGGGGTCTGGCAGGCTCCGGGGGCAAATGGACTACGGAAGCCGAGAGGGGCCCGTCCGTGCCAAAACCCAAAACGCGCTGCGGCCTCCAGGGAGGGACACAGGGGACACAAGTGGCTGTGTGGCTTGCAGTGCCCGACCAGAGGGAGGGAGGTTGGCTGGCTGCTGAGGCGCAGCAGGTGTCAGCCCTTCGGGAAGTGCCCGTGGATGCTTCGGGAATGGGGCCTGCCAACTCAGAACCCCCGTTCCCTGTGGCTGCAGCCGGCCAGGGGGCTCCAGGGGCTCCAGGGTCGGGTGCGCCGCGGGCCTGGGGGGCTTCTTGCCTGTGTGCAGGGCTTCTACGCACAAGGTGGCACCTCATCCCGGCCCAAGGGTGGTGGCAGGAACCCAGGTGGCGCTCGGGGACTCAGCAGGGCCTGCCCCCGGGGCCTGCCCGCAACACCTGATTGCCCGCGGGCGTGTCCGTCCACCCTCAAAAAGTTCTGCTGGGACAGCCCTGACCGAGCTCCGAGCTCCTCGCCCTTGGACCGCCCCAGTGGGCTTCAGGAGTGGGTGTGTGCCAGCAGCAGCCCTCCCCAGTCAACCACCTTGCGTCGGCCCCACCCGACAAGCCCCTAGGGCGGGCGGGGCTTCCCGGGGGGCCTATTTGCAATGCCGGGAAGCGCGGGGCAGTTCGTGTGTGCAGCCCGGGGACACCCGCAGGTTTGTGTGCTCCCCCCGTGGCCGGCCGAGGCGGCTAGCCAGCACCTGGGGGCTGTTGGCAGCGCCCCTGGGCAGCCTCCTAGAGCCAGGGGTCTGGCAGGCTCCGGGGGCAAATGGGCTACGGAAGCCGAGAGGGGCCCGTCCGCGCCAAAACCCAAAACGCGCTGCGGCCTCCAGGGAGGGACACAGGGGACACAAGTGGCTGTGTGGCTTGCAGTGCCCGACCAGAGGGAGGGAGGTTGGCTGGCTGCTGAGGCGCAGCAGGTGTCAGCCCTTCGGGAAGTGCCCGTGGATGCTTCGGGAATGGGGCCTGCCAACTCAGAACCCCCGTTCCCTGTGGCTGCATCCAGCCAGGGGGCTCCAGGGTCGGGTGCGCCGCGGGCCTGGGGGGCTTCTTGCCTGTGTGCAGGGCTTCTACGCACAAGGTGGCACCTCATCCCGGCCCAAGGGTGGTGGCAGGAACCCAGGTGGCGCTCGGGGACTCAGCAGGGCCTGCCCCCGGGGCCTGCCCGCAACACCTGATTGCCCGCGGGCGTGTCCGTCCACCCTCAAAAAGTTCTGCTGGGACAGCCCTGACCGAGCTCCGAGCTCCTCGCCCTTGGACCGCCCCAGTGGGCTTCAGGAGTGGGTGTGTGCCAGCAGCAGCCCTCCCCAGTCAACCACCTTGCGTCGGCCCCACCCGACAAGCCCCTAGGGCGGGCGGGGCTTCCCGGGGGGCCTATTTGCAATGCCGGGAAGCGCGGGGCAGTTCGTGTGTGCGGCCCGGGGACACCCGCAGCTGTGTGTGCTCCCCCCGTGGCCGGCCGCTGCGGCTAGCCAGCACCTGGGGGCTGTTGGCAGCGCCCCTGGGCAGCCTCCTAGAGCCAGGGGTCTGGCAGGCTCCGGGGGCAAATGGGCTACGGAAGCCGAGAGGGGCCCGTCCGCGCCAAAACCCAAAACGCGCTGCGGCCTCCAGGGAGGGACACAGGGGACACAAGTGGCTGTGTGGCTTGCAGTGCCCGACCAGAGGGAGGGAGGTTGGCTGGCTGCTGAGGCGCAGCAGGTGTCAGCCCTTCGGGAAGTGCCCGTGGATGCTTCGGGAATGGGGCCTGCCAACTCAGAACCCCCGTTCCCTGTGGCTGCAGCCGGCCAGGGGGCTCCAGGGGCTACAGGGTCGGGTGCGCCGCGGGCCTGGGGGGCTTCTTGCCTGTGTGCAGGGCTTCTACGCACAAGGTGGCACCTCATCCCGGCCCAAGGGTGGTGGCAGGAACCCAGGTGGCGCTCGGGGACTCAGCAGGGCCTGCCCCCGGGGCCTGCCCGCAACACCTGATTGCCCGCGGGCGTGTCCGTCCACCCTCAAAAAGTTCTGCTGGGACAGCCCTGACCGAGCTCCGAGCTCCTCACCCTTGGACCGCCCCAGTGGGCTTCAGGAGTGGGTGTGTGCCAGCAGCAGCCCTCCCCAGTCAACCACCTTGCGTCGGCCCCACCCGACAAGCCCCTAGGGCGGGCGGGGCTTCCCGGGGGGCCTATTTGCAATGCCGGGAAGCGCGGGGCAGTTCGTGTGTGCAGCCCGGGGACACCCGCAGGTTTGTGTGCTCCCCCCGTGGCCGGCCGAGGCGGCTAGCCAGCACCTGGGGGCTGTTGGCAGCGCCCCTGGGCAGCCTCCTAGAGCCAGGGGTCTGGCAGGCTCCGGGGGCAAATGGGCTACGGAAGCCGAGAGGGGCCCGTCCGCGCCAAAACCCAAAACGCGCTGCGGCCTCCAGGGAGGGACACAGGGGACACAAGTGGCTGTGTGGCTTGCAGTGCCCGACCAGAGGGAGGGAGGTTGGCTGGCTGCTGAGGCGCAGCAGGTGTCAGCCCTTCGGGAAGTGCCCGTGGATGCTTCGGGAATGGGGCCTGCCAACTCAGAACCCCCGTTCCCTGTGGCTGCAGCCGGCCAGGGGGCTCCAGGGGCTCCAGGGTCGGGTGCGCCGCGGGCCTGGGGGGCTTCTTGCCTGTGTGCAGGGCTTCTACGCACAAGGTGGCACCTCATCCCGGCCCAAGGGTGGTGGCAGGAACCCAGGTGGCGCTCGGGGACTCAGCAGGGCCTGCCCCCGGGGCCTGCCCGCAACACCTGATTGCCCGCGGGCGTGTCCGTCCACCCTCAAAAAGTTCTGCTGGGACAGCCCTGACCGAGCTCCGAGCTCCTCGCCCTTGGACCGCCCCAGTGGGCTTCAGGAGTGGGTGTGTGCCAGCAGCAGCCCTCCCCAGTCAACCACCTTGCGTCGGCCCCACCCGACAAGCCCCTAGGGCGGGCGGGGCTTCCCGGGGGGCCTATTTGCAATGCCGGGAAGCGCGGGGCAGTTCGTGTGTGCGGCCCGGGGACACCCGCAGCTGTGTGTGCTCCCCCCGTGGCCGGCCGCTGCGGCTAGCCAGCACCTGGGGGCTGTTGGCAGCGCCCCTGGGCAGCCTCCTAGAGCCAGGGGTCTGGCAGGCTCCGGGGGCAAATGGGCTACGGAAGCCGAGAGGGGCCCGTCCGCGCCAAAACCCAAAACGCGCTGCGGCCTCCAGGGAGGGACACAGGGGACACAAGTGGCTGTGTGGCTTGCAGTGCCCGACCAGAGGGAGGGAGGTTGGCTGGCTGCTGAGGCGCAGCAGGTGTCAGCCCTTCGGGAAGTGCCCGTGGATGCTTCGGGAATGGGGCCTGCCAACTCAGAACCCCCGTTCCCTGTGGCTGCAGCCGGCCAGGGGGCTCCAGGGGCTCCAGGGTCGGGTGCGCCGCGGGCCTGGGGGGCTTCTTGCCTGTGTGCAGGGCTTCTACGCACAAGGTGGCACCTCATCCCGGCCCAAGGGTGGTGGCAGGAACCCAGGTGGCGCTCGGGGACTCAGCAGGGCCTGCCCCCGGGGCCTGCCCGCAACACCTGATTGCCCGCGGGCGTGTCCGTCCACCCTCAAAAAGTTCTGCTGGGACAGCCCTGACCGAGCTCCGAGCTCCTCGCCCTTGGACCGCCCCAGTGGGCTTCAGGAGTGGGTGTGTGCCAGCAGCAGCCCTCCCCAGTCAACCACCTTGCGTCGGCCCCACCCGACAAGCCCCTAGGGCGGGCAGGGCTTCCCGGGGGGCCTATTTGCAACGCCGGGAAGCGCGGGGCAGTTCGTGTGTGCGGCCCGGGGACACCCGCAGGTGTGTGTGCTCCCCCCGTGGCCGGCCGAGGCGGCTAGCCAGCACCTGGGGGCTGTTGGCAGTGCCCCTGGGCAGCCTCCTAGAGCCAGGGGTCTGGCAGGCTCCGGGGGCAAATGGACTACGGAAGCCGAGAGGGGCCCGTCCGCGCCAAAACCCAAAACGCGCTGCGGCCTCCAGGGAGGGACACAGGGGACACAAGTGGCTGTGTGGCTTGCAGTGCCCGACCAGAGGGAGGGAGGTTGGCTGGCTGCTGAGGCGCAGCAGGTGTCAGCCCTTCGGGAAGTGCCCGTGGATGCTTCGGGAATGGGGCCTGCCAACTCAGAACCCCCGTTCCCTGTGGCTGCAGCCGGCCAGGGGGCTCCAGGGGCTCCAGGGTCGGGTGCGCCGCGGGCCTGGGGGGCTTCTTGCCTGTGTGCAGGGCTTCTACGCACAAGGTGGCACCTCATCCCGGCCCAAGGGTGGTGGCAGGAACCCAGGTGGCGCTCGGGGACTCAGCAGGGCCTGCCCCCGGGGCCTGCCCGCAACACCTGATTGCCCGCGGGCGTGTCCGTCCACCCTCAAAAAGTTCTGCTGGGACAGCCCTGACCGAGCTCCGAGCTCCTCGCCCTTGGACCGCCCCAGTGGGCTTCAGGAGTGGGTGTGTGCCAGCAGCAGCCCTCCCCAGTCAACCACCTTGCGTCGGCCCCACCCGACAAGCCCCTAGGGCGGGCGGGGCTTCCCGGGGGGCCTATTTGCAACGCCGGGAAGCGCGGGGCAGTTCGTGTGTGCGGCCCGGGGACACCCGTAGCTGTGTGTGCTCCCCCCGTGGCCGGCCGAGGCAGCTAGCCAGCACCTGGGGGCTGTTGGCAGCGCCCCTGGGCAGCCTCCTAGAGCCAGGGGTCTGGCAGGCTCCGGGGGCAAATGGACTACGGAAGCCGAGAGGGGCCCGTCCGTGCCAAAACCCAAAACGCGCTGCGGCCTCCAGGGAGGGACACAGGGGACACAAGTGGCTGTGTGGCTTGCAGTGCCCGACCAGAGGGAGGGAGGTTGGCTGGCTGCTGAGGCGCAGCAGGTGTCAGCCCTTCGGGAAGTGCCCGTGGATGCTTCGGGAATGGGGCCTGCCAACTCAGAACCCCCGTTCCCTGTGGCTGCAGCCGGCCAGGGGGCTCCAGGGGCTCCAGGGTCGGGTGCGCCGCGGGCCTGGGGGGCTTCTTGCCTGTGTGCAGGGCTTCTACGCACAAGGTGGCACCTCATCCCGGCCCAAGGGTGGTGGCAGGAACCCAGGTGGCGCTCGGGGACTCAGCAGGGCCTGCCCCCGGGGCCTGCCCGCAACACCTGATTGCCCGCGGGCGTGTCCGTCCACCCTCGAAAAGTTCTGCTGGGACAGCCCTGACCGAGCTCCGAGCTCCTCGCCCTTGGACCGCCCCAGTGGGCTTCAGGAGTGGGTGTGTGCCAGCAGCAGCCCTCCCCAGTCAACCACCTTGCGTTGGCCCCACCCGACAAGCCCCTAGGGCGGGCGGGGCTTCCCGGGGGGCCTATTTGCAACGCCGGGAAGCGCGGGGCAGTTCGTGTGTGCAGCCCGGGGACACCCGCAGGTTTGTGTGCTCCCCCCGTGGCCGGCCGAGGCGGCTAGCCAGCACCTGGGGGCTGTTGGCAGCGCCCCTGGGCAGCCTCCTAGAGCCAGGGGTCTGGCAGGCTCCGGGGGCAAATGGGCTACGGAAGCCGAGAGGGGCCCGTCCGCGCCAAAACCCAAAACGCGCTGCGGCCTCCAGGGAGGGACACAGGGGACACAAGTGGCTGTGTGGCTTGCAGTGCCCGACCAGAGGGAGGGAGGTTGGCTGGCTGCTGAGGCGCAGCAGGTGTCAGCCCTTCGGGAAGTGCCCGTGGATGCTTCGGGAATGGGGCCTGCCAACTCAGAACCCCCGTTCCCTGTGGCTGCATCCAGCCAGGGGGCTCCAGGGTCGGGTGCGCCGCGGGCCTGGGGGGCTTCTTGCCTGTGTGCAGGGCTTCTACGCACAAGGTGGCACCTCATCCCGGCCCAAGGGTGGTGGCAGGAACCCAGGTGGCGCTCGGGGACTCAGCAGGGCCTGCCCCCGGGGCCTGCCCGCAACACCTGATTGCCCGCGGGCGTGTCCGTCCACCCTCAAAAAGTTCTGCTGGGACAGCCCTGACCGAGCTCCGAGCTCCTCGCCCTTGGACCGCCCCAGTGGGCTTCAGGAGTGGGTGTGTGCCAGCAGCAGCCCTCCCCAGTCAACCACCTTGCGTCGGCCCCACCCGACAAGCCCCTAGGGCGGGCGGGGCTTCCCGGGGGGCCTATTTGCAACGCCGGGAAGCGCGGGGCAGTTCGTGTGTGCGGCCCGGGGACACCCGCAGCTGTGTGTGCTCCCCCCGTGGCCGGCCGAGGCGGCTAGCCAGCACCTGGGGGCTGTTGGCAGCGCCCCTGGGCAGCCTCCTAGAGCCAGGGGTCTGGCAGGCTCCGGGGGCAAATGGGCTACGGAAGCCGAGAGGGGCCCGTCCGCGCCAAAACCCAAAACGCGCTGCGGCCTCCAGGGAGGGACACAGGGGACACAAGTGGCTGTGTGGCTTGCAGTGCCCGACCAGAGGGAGGGAGGTTGGCTGGCTGCTGAGGCGCAGCAGGTGTCAGCCCTTCGGGAAGTGCCCGTGGATGCTTCGGGAATGGGGCCTGCCAACTCAGAACCCCCGTTCCCTGTGGCTGCAGCCGGCCAGGGGGCTCCAGGGTCGGGTGCGCCGCGGGCCTGGGGGGCTTCTTGCCTGTGTGCAGGGCTTCTACGCACAAGGTGGCACCTCATCCCGGCCCAAGGGTGGTGGCAGGAACCCAGGTGGCGCTCGGGGACTCAGCAGGGCCTGCCCCCGGGGCCTGCCCGCAACACCTGATTGCCCGCGGGCGTGTCCGTCCACCCTCAAAAAGTTCTGCTGGGACAGCCCTGACCGAGCTCCGAGCTCCTCGCCCTTGGACCGCCCCAGTGGGCTTCAGGAGTGGGTGTGTGCCAGCAGCAGCCCTCCCCAGTCAACCACCTTGCGTCGGCCCCACCCGACAAGCCCCTAGGGCGGGCAGGGCTTCCCGGGGGGCCTATTTGCAACGCCGGGAAGCGCGGGGCAGTTCGTGTGTGCGGCCCGGGGACACCCGCAGGTGTGTGTGCTCCCCCCGTGGCCGGCCGAGGCGGCTAGCCAGCACCTGGGGGCTGTTGGCAGCGCCCCTGGGCAGCCTCCTAGAGCCAGGGGTCTGGCAGGCTCCGGGGGCAAATGGACTACGGAAGCCGAGAGGGGCCCGTCCGCGCCAAAACCCAAAACGCGCTGCGGCCTCCAGGGAGGGACACAGGGGACACAAGTGGCTGTGTGGCTTGCAGTGCCCGACCAGAGGGAGGGAGGTTGGCTGGCTGCTGAGGCGCAGCAGGTGTCAGCCCTTCGGGAAGTGCCTGTGGATGCTTCGGGAATGGGGCCTGCCAACTCAGAACCCCCGTTCCCTGTGGCTGCAGCCGGCCAGGGGGCTCCAGGGGCTCCAGGGTCGGGTGCGCCGCGGGCCTGGGGGGCTTCTTGCCTGTGTGCAGGGCTTCTACGCACAAGGTGGCACCTCATCCCGGCCCAAGGGTGGTGGCAGGAACCCAGGTGGCGCTCGGGGACTCAGCAGGGCCTGCCCCCGGGGCCTGCCCGCAACACCTGATTGCCCGCGGGCGTGTCCGTCCACCCTCAAAAAGTTCTGCTGGGACAGCCCTGACCGAGCTCCGAGCTCCTCGCCCTTGGACCGCCCCAGTGGGCTTCAGGAGTGGGTGTGTGCCAGCAGCAGCCCTCCCCAGTCAACCACCTTGCGTCGGCCCCACCCGACAAGCCCCTAGGGCGGGCGGGGCTTCCCGGGGGGCCTATTTGCAACGCCGGGAAGCGCGGGGCAGTTCGTGTGTGCGGCCCGGGGACACCCGTAGCTGTGTGTGCTCCCCCCGTGGCCGGCCGAGGCGGCTAGCCAGCACCTGGGGGCTGTTGGCAGCGCCCCTGGGCAGCCTCCTAGAGCCAGGGGTCTGGCAGGCTCCGGGGGCAAATGGACTACGGAAGCCGAGAGGGGCCCGTCCGCGCCAAAACCCAAAACGCGCTGCGGCCTCCAGGGAGGGACACAGGGGACAAGTGGCTGTGTGGCTTGCAGTGCCCGACCAGAGGGAGGGAGGTTGGCTGGCTGCTGAGGCGCAGCAGGTGTCAGCCCTTCGGGAAGTGCCCGTGGATGCTTCGGGAATGGGGCCTGCCAACTCAGAACCCCCGTTCCCTGTGGCTGCAGCCGGCCAGGGGGCTCCAGGGGCTCCAGGGTCGGGTGCGCCGCGGGCCTGGGGGGCTTCTTGCCTGTGTGCAGGGCTTCTACGCACAAGGTGGCACCTCATCCCGGCCCAAGGGTGGTGGCAGGAACCCAGGTGGCGCTCGGGGACTCAGCAGGGCCTGCCCCCGGGGCCTGCCCGCAACACCTGATTGCCCGCGGGCGTGTCCGTCCACCCTCAAAAAGTTCTGCTGGGACAGCCCTGACCGAGCTCCGAGCTCCTCGCCCTTGGACCGCCCCAGTGGGCTTCAGGAGTGGGTGTGTGGCAGCAGCAGCCCTCCCCAGTCAACCACCTTGCGTCGGCCCCACCCGACAAGCCCCTAGGGCGGGCGGGGCTTCCCGGGGGGCCTATTTGCAATGCCGGGAAGCGCGGGGCAGTTCGTGTGTGCAGCCCGGGGACACCCGCAGGTTTGTGTGCTCCCCCCGTGGCCGGCCGAGGCGGCTAGCCAGCACCTGGGGGCTGTTGGCAGCGCCCCTGGGCAGCCTCCTAGAGCCAGGGGTCTGGCAGGCTCCGGGGGCAAATGGGCTACGGAAGCCGAGAGGGGCCCGTCCGCGCCAAAACCCAAAACGCGCTGCGGCCTCCAGGGAGGGACACAGGGGACACAAGTGGCTGTGTGGCTTGCAGTGCCCGACCAGAGGGAGGGAGGTTGGCTGGCTGCTGAGGCGCAGCAGGTGTCAGCCCTTCGGGAAGTGCCCATGGATGCTTCGGGAATGGGGCCTGCCAACTCAGAACCCCCGTTCCCTGTGGCTGCATCCAGCCAGGGGGCTCCAGGGTCGGGTGCGCCGCGGGCCTGGGGGGCTTCTTGCCTGTGTGCAGGGCTTCTACGCACAAGGTGGCACCTCATCCCGGCCCAAGGGTGGTGGCAGGAACCCAGGTGGCGCTCGGGGACTCAGCAGGGCCTGCCCCCGGGGCCTGCCCGCAACACCTGATTGCCCGCGGGCGTGTCCGTCCACCCTCAAAAAGTTCTGCTGGGACAGCCCTGACCGAGCTCCGAGCTCCTCGCCCTTGGACCGCCCCAGTGGGCTTCAGGAGTGGGTGTGTGCCAGCAGCAGCCCTCCCCAGTCAACCACCTTGCGTCGGCCCCACCCGACAAGCCCCTAGGGCGGGCGGGGCTTCCCGGGGGGCCTATTTGCAACGCCGGGAAGCGCGGGGCAGTTCGTGTGTGCGGCCCGGGGACACCCGCAGCTGTGTGTGCTCCCCCCGTGGCCGGCCGAGGCGGCTAGCCAGCACCTGGGGGCTGTTGGCAGCGCCCCTGGGCAGCCTCCTAGAGCCAGGGGTCTGGCAGGCTCCGGGGGCAAATGGGCTACGGAAGCCGAGAGGGGCCCGTCCGCGCCAAAACCCAAAACGCGCTGCGGCCTCCAGGGAGGGACACAGGGGACACAAGTGGCTGTGTGGCTTGCAGTGCCCGACCAGAGGGAGGGAGGTTGGCTGGCTGCTGAGGCGCAGCAGGTGTCAGCCCTTCGGGAAGTGCCCGTGGATGCTTCGGGAATGGGGCCTGCCAACTCAGAACCCCCGTTCCCTGTGGCTGCAGCCGGCCAGGGGGCTCCAGGGTCGGGTGCGCCGCGGGCCTGGGGGGCTTCTTGCCTGTGTGCAGGGCTTCTACGCACAAGGTGGCACCTCATCCCGGCCCAAGGGTGGTGGCAGGAACCCAGGTGGCGCTCGGGGACTCAGCAGGGCCTGCCCCCGGGGCCTGCCCGCAACACCTGATTGCCCGCGGGCGTGTCCGTCCACCCTCAAAAAGTTCTGCTGGGACAGCCCTGACCGAGCTCCGAGCTCCTCGCCCTTGGACCGCCCCAGTGGGCTTCAGGAGTGGGTGTGTGCCAGCAGCAGCCCTCCCCAGTCAACCACCTTGCGTCGGCCCCACCCGACAAGCCCCTAGGGCGGGCAGGGCTTCCCGGGGGGCCTATTTGCAACGCCGGGAAGCGCGGGGCAGTTCGTGTGTGCGGCCCGGGGACACCCGCAGGTGTGTGTGCTCCCCGCGTGGCCGGCCGAGGCGGCTAGCCAGCACCTGGGGGCTGTTGGCAGCGCCCCTGGGCAGCCTCCTAGAGCCAGGGGTCTGGCAGGCTCCGGGGGCAAATGGACTACGGAAGCCGAGAGGGGCCCGTCCGCGCCAAAACCCAAAACGCGCTGCGGCCTCCAGGGAGGGACACAGGGGACACAAGTGGCTGTGTGGCTTGCAGTGCCCGACCAGAGGGAGGGAGGTTGGCTGGCTGCTGAGGCGCAGCAGGTGTCAGCCCTTCGGGAAGTGCCCGTGGATGCTTCGGGAATGGGGCCTGCCAACTCAGAACCCCCGTTCCCTGTGGCTGCAGCCGGCCAGGGGGCTCCAGGGGCTCCAGGGTCGGGTGCGCCGCGGGCCTGGGGGGCTTCTTGCCTGTGTGCAGGGCTTCTACGCACAAGGTGGCACCTCATCCCGGCCCAAGGGTGGTGGCAGGAACCCAGGTGGCGCTCGGGGACTCAGCAGGGCCTGCCCCCGGGGCCTGCCCGCAACACCTGATTGCCCGCGGGCGTGTCCGTCCACCCTCAAAAAGTTCTGCTGGGACAGCCCTGACCGAGCTCCGAGCTCCTCGCCCTTGGACCGCCCCAGTGGGCTTCAGGAGTGGGTGTGTGCCAGCAGCAGCCCTCCCCAGTCAACCACCTTGCGTCGGCCCCACCCGACAAGCCCCTAGGGCGGGCGGGGCTTCCCGGGGGGCCTATTTGCAACGCCGGGAAGCGCGGGGCAGTTCGTGTGTGCGGCCGGGGACACCCGTAGCTGTGTGTGCTCCCCCCGTGGCCGGCCGAGGCGGCTAGCCAGCACCTGGGGGCTGTTGGCAGCGCCCCTGGGCAGCCTCCTAGAGCCAGGGGTCTGGCAGGCTCCGGGGGCAAATGGACTACGGAAGCCGAGAGGGGCCCGTCCGCGCCAAAACCCAAAACGCGCTGCGGCCTCCAGGGAGGGACACAGGGGACACAAGTGGCTGTGTGGCTTGCAGTGCCCGACCAGAGGGAGGGAGGTTGGCTGGCTGCTGAGGGGCAGCAGGTGTCAGCCCTTCGGGAAGTGCCCGTGGATGCTTCGGGAATGGGGCCTGCCAACTCAGAACCCCCGTTCCCTGTGGCTGCAGCCGGCCAGGGGGCTCCAGGGGCTCCAGGGTCGGGTGCGCCGCGGGCCTGGGGGGCTTCTTGCCTGTGTGCAGGGCTTCTACGCACAAGGTGGCACCTCATCCCGGCCCAAGGGTGGTGGCAGGAACCCAGGTGGCGCTCGGGGACTCAGCAGGGCCTGCCCCCGGGGCCTGCCCGCAACACCTGATTGCCCGCGGGCGTGTCCGTCCACCCTCAAAAAGTTCTGCTGGGACAGCCCTGACCGAGCTCCGAGCTCCTCGCCCTTGGACCGCCCCAGTGGGCTTCAGGAGTGGGTGTGTGCCAGCAGCAGCCCTCCCCAGTCAACCACCTTGCGTCGGCCCCACCTGACAAGCCCCTAGGGCGGGCGGGGCTTCCCGGGGGGCCTATTTGCAACGCCGGGAAGCGCGGGGCAGTTCGTGTGTGCGGCCCGGGGACACCCGTAGCTGTGTGTGCTCCCCCCGTGGCCGGCCGAGGCGGCTAGCCAGCACCTGGGGGCTGTTGGCAGCGCCCCTGGGCAGCCTCCTAGAGCCAGGGGTCTGGCAGGCTCCGGGGGCAAATGGACTACGGAAGCCGAGAGGGGCCCGTCCGCGCCAAAACCCAAAACGCGCTGCGGCCTCCAGGGAGGGACACAGGGGACACAAGTGGCTGTGTGGCTTGCAGTGCCCGACCAGAGGGAGGGAGGTTGGCTGGCTGCTGAGGCGCAGCAGGTGTCAGCCCTTCGGGAAGTGCCCGTGGATGCTTCGGGAATGGGGCCTGCCAACTCAGAACCCCCGTTCCCTGTGGCTGCAGCCGGCCAGGGGGCTCCAGGGGCTCCAGGGTCGGGTGCGCCGCGGGCCTGGGGGGCTTCTTGCCTGTGTGCAGGGCTTCTACGCACAAGGTGGCACCTCATCCCGGCCCAAGGGTGGTGGCAGGAACCCAGGTGGCGCTCGGGGACTCAGCAGGGCCTGCCCCCGGGGCCTGCCCGCAACACCTGATTGCCCGCGGGCGTGTCCGTCCACCCTCAAAAAGTTCTGCTGGGACAGCCCTGACCGAGCTCCGAGCTCCTCGCCCTTGGACCGCCCCAGTGGGCTTCAGGAGTGGGTGTGTGGCAGCAGCAGCCCTCCCCAGTCAACCACCTTGCGTCGGCCCCACCCGACAAGCCCCTAGGGCGGGCGGGGCTTCCCGGGGGGCCTATTTGCAATGCCGGGAAGCGCGGGGCAGTTCGTGTGTGCAGCCCGGGGACACCCGCAGGTTTGTGTGCTCCCCCCGTGGCCGGCCGAGGCGGCTAGCCAGCACCTGGGGGCTGTTGGCAGCGCCCCTGGGCAGCCTCCTAGAGCCAGGGGTCTGGCAGGCTCCGGG